>NW_011888782.1:23394682-23475374 GCF_000151845.1 Pteropus vampyrus | reverse complement strand
AGAACTGTAGAAGGTACTTGTCATTTACTAGCAGTGGAGCTTTCCCTTTCAGAGAACTGTCATTTTGTTAACATATGAGTGAGGCCGAGCCCCAGATAAGGTAGGTTTTCTACCATGTACACAAACTTATTAAATTCAAGCATGTTTCTTAGTGGCAGGCAGTAACGACTCAATTGAAAACAAAAGGGTTCTAGTTGTTTTCTGATGATGTGTACTGCCCCAAAGCTTCACAGACATACACACTGTATAACCACAGATATGAAAGTAAAGGTCCCAGCCATAACTTCGGAGCATTCCAGAGAACAAAGTTTGCTGCTTCAAAAATATAAATAGTTTCCAGCATGCAGTCAAGTACTTTGTAAAGGGGATGTTAAACACATTGCAGACTGAAACAGAACTCTACTGCAAGCTGGGCATTCTGTTGATACAGCTTCATTACTCAGACTGTAACTCTCAAGCATTTAATGTTACAGATCTTTATTTATCAGATACATGAAGGAAACAGGATATAAAATGCCAAATCCCTTTCTAACGCCATCATAAATATTGGGAACTTTTGGTTGAAAAAGCATGCTGAAAAGACCGGCCAGGACGCTTTATGTAACGGCTTTAAAAATTTTTTTTAAACAAAATCCCAGGCCCATGTGATGTTAGATTTTGGTTTTTGTTTTATTTTTCAGTATTTTAAAAATAGTTCTTACTTATTTTCTATGAAATGTACTGAGAACTCAAAAAGTCTGCAGCATTTTTTGTCTTTGAAAAGTTTGGTTTTTGGAAGATGCAGGAAACAGAACTATTCAAATTTCTTGTGTTCTTCAGTATGAGAAAGGACTTTTCTTCTCTGGTATATCATGTGGAAGTATAACTGGGGAAAAACTGGAAAGAAAAGAAAGAGTTGGTTAGAGATCATTTAAAATTGGATGTTCTATTTAAAGCACACACACACCTGAAGTCCTCAACGACTCTCTTGACTACTTTCTCATCCACCAACCAAGGAAGGGTAACAAAGAGGGCTCGGGGAAGGGGAAGAGAAACGCAGAGAGGCCTACCTTTTCCTGGGCTAGCCAAGGAGGAAGGCTGGTATGGACTGGAAGGACGGACACTACTGTCACTACCCTTACCAAGCAAGATGCCACAGAGCTGCCTCCCTTTATACTCTTTATACTCTCATACTATCTTCACATTTATTCTCTGATTTTACAATAACGAGGTGAAGAATTCTAGTGATGGCGTTATTATCCCTGTTTCACAAAGAAGAATTCAAGCCCCAGAGAGGGAAGGCAATGTGTTTGGGGTCTCACTGAAAATTACTGATGGAGCCTGGACCAGGCTCTGGTTGTTCTTTGAATAAGACCGAGGAGGGGGAGGAGTGCTGTGACATTTGATCTGAATACAACTAAGCCGGGTTTGAGTGTAGGAAAAGTCCTTATGAAAAGAGCCAGTATTTTAGGCACTAGAGATTCTGTTCTTTGCAATTTATAGATTATTTTTAAAAGTACTGGTTCTCAAATGAATGGGGTGGTACTGCCTCCCTAGGGAGTATTTGGAAATGGGGGCAGGAATGCTAAAACCTGCAATGTGAGACGGTCTCCCACAACTAAAAACTGTCCCACCCCAAATGCCCAGAGTGCCCTTGTTGTCAAATGCCATTTAATCTGCCTGGACTTTCCAGGTTACTATAAATTGGGGTAGGGGGTTCAATAACCATATAAGGAACTCCAGTGAGATGGTCTTGGGTGTACGATGTCCTTCCTTTCCTCCCCTTCTCAACAGCTCCAATCTCTATTTTTTAGACAATAACCTGGAATTTGGGAGAGGTAATTTCTACTACCGCCAACTCTGAGCTTTTCCTTTTTAAATGGGTTCCAAGTTGGCCAAATTTCAAATGATCCTCCCAAAGTACCAAGATAGCAGTGGGTATGTGCACGGAGATCTGATAAACTGCAGAGGAGGCCCTGCTGTCAAACAGGGCTGCCATCCATTCCACTCACTATTTGCAGGCAGGAAGTTATCACAGAAAAGACGGAGCCTGTGCATCCAATTCAACAGTGAGAGAACTATTTTGGTATAAAAGCCAGAAAATTTGACAAGCTCTATAATCTAAAAACTGAAAGTAAAGATATAATTAAACCATAAGGAATGCTAATTGTGATCATTTAAAATGTGGGGCCGTCACATTTCCATAGATATGCTTCAGTAACAGGAAACTTAGGGGCAAAATGCACTAAGGACTTTTCCACTGGCTGTATCTGTGATGACTACACCTCAGACAGGTGGCTACCGCCTTGCAGCCAGTTCAGAGGGCTGGAGGGAGGACAATGACCTAGAAGCCATTTACAAGGCCCTTAGTGGCAGTTAAAGCAAGACGAAGGAATATACCTCATCCCTGTAGGCAAGGAGATGCCAGAAGAGTCAGATGTCAGAAACAGAGGACAGATATGGCCTTTCCTTTCTTTTACATCTTCCAGAGGCTTCTCAGTGCCTAAGAGAAGGGAATGTGTGTCGGGGAGGCCAGGGGAATTGGGGGAGGGGGAGCGGAACTTGGGCTGTAGGTTCTCTACAGCTCTAGCAGTGACTTCTTGGTGACCAGAACTTGGATGACACTGTCTCCATCTGATTTATCCACACGTTCAGGTTGAACCCAACTATAATGGCTGATTCATGGCTACTATTTTTAACTACATTGGGCTATAATGAAGAATAATGCTAAGAAAATCTCAATCTGACAAGAGGCTATTTAGAATTCTACCTTCTGCTCTTCAAGTTCTGGACACACAGAATGGAGATGGTTGGGTGTGTGTGTGCGTGTGTGCACGTAAGTGTCTCAATGTATTGGGGTGGGGGTAAGAGTGGGGGCTTGTGGGTACCTTTAAGAAGATGGGGTCTCTTTCTCTCTAGAGAAAGACTGGGAGGCTGAGAGCAACTAGAAATGCTCTGCCTGGGGCAAGTTTCCTTCTCAGTTTCTCTAAAAACCAGAGGTATGGTTATGGCTACTGACAACCTGGTGTGCCCAGCTTCTTGATGTCCTCATCCCATATCACTGTTTCTCTGACCTTTTTTACTCTCACTCTATAACCAGTTTTCGCCAATGTGGGGAAGGAAAATGTAAATAGGACTTAGACATCTACTGCAGATACTAGACATACTGCCACTTCAGCAGAGCAGGAGAGGAGCACCTTGCAAGGGATCCAAAGCATCCCAGCACAAGAACACTCCCAGGACCATGGCTCATGGGCCACAATTTGGGCTATGTGTACCTCAATGCAATAATAGGTCAGGATCATAAAGAAAAGGTGTTGCTTTAAGTAATATGTGTACATAATCAACTTCCCATTAAAGAAGATGTAAAGAAACTTAAGTTGTAGGAAAAAACCAAATTTGGTAAAGAAGACTGATGTCAACAGGGATGTTTCCTAATTCCGCATTTCTTCTTATAAATACAAAGCTTTGGAAAGATGGGAACTGTGCAGTTGGCTGGGAATGAACTGTGCAAATTTGTCTCGCTATTAACAACCTAAACTACTGAAAACATCCAGGGCAACCGGCCCAGCCCAGAAACAGTGCATGCAGCAGACACAGATGATCTGCAGCAGATGTGGTCCAGGCTGCCATTTTGAGATGGGGAGGGAGTCAGGGGTTTGAAGGGAGTCTTCTAAACTTTATTTGAAATCAGCCCTTTTCCTTCATCTATAAGAGTTAAGCTGCCTTAAAAAAAGAAAGACTAAAGACTTTAACTAAGCCAAGTTCTCTTACCAAGAGGAGGCTGAAAATAGAAGGAGGAAGGAACTGAGGTAAAGAAAGCAGACTTTTGTTGCGAGAAGTCCGCCCTACTCTCTAAAAGACAGCTGGACCTGAGGTCTGTGTTTTCTCTCTTCTCTCCTTTAAAGCCAAGAAAGAAAATCCCACAGAACTCGGTTGGTTTTCCTTCAGGAATCCTACCAGGGAAAGCTGCCTGTGCATGCCCAGGCCCCTTCTCTATATCAGGGTTCCTAACCCCCAGGCTGCGGGCCTGTCAGGAACTGGGCCACACAGCAAGAGGTGAGCAGCAGGCCAGCCCGCAAAGCTTCATCTGTATTTGCGGCTGCTCCCCAGCGCGAGCATCACCACCTCGGCTCCACCTCAGATCATCAGGTTTTAGATTCTCATAGGAAAACTGGTCCCTGGTGCCAAAAAGGTTGGGGACCGCTGCTCTATATCATGAGGTGAGGGGCACAGACTGGGCACTGGTTGCCCACCAGAACATAAAAAATGTCTAGGAGGTGCAGAGAGTCGCCGGTTGCCCTGGAGAGCTGTTCCAGAAATGAAGCCCTTCCTTCAGCAGACTAGAAATCTTGCAGCAACTCAGAAGTTGGGGCCCCAGATTTCTGTCAGTGTGGCAGCACCTTGTTGTTACTGCACCCCCTTGCCCCTTTCCCTGTTATCCAAAACGGCATCTATCATTCAAAAACTTAGCTGGATTTATAAATCCTGCGGTGCCCACTGGGACGTGCGTTAGTTTGGGTGTGGCAAAACTACGACTAAGAACTGCTGCTCTAGAGACCAGAAAATGGAACTCTAAGGGAACATGAGAAAGGTGAAAAACTCTAAGTTAATTTTTCTGACTTAAATTTTTAGACTCTTTCATATTTATCTTTTGTTTGATAATAAATTACCTTTTACATTGGAGAGAGATGGCCTTCAGCCGCCATAGTTTCAGCACCAAAGAGGAAGACTTGAGAATTATTAAAAAGTGTGAAATGAATCATGAAGCAGCACTGTGTCCAAGAATCTCTCCAAGAAAAACGTTCACATGAAATCTAGATGTAGTTTTCTTCTATAATGCATGAAATGCAGTTTTCCACAGAGGACACAAACATGTTGCTTATGACTGTTAGGACGTTTCATGCGGTGAATGCTGTGGGCTGAAGAAAGCCCAACACTCCTGTCTGAGTTTAACCCGAGGTTTAGGGGGAGAATATAGCACTTTATAGACTAAAATAAGAGTCACACTGGCTACAGAAATAGCCAAAGGAGAAGAATATTATATGTCCTTGGGTAGATCAAGATCCTTTTGGATATGTGGAAATCAATCATAGGATTTTAACTGAATATCAGAATTCAAGAAAAGGACTAAGCAACGCTTCCTCAGAAAACAGGATTCGCTTTACAGAAGCCTCAAATATGATGTTTTTTTCCCTCTGTTACCAAGTACGCTGATAGGCACATCTGATTATCCAATATGGTCCTTTAGTGGCACTATTAAAATACTAGAAACCACCCTGAAGAGAACACTACGTTCTGTTCAGACGGTTTTAGTGCTTATTTCCAAATAGGAAATTAAGAAATATAGAAAAAAATAAATCAATCTTTTAATTTTGTTATTTGTTTCCAGTTAACCACGGATTCCTTAAAAATCAAGTAACTATTTTGATATAGTAAAAATGCAAAAATTCTTTAGAATGTTTTTCAAATATCATAATAAGCAGTTCTGGAGAAACGAAAAAGTCAAGGTAAGGTTTTAATGGCTTTTTTTGTTTTCCACTCAGTATTTTTCCTCAATAGATAGTTACCTATCCTGGTAGTCACTGTTTCAAACCCAAACGCCGAGAAGGGCTGTATTGGGCAGCTGTACTGAGAAGGGTTCAACTACTAGCAGAGAAAATTCCTTCTAACAGTCGGCATTCAACAAAAACCAAAGTGTTCCCAATAAATCAGATTTATATTTACCTGGATATGGTGTAAAAACAAGCAAAGGCATTTAACTCTAGTTATTGTAGAGTTGAGGTTTAAAACATAAATAAACATATGTGTAACTGTTTACTTACGTGGAATGTAGGAGAGCATGACCAGGATTAGGAATGCATAATAGTCAAAGGAGAAATTGTATTTGTTAGGTAAACTGATGGAGTACAGGCCAGCCTGTCTGACAAAGGGCAAAGCCGCATAAATTGTGAGCAATTCTCCTGACACTCCCATTGGGTATAGCACAATGAAAAGTGTGTACCTAAAACAAAACAAAATATTCATTACTGAGGCTCGAAGCCACCTTTAGTAGAAAGACGCACTCCCAACCTTCTAATCAGTACTGGCCTTTTTAGAAAGCTATTGTTTATATGTTTTCTTATTTAGCTACTGTTTAAAATCGGGTTTTACGAGCTAATTTTTGAAAAGAGCCTATAGTAGGTATGTTTCTGGATGTTCTAAAATAAAATGTGTTTGGTCAGCCTCAAATTTGGCCTGAATGAATAGACAACTCATCACTCTAAGGTGATACCAAATATTGGAAAAGTAGGGGCACCAAGTCATGGTTTATACTGAGCAGTCTGCCCTGTGGGGTGGGAGTGGGCTGGGGATTTGCAGGGAGTTGAGGGGGAAGGTGTTAGAACATGTGTCTAGGAGTTCCTGCAACACACACCAAGTCTGGTCTGTGGACTGAAAAATGTGTGTACACTGCTACAATGTGTGTACACTGCTACAATTATTTAACTGTCTATGCATGCTACTGTGAAAAATGAAATATATGCTAATTTAAAAAACATTTAAAATTTCATAATAGCTTTTGATCATTATGTAATTTTTCAATCAAAAAAACTATAATTACTATCACATGGGAGAATCCATATTTTTTTCACTTAAAAAGGAATTCTCTATGTTTCAAAAAGAATTCAGAGAGCAGTTCATCCTATGGCAGTAACTGGAAGTCATTTCGAATTATAAGTATTTCTAAAGAAATCATGAGCTCAGATTTTAAAAAGTCTTTGGCTGCAGCATTATTACAATAGCCAAGATATGAAAGCAACCTAAGTGTTCACTGATAAGTGAATGGCTAAAGAAGATTCATATATGTGTATATATATATAAATGAAATATTATTCACCCATAAATAATACAATCTTGCCATTTGTGATAGACCTAGAGTGTATTACACTAAGTGATGTATCAGACAGGGAAGGATAAATACCATGATTTCACTTATATATAGAATCTAAAAAACAGGACAAACGAACATACAAAACAAAAAGAAACAGATTCATATACACAGAGAACAAACTGATGGTTGCCAGAGGGGGTTGGGGATGGGTGAAAAAAGGTGAACAGGAAGGAATAAGAGGTACAAATTCCAGTTATAAAATAAATAAGTCACGGGGATGTAATGTACGGCATAGGGAATATAGTCAATAGCATTGTAATAACTTTGTATGGTGACGGATGATAACTAAATATATCACAGTGATCAATTTATAAGGTATATAAATGTTGGATAACCATGTTGTACACATGAAACTCACATATAATATTGTATGTCAACTATTATAATAAAAAATAAAATAAAAACATAAAAAGTCTTTGGCTGTTTGTGACTGACAGCAAGCACTGGGCTCCAAAATTCCAGGTATAGGAATTGTGCTGAGAAATCTGTGATAATGAAAGGAAGACATGTTCCCCACTGCCAACTTCAGCCATGTGAAGGAGGACGACAGAAAGGGAACAATCTTCCAGAGGCCATGGAAGACAACGGACAGAGAATCATTCTCCAATAGTGAAATCAGGGCTCGGTCAGTAAATCTCCCCTATAACCAGAGTATGCAGCTTTCGCAACATCTGCCCAGGTTGTTTAGGGACTGCTGTGTTTTTCCCTTTTTTCCCTTTTCCTAATAAACATGTTTATTGCAATAAAAATAGAAAGAAAAAAAATGAAAGAAAGAAAGAGAGAGAAAGAAAATCAAGGCGTTCATATACTTAAAATGTTGGAAACAACTGGTCTGTGTCTCTAATCAGAACTTATAACTTATCTAGGAACCACTGTTTTCCTTCTATGAAAGGAGGCATTTGGGCCCCATGTACAATTTTACTCCTTTTGCTTTATCAATCTGCTTCGCAGTCTTTTCCAACTCAGAAAACTGCTTACAAATGTTTCATGGATTAGTTCAGACAAATAGATGAACTGTCAGCCTTTTATTCAATTTATAATAAATATTACTGGTAAAAATAATCAAAGCAAAATAAAACTGCCAAACTGCCATTAAATGTTTGTTATTAATTTAAAATCAATTTCAGAGTCACAGCTTGTTGGCAAAATCGAGAATAGAAGAACTGGACTTGGTCCAAAAAACCATCGTAATGGCATCAGTTAAATTTGATATGGACAAAAATGGGGTGTCACATGAAATCTCTATTGAATAAACTGAAAAGAAATGACCCAATAAAAATAACTTAAGTAGAAAGAATTTAAAAGTGTTTCTATTAATCAAAATAAAGTGGAGTTCTTTATCCTGATGAAATCGACGGACCAGATTTCTACCCAACCCCTATCTTACAGAACTGTATTTTTAGAAACTTGGAGGCAATATCTAGGCAATATTGCAGTGATGGATTTCAAAAGTTAGTCTTCATTCCCTGTACTTCTTTACCTGGCCCATTTGATGAGGTAAGGCAGATGGTTTAATAAACTGAATGTATAAAAGGAATAACGGATAATTTCTGTGATTGTCCAGGCAATAACAAACAGGAGGACACAGTCTTCACTCTGTACCTGAAGGAAAACAAAAGCAAAAGCAAAAACATAAAACATTTTAATAAAAAGCATTCACAATATGCAGCCCAGTCCCCAGTCCCTTGCAGAGCTGGTGGGTTGAGTAAGTGGACACAACCCCTTGTCTCTATTCTCAGTGGCTAGAGCACAGTACAGAAAGAGCTTGGCACATAAAGGAACACATGCCTGTGATAACTGTGTAGGGCCAAGTAGGAAGAGGCAAGTGAGAAGGAACTCAGCTTACTGATGAGTGAGAGAGGCAGGGACCGGGAATCATGAGCTGTAGCTGCCAAAAAGAAATAAACACGATGAGTGAGTTTCACTGGCTAGCCTGTTGTGGAGAATGTGAACTGATGCTGGTGGGAGCCAAGAGTGGTTAGATAAGAAGAGAAGAAGGGCAAATTGGTGAAAAGCTTGGGATGCATTAACAAGAATTTCAATTTGCTTTGCAAGACAACGTGGAACCTGAGGAAATTTCAAGGAAGGGAAATGTCACAATCAAAGAAGAGGCTAATTCACTGAGCAGGATGAATTCAAGTGAGGAAAGATCTGGACACCATCTAAGAGGCAGAGTCCATTTATTCTCTCCCACTGGTGACTTCTTCCCCCAGACTAAGTCTGGTTTAATTCAAGGATTACAGAAGCTTTCCATACTGATCATATGAGGTAGCTAAAGCCAGAAGAGCTTTAGAGTTCCGAGCCTCCTCTGAAGTTGTTTTCATGTTGAAAAAACAATAACTCTTAATAGAACCCCTTCGGTGTTTTTTAGGGATGTTCTCACTAGATGCCTTAGACTACAAATCTCATATGAAAATCTACTACTGTGGGTTTCTAACTTTTAGCACCACTCACCCACTCCAGCTAGGTTTACTATGTTCTTTGTTGCTTGAGAAGCAATAATAAGAAACCACCTTGCACCTCAACTCATTTAAGTTTTCTTGCATCCAAAAAGGGCAGTTAGACAGTTGGATGTGAATAGGAAATTCTGTTGAGTAAACCGAACAAATTTCAATTATAAGATGGATCTTCTCTGGCTTACTCCTAACATCTAATACAACAAAGGTATATGGTGTTCAAACCTTAACTTTTGCTTCTTTGTATATGCAATGTTAATAGTTTTTAGCACTTATATTCTTCCTCAGAAAGTGTACATGGAGTGGTCCACCTACACAATGAAATAAGTAGTCATTTACATACCTATTAACTAAATTGCTCTGACAAAGAATTTCATAAATGCAAAGTTACTATTCTCTAAAAATAATAAGAATTTTATACTGTCAAGAGCAAGAGTACTTTTGTTTTCCTGGTACTCTCACATTAGCCAAAGTAAAAGCTTACATCTTTAAAGCTTTCTTGTTTTATTTTTGTCTGTCCCCAAATCCTTGCTTAAAACCCATCTATATTAAAAAATAATTTCAGCACACACTTTGCTTTTTGATGTACTTTGTAATCCTCCTCATCTTAAGGAGATGTTTTTATAGCTATGGGCTGAACCCTTGTTTAAAGACCTTTGCGTTATAATAGGAAGTTCTAATATTTTACACTGTAATCGTCTTGAAAGCAGGGAGTGTGTTTTATTCATCTTTTGATTCCCAAAAGCACTTTGTACTTTTCACAAGTAGGAGCTCAATAAATATTTGTGAAGCAAACAAATTCAGTCCTAATCAGGTCAATTCAAGATTCAGTTCCCTGCTTTTTGATACCTGATATCAGTTTATGTGTAGTCTTAGTGGCCTTCAAGTAGACAAGCAACAAACGAAAACCCCAAACCTCCCACTCTGATTCAGCCTAGAGGTTACCTGATTTACCTCCACCCCAACCCCAGTTAGACTTGAATCAAAAAAACTATAACAAACTCAGACCCAGCCTAAATGTGAAAGCGGTCTGCTCCTAGAGTCGAGCTGTAAAGACACTGCCATAATTTTTAAAAAGCTGAGGATGGGGGAAATAGCCTATTTATACAAATTTTATCTTCAGATCAATAGGAAGTGCAACACTGTTATTAATAAGGGACTTGGGCAAATCAGAAATTGAAATTATCTCTTTGGCAGATAATTACCTAATAACACAAAACAGGGAAAGAATATTCTGAGTTAAAATCAGTAAGATCAGTGAGACTCAAACACATTATTTATACACCTACATTCATAACAGCATTATTCACAATAGCTAAAAGGTAGAAATAGCACATATGTCTATCAACAGTTGAACAAAACTAAATATGATACATATATACACAATGGAATATTCTTCATCCTTAAAAGGTAATTCTAACACATGTTATAACATGGATAAACCTTGAACCCATTATGCTAATAAGCCATTCACAAAAGGACAAATACTGTATGATTCCACTCCTGTGGCACTCACTTGAGAGTTAGTCAAATTCAGAGAGACAGAAAGTAGAGACAGAAGACTGCCAAGGGCTGGGGGTGGGAGGAAATAGAGAGTAATCATTTTAAAGAGTACGGGGTTTCAGTCCGAGGATATGAAAAAAGTTCTAGCAATAGATGGTGGTGATGGCTGCACAACAATGGGAATGTACTTAACGTAACTGCACCATACACTTATGAACTGCTAAAATGTAAATTTTATGCCATGCATATTTTACCACAATAAAAAAATTTAAAAACCCAGTGAGATCAAATTTAACAAGGCTAAATGTAAAGTAATATGATTCAGCAACAACAAAACGACTCCGGTACAGAATGCCGAAGACCCAACTTATGAATCCATTAAATATGGAGTTTTTGGTGAACCATAAGCTTCATATGAGCCAACAGGGTACAGGTGGCTGTTCCAACCAACCAACCAACCAGTATTTGCCTAGGTGTCTTCTCTTGATTATTTTAAATAGATTAGAGCCCACCGAGGGATCAGAGTCGGTTACAAGAAACCCTGAACTAGCAGAGCTTACTTTGGACAAGGAAAGAGGGTTAATACTTCAAATATGGAAAAGGATATCATGTACAAGAGGCAGATGGACAGGAGAGACTAATCGAAATATTAACAGGGAGTAAAATGCCTGGTTTGAAATAAGAAAAACTATGTAACGAACCAGTTGACTAATAAAATAAGCCACTTCACGAGGCTACTTCTGGGCCCTGAACATGTCCAAACCAAGACTGCTCAGGAGAAAGTCCTGGATGGTAGCCCATAAGGCTTCCAACTGCTTTTTGTTGGAAAGGGGTGTGCATACAGCCTATGTATGGAAAAAGCATCAAACTCTGGCTAATACTAACTTCCTTGCATCAGCTGGAATTTTTTTAGTTGGAAAGAAAAATGGGTAGACACTTTAATAGTACTTCTTATAAAAAATTTTCCTTTATCAAAGAAGGCAGGAGAGGAGAGAATGACTTAAAAGACCTCTTTTCATTACTGATTGCTGAGTGTGTAGAACGGGAATAGTTCCCTGGCTCACTCACTTCCGTGGATGGTAAGGTCTCAGGGGTCCGCCCGTGTCTTATCTGAATTGGCTTCCTTAGCCCTCAACATGGATCTGGACACAAGGAATGTGTGGAATCACTGTCTCTAATTTGAATACCTTGATTTTTTTTCTTTTACTTTTTTGAAAGCTGGAGTTGGGAACATTTTTCTAACAAGTAGGGAGCCTTCTTTCTTTCAAAGGCCAGTGACTCAGAGAAAGAAAATCAACTGATAGCCTCACTGAAGTAAAAACAAAGCCTGTTTAGCTTTGCAGGCATTTTTTAATGGGCCAAGGACTAGAGTTTAAAAAAGTCAACTTTGTGAATTAAGAGCTAGAAATATATAATTTTTTTTGGCACTGCGATTAGAGGTCATTGCCATAAAAATCACTTCTCTCTCAAAATTCATTCATTCATTCATTCATTCATTCATTTAATTTGTGGCACTGGTTAACGAAATCCAGTAAGTTTCAGGTGTACAATTCAACAGTAAGGCATGTATATATTGCATTGTGTGTTCACCACCCAAAGTTAGATTTCTTTCTGTCACCACATATTTGATCCCTTTTACCTCGTCTACCTTTCCCCTTCTCCCTCCCCCTCCCCTCTGGTAACCACTAGTCTATTGTCCATGTCCATGAGTCTCTGTTTGTTAGCTGCTTTTAGGTTTATATCCCACTTATAAGTGATATCATATGGTTTTCAACTTTTTCTGTCTGGCTTATTTCGCTTTAGCATGATTATCTCAAGGTCCATCCATGTTTTCACAAATGGCAGTATTTCCTCTCTTCTTATGGCTGAGCAATATTCCATTGTATGTATGTACCACAACCTCTTTATCCAATCATCTATCACAGGACACTTCAGCTGCTTCCATGTCCTGGGCACCGTGAATAATGCTGCTATGAACATCCGTGTGCAAATATCTTTATGGATGTATGTTTTCAAGTCTTTGGGGTAAATATCCAGTAGAGGGATTGCTGGATCATATGGTAGATCAATTCTCAGTTTTTTGAGAAACCTCCATACTGTTTTCTGTAGTGGCTGTACCAATTTGCAGTCCCAACAGCAGTGTATGAGGGTTCCTTTTTCTCCGCATCCTCTCCAACATTTGTTATTACTTATCTTGTTGATTATAGCTATTCTAACAGGTATGAGGTGGTATCTCATTGTGGTTTTGATTTGCATATCCCTAATAGCTAGTGATGTCGAACACCTTTTCATGTTTGTTAGTCATTTGTATGTCTTACTGAGACAAGTGTCAGAAATATATTTTATTAATTATCAAGAATAGGAGGTTTAATTTGTCCACACAAAGATTTGCACTCAAATATTCATAGCAGCATTACAATAGCCCAAAACTAAACCAACCCAAATGTCCAGTAACTGGTGAATGGCTAAAACAAAATGTGATACACACCCATACAATGGAATCAACACAAAGGAAAGAAATTCTGATAAATGCCACAACACAGATGAACCTAAAAAACATTATGCTGAGCGAAAGAAGCCAAATGACTACCTTTGTTATGACGAGTTCAAGTACATGAAATGCCCAGAAAAGGCAAACCTAGAATATACTCCCATTAAATTGTTTTTTAAAAAATAATATGTTGTATATTTTAAATGAATACTATTAACATTTAAAGGAAAAGGAAGCATCTAGGGCAAAGAGGGAGAAGGGAGATAAGGAGGACTTACCGAGGTTTACAAAAGTAAAGAGGGAGACAAAAGGGCAGGTTTACGCTAGGTTGCCAAAATGTCTTGAAAGCCATTTTTCGAAGTTGCATATCCACAATCATGGCACAAATGGGGGAGTGGGTGCGGGGCAGCCCTGATCGGCAGGAAATCTTCCTCTGCCTAAATACACTAAGCTTCATATTAGACCCTTCAGGCTGCAGGTTTCCGCCCTCTGGTCTCCAGTGAGGAAAGAGGTGCTGAGTGTGGGTGGCTTGTGTAATTTAGCCAAAGGAGTTTACACAGAAATTCAAGCTGGAAAAACAAATGAGTGCAAGAGAAAAACCTTTACACACAAATCGCATCATATGTTTGACTTTAAAAGCCTCAGGGAGTATCAGTACATGAAAAGCTGTCATTTTTATTACATTCAAAGAAAAACAGATGGTGCCACATAAGAAAATCACTATTGTAGAAACTCTATTCTTCTTAGCAGTTTGGAACCTGCTCGTTACCACTCGGGTTATTTAAAAAAATTCCCTGATCATGCTTTAAGGTGAATGTTCTTTCCTCATCTTAATACCTCTTTCACTTGTGAAGCAAAGAGATTTTTGTAAAAAATCTAAGAGGTGAGGAGGACTAGAGTCTGACTTGGCAAAACTGTTCAACTTAGCATGTTCTGGCTGCTATAATAAAATACCATAGACTGGGTGGCTTAAACAACAGAAATGCATTTTCTCACAGTTCCATAGGCTAGAAGTCTGAGATCAGGGAGCCAGTGCATTTTGTTTCTGGGGAGAACCCTCTTCCTGACTTGCAGCTGGCTGCCTTGTCACTGTGTTCTCACTTGGATGGGGTGGGGGGACCCAACCTCTCTGGGATCTCTCCTTATATGGGCACTAATCTTATCATGAGGGCCCTGCCCTCATGACCTTGTCTAAACCTAATCACCTCCCAAAGGCCCTATTCCAAATACCGCCATTCTGGGGCCTAGGGCTTCCACATGTGAATTTAAAGGGGGCGCAATTCAGTCCATAGTAATGTTTCAGACCAGGTGTTGGCAAACTTTTCATGTAAAGGGCTAAAGAGAAATTTTTTAGACTTTGTGCCATAGGTGGCCTTTGCCACATATCCTTCTTTGTTGTTTTTTATACCCTTTAAAAATGTAAAAACTATTGAAAATTGCAGGCTAGATTTGGCCCACAGGACAACCCCTCTTCTAGATTCATCTGACACCCCCGAACTTTCCCTTCTCCTACAAATATCATTCCTTCGGCAGTGTGTGTGTGTTGTGTTGTGTTGCTGGGGTGGGGTATGAGGGGGGACGCCAATACATTTATAACTAGTGGACACTATGGAAAGATAAAGTACTCTTATAACAACACATATATGCAAGTTTTTCATGTTATGTCACCTTAACATCTCAGTAATCTTTTATGTTTATGGTAAAATATACATACCATAAAATTTACCATTTTAACCATTTTTAAGTGTATAATTGGGTGGCATTAAGTACATTCACCATGTTGTGCAACCATCACCACTATCTATTTCCGGAACTCTTCATTATACTAAACTGAAACTCTGTGTCCATTAAATAAGAATTCCCTATTCTTCTCTCCCACTGGCCCCTGAACCACTACTGTAATTTCTGTGTTTAAGACCTTGCTTATTCTAGGTACCTCATTTAAGTGGAATCATGCAATATGCATTTCTATGTCTGGCTTATTTATTTAGCATAACGCTTTTAAGGTTCATCCATGTTGTATCAGAATTTCTTTCCTTTTTAAGGCAGAGTAAAATTACATCGTATATAAATACCACATTTTGCTTACTAATTCAACTGCTGATACACATGTGAGTTGTTTCCACCTTTTGGCTATTGTGAATAATGCTGCTATGAACATAGGTGTAGACATATCTGTTCAAGTCCCTGCTTTCAATTCCTTTGGATATATACCTAGGAGTATATATAATATATATAGTTGGATCATATGGTAACTCTATGTTTAACTTTTTGAGGAATTGTCAAACCGTTCCACCGTGGCTGCACCTTTTTACATTCCCACCAACAGTGCACAAGGATTCCAATCCATATCTTCACTAACACTTGCTATTTTTTTTTTAAAAAGGAGCCATCCTAATGAGTATAAAGTGGCATCTCATTGTAGTTTTGACATGCACTTCTCTAATGATTAGTGACGTTGAGCATTTTTTCATGTGCTTATTACTCATCTATATAGTTTCTTTTGAGAAATGTCTATTCAAGTCTTTTCCCCACTTTTAATTATTTTTTAAATAATCTCTTTTTAACAATCATAGCGACAACAGCAGTAAAAATAAATATACCTAACAGTGACCAAACTCTTACTATATGACAAGTACTTTTTAACTTATATTATCTCACTGAATCCCCATTTTACAGATGAGGAAAGTGAGGCTTACAGAATTGGAACCCAGGTCTGTGCCCTCAAACTCTGAACAGTTCTGATTTGCCTTCTTGGCCTTCAGGTCTTAAACATATATGCACAGAGCTGCTGTTATGGGAACACTTCTCTCTTGCAAAATCAAAAAGCTTCGAAGGAACCCATAAGCAAGAAGAGTCTGGAGAACAGATAAAGTAAATGTGACCATTTTATAGAATCAGGAAAGCCATTAGTTCTCCAAAACTGTGGCCCATCCCTGAAGAGGGATCACTGTATAGGCTTTGGGACACCAGAGAGACTGAGTGAAATAGGCTCACTGAAAAGGACTGAATAAAGTATCACAAATTATAGGTCACTGCTGTCCAGAGGCATCTTTAATATGCCCATGAACTGACTTTTAGTTGTGAATTGACTGACCAAAGACAATCCAACATACAAACTCGAAACAAGCCCTAATGAATTCCCTAAAGTTAGTGTGAATCTTCTTCCCTGGGCCCTGCTTTGCTAATAACCTTCATTGCCTTTTTGTTTTAGCCCCGTTTTACTCTGCCTTTAACTTATTGTCAAGACCCTTAAAAATCTATCTCAAAGTTTCTCTTTTCTATCTTTGCTATGCAGAAATTAAAATATAAACTATGATTTTAATAAAGAAAACAAACTCATAAAGACAAAGATAGAAAATAAAAAAGAAAAAAGGAATACAAAGCAAGTCTCTGGTTTTCCAGAGAAGTGACCATCCTCACCATCTCGTATTTGTCTTTGGGTAGGTATTAAGATTCACCTAAGGGCCTCTTTCCCTTCCCCTTGTAGAGGATCAGCATGGAGGCTGAAAGCTCGAGGAGGTGAAGGGTGTTGGAGAGTCCTGTGGAGATGTGAGCCAGTGGACCTGGAGAGAGGAGGAAAGGTTGGGGGTTGCTAAACACAGGCATGAACCAGAGGCCTGATAATTGAGCATGGGGAGGTGAGGGAAAGACATAGTGGTGATGCATGGAAGCAATGGCTAGTGTGGTTGGCAAATTAGTTATATAAATAAGTAAAATGAACAAATAAACCAATATATTTTTAAAAATGAACTTCTTGCTGTTGGAGAAGGTATTATAAACATGGAAGGGAGAATGCTAGAAAGAACAATGAGGTATTAGGTTGCAATGGGAGGAATCAGTATGAACCCATGATTATATACACATACACACTATATACTTTTAGATGTAATGCATATGAGTATATGTGCATATATAATAGGTATAAGTATGTATTCATATACATATATGTATATCCTTTCTCTGTGAGGATGAGCAGCAATAATATTTACTAGCAAAGAACACCTGAACTACCCAGATCTTGGTTCCTAAATACCATCATCCCCTAAAAGGAAACAGGCTCCTTGGCAAAATGGCTGATTCCAGGGCTTGGGGCAGGGGAGGTACAAGTTGAGTCTGGAAATCTTTTTCGGCAGAAAGTAAGGAAATGCTCAACAAATGACGGCACCAAGTCAAAAGTACAAGGAGAAAGGGGTCACACCAGCCAAATCACAGACAATTTTAGCATCAAAGTAAATAACAGACCACAATTCACTAGATTATATAAAAATTAATGAGTCCAAATTGACATAAATAAAATAAATCAATAAACAAATGGGAAAAAGGGAAAGCTATTCCTTACTGTAGCACACTAACCAGTACATGTAAAATAAATGAAAGAAATAGACAATTGCCATTTGGTATCCACCTGTGGCTGAATCAGCCAGGAGTCAAAGCTGGAAGACTCCATCAAGAGCAGGTGACTGGGGACAGCATCACCAGGGGTAAGATGGGTAGTTAAGGCACTGCAACCTCATGTGTTGTCCTGAGAAGAGCGTGACACCATTTCTGTAGTATTCTTGCCAAGAATGCATGGCTTGAATTGGTTATGTGGGAACAATGGATGGATCTAGGTTGAGGGTCACCCTACAGAAACCAAGGTCTGTACTCTTTAAAACTGTCAAGGACATGAGACAGAGCAAGGCTAAGAAGCTCTTCCAGATGGGTCTGAAGAGAAACTTGACAACTAAATGTAACACATACATGGCGGGAATACCGCAGCGACTATGTTTCTCCTCTTCCCCAGTATCCCAGTGCTTAGCATAATACCTGGAGCATAGAAGATACTTAGTAAAATAGTTGCCATTCCAAAAAGGATTAAAAAAAAAAAAAAGGAGAGAGAGACATTGTTTGGACATAACTGTGAAATATGAATGGGGCCCAATGAGATGGTACTACTGCATCAATGTTAGCTGAGGAGGGTTGTATGCAGGTGATGTAGGAGTGTCTGAAACATGAACTTGAGTATTTAGTGGTGACAGGACATCAGGTACAGCTTGCTCTCGAGGTTCAGAAAAAGACGAACGATAATAGGTATACAAATATAGAAGAGTAGGCGAAGGAACAAATGCAGGAAAATGCCAATACTTGGGGAATCTGAGTGAAGGGAATATGAGTTTTCTGTACTGCTCTGGTAACCTTACTGTAAATCTGAAATTACTTCAAAATAAATTTTAAAAAATCACTGAGGTACTAAACAACCACTCTAGGGGCACAGTTAGAAGCAAATACAATCATCTGGTTTCTAGATATATCGTTTTGATAGGAAGCCTCTGAATCTGCTGGAAGAGGCATACTACATAACCATTAGAACATTCACAACGAAACATATAAATAAGAGCATATTAAGAGCAGGTAAACTGAGAAGGAATAATAGCTTTAATGCTGACTCTCAATTTGTACCAGCATTACTACTGTCTTAGACTATAAATACTCCAAGGGCAGGTCCATAAAATTACTTTGAAGAGGACTTAGCTTAGTTATTTGGCAAAATCAAATTTTTAATAAATGCTTTAAAGTAGGGTAATGATGATGAAGATAGTAACTCCCATTAGCAGGGATAATTATTCCTTAAATATGATAAAAGTAATTATGTGTAAATGTTCATCAGCTCACACTATTTTAATAAGCACAAAAACATTTATTTCTATGTAAAAAGTCAATTATATGTTTTAAAACTCAGAACATAGAAAAGAATTCAAAACAGTTATATAGAAATTTTTCACTACAATCTTTTGAAAAGATTAGGTTACATTAGGCTAATATGTAGCTAACATTAACTGGGCACTTACTAAGTGCCAGGTACTTTTCAAAGTGCTTTTTATGTATTAATTCATTGAGTCCTAAAGATCAGTGGGGAAACAACTGGGCCTGGGAGACTGGACCAATTTTTCAGAGCACCTTCAATTGGGGTAGCTAAAGTGTGACACGTGATCCCAGCATCCTGTCCTTCCCCTGCCTTATCAGTTATCCCACTATATGGTACTTCTGTCTGCTCAATTCTGCTCTTGTACTGTGCTGGAAGCCCTGTGAGGGCAGCACCCACGAATTTCCTTTTTCATGTATTCTAGTACTTGGCCCAATATCCAGAGCATAGATGATACTGAGTAAATATTCGTTGAGTGAATAAGAAGGAATCAATAAATAGATAGATGGTGACTCAGCTGCAGTCTGAGCTTCCATGTTTTTGACTTGGTTAGAACCACCTTGTGTAAGGAGGGCAGCTAGCTTCCCAAGTTAGATTGAGGCCAAGGGCTTCAGGGATGATGCCTGGTTTTGACATGAACCAAGGGCTGGGGCTGGAGAACAGGACAAGTTCGACAACAATCCTGGTCTTTTTTATAAATTTAATAAGCTTTCTGAACAAAAATGTAACTCATTTACTTATCTACTTAAAATGAATTTCGTCTTTGACAAGAAAAGAAATGTATTAAATATTGACGTGGCAGTTTAAGAAAAAAAGATGTTTGGATTAGTATTAGTCTTTTCATATGACAATTCATGATTTAATATTTATTAAAAACCCATGATGGGGGACATGGCAACAAACTAGAAAATACTATTCCCTCTTTTTTACGAAAAATGTGTCATATTATAAAGAAATACTGATATTGTTTCTCTTTAATAGAGAGAAAAATGTACATCTACATAGTTTTTTTTTTTTTTAATCTATAATGATAAAGGAAACTGGTTAAAAAATTCTTTCCATTACAAAGCAATCACTGAGGACTATTTTTTTTTAACTAGTTTCAAGTCTGAGGACTATTTTTTGATGTGAATGATGGCCTAGTTAAATGCTTTGGCCTACGAAAACAACTCTTGGTCATGATATCAACTTTTCTGAACATGCAATGAGAAAAATGTATAAACATGCAGTCAACAAACAATGCAAGATCAATTCTGTATTTATGTCAAAGTCAGACATGCAGGTCTGAATGCTAAAATGTTCCTTCCAATTAGTTTAACTTTAATGCTACTATGTTTTCAGCTCTTTCCTGGAAAACATGAAGGAATGGTGGCAGGTTGCTCAATAAGCCTAGCAAGTTACTACAACTCCCCTCTCCTCTAATCAGTGCAACTTTGGAATTATCCTTACTTTCAGGTTGCATGTCCTGAAGCAAATTACTTATCACCTGAGTCTCAGTTTCCTCATGTGAAAACTGGAGAAAAGATTTGCCTCTGCATGGTTGTCATAGAATTAGAAAAATAAATCGAGTGCTTAGTAAAGTGCTAGACATTTAATAAATGGCAGTTATTATTCCATGAAAGAAAAAAATTCAATTCGACAAATATTTATTAAGTTCCTACTACATACTAGCCATAGCTGTGACTCAATACAGGCCGGTGGCTGTCTTCTTTGCCTTAAATCTCAAGATAATGTTTTGTTTTGCCTTTGTTGTTTTGCATTTTGTTGTTTGTTTAAGAGATGCCATCTACTTGAAGGTTAATATACTTCTACCAACTTTGGGATGTCGAGGGATCTCACCAGCTGTTAGTCTTTCCCAATATTCTTCCTGATTTCTGCTTGATTATTTTACCTCCAAAGAGCATGTTATTAATTGAAAAGTTTTCATGCACTATTTCTTTCACCCCAATGCAAGCATGGGGATTGCATCAAAATGGGGTCACATTTAGTCCCAGCCTTGATCATTTTTCTAATCCAGTCTAGGACCACAGCAGTAGGTCACTGTGGTCCCAGGGGTGAGGCTTCTCCCAAACCTCCAAATGCAGTATATCTCAATGTGCCCAGCAATACTCTAGAGGGTAAAGGATGGATCACTGTCAGAAATGTAACCGATGTGTCTAAAGAACATGAAATTGGCTATATATTGTGAAATGTCAAGGTTATTTTTGTTCTATGACAGTTTAATAATTGCAATGATTTCAACAAGAAAATAAAAATAAAGGCTATGAATATCATCTCCTGGAGCAGAAGTATTAAAACAGTGGCCCATGGTCCTGCTGCACAGATATTCTGTTTGGGCTTGTACAGTGTTTTAAAAATATCTGAGCCAGTTTTTAAAATTGGGAGATTCCACATTAAAAAAAATCATCTGGATTTCTGCCTTTTCTTTAAAAATTCTGACTTCATAACCCCAGACCCAGTCAGCAATCACTAGCTAAGGAAGCACTACCACTCTTGTGAAATGGCACTTATACCCTCCAGTCACTGTATGTCTCTTGAACTTTCTCATAAAACCCACCTGAGGGATAGGCATCTGCAGCCAGTTGATAACATACTTTTCTTTGAAGCAATGACCTCAACAAAAGATTTTTTCAACCTGACCTAACAAGACAGTACCAATGTAGAAGGCAAAAGAGATGTGCAAATTTTCAAGTTTTTGGTTATTCCAGTATTTTTTTGCCAGAGCAAAGTAAGGTAAAAAGAAGATGCCAAAACTCATCTTGTTAAAAACAAACGTTTATGGTGGCAATCCGAAGAAAATGAGTTAAGTCTTTAATGCATGAAGCCCAATAATTAGTTTCCCCCACTCTAATGCATTTTAGAAACGCAAAGCTTACTCTCAGCATGCATCCACACATGAATACCAAGTCACATCTTACAAATTCCAGAAGTGCACCAGGGTTTCACTTCAGACTTGAAAAGGATCCTCCCTCTGGAAAAGGTAGACAGCTTAGTAATATGCTTTATTTTATCTCTACGTATCATAGCTTGTAATGAAAAGCTTCCTGACTTATAGGGCTTGATATGGGTAAGTAAAAAGGGTTTTTGAACCTTCTTCCTCAAAGAAACTAAAGCATACTTTATATATTGAACAGGAGCAGGGGGAAGGGGATGATTCCTTCAAGATTCCCAAGAAAACCAGTTACCAGCTATATTCACTGTGCGGGCCAACTGCAAGGAGGGTGAATATATTGGTATTCTTGTCAATTAAAATATTTTTAATTAAACTATCTGATATTCCATATTCATGTTTTAAAATAAAGGTTATATTGAAAAAGCTACAGTATATAAAGGACCAATTTGGCAAAAAGAACAGGCAATTTAAGAGATAGTTCCTCCTCCTACATATTAAAAGTTTTCAAATGAATATTAATAAATGCTTAAAAAATGCCATTCATTGTACTATGGAGCACACCTGTTTAAAGCAGTTTATAGGTCATCATTTTTAACTTTCTTTGACTTTGCTGACATATTTTAGCAATGTTCACGATGCATGACAATCTTCTTATTTTTACTGTGTGAAATGAGAATCTCTGAGCTCATTAGGATAATAATGTTGACTATTCTTCTATGGCACCTTTTAACTCAAACAGGAGAAAAAGGCCCTGTGAAATGGTTTTCAACAGGGCAAACCTGGGTGAATCCACTGCAGAGGCCCAGCTGCAGGCCTCTGAAAGGCGGTGGCGTATGGTCTCCAGCCTCATTTGCTGATCAACAGCTACCACTGCAGCAGATGAGAACATCATCCACACTGTTTCCCACACCTGCAATTACGATTTTTATAATGATTTAATCTACAGAACTTAAAAAAAAAAACAAACCTGGATTTAAGCAACATAGCATACCAAGTATACCATATAAAGTTGCTTTGACTATTTGGTTTTTAAAAAACCATACAGTCATGTACATTTGAGATCAAATATATGAAAACTTAATTGACTGAAATCAAGAGAATGATAAATATTACAATGAACACTGAACATTTATAGCCACACTGTCCAATAAGGTAACCTCTAGTAACATGTGGCTATTTAAAATAAAACAAAATTTAAAAATAAATTTAAAAAAATAAAATAAAATGAAATAAAATTAAAGTTCAGTTCCTCAGTCACACTAACCTCATTTCAGGGGTTTAATATGTGTTCACATATAGCTAACAGCTACCGTACTGAACAGCACAGACACAGAACATTTCCACCACTGTAGAAAGTTCTACTGGACCATGCTGGGAGAAGAAATACCCAAAAGAAAAATGTTGGTGAAGCAACATGTGTCATCACTATATAGTACCGCAAAGTTGTTTTTTTTGGCTTGAAATAAACAGCCTAAATAAGCATCTTCATCCATTCCACTTTCAAACCATGGATGAAAACTGGTTTGAATGCCAGAATTCACTTACTGTTAAACTCAGCACTGACAACACGACTTGACAGCATAGTTTTGTGACGTAGCACTTTCCTTGCCCGTGTTATTCTTGAATTCAAGTTGATGACATATAACCAAAGCTGAAACCACTTAGGCTCCCAGTCTGTAAATATCATGCACTTATTTGAAAAACTATTTCACATCCAAGGTAAAAATTGTTTTCTTCCTTCACTCTCATTCCTTTTCCATGACAGTTTTATAATACCAAAAGTCAAGCATCTTTGTTAATCTCAGGACTGCAAGTAACCAGATCTGGCTCTAAACAGATTCTCTACTATTTGTAAGTATCAGTAATACATAAAGATACTACATAATAGGATAGAATCTTATACTTAAAAAGGATGAGATCCAACAATAAACTTCTTTGTCAAAAATTTCACTATAAAAAAATAGGAGGAAAAAAAAAAAAGAGTAATGTAGGAGACCCCACTGATGCATCCAGAACATCAACTAAATAGTGTGTGTGGTGGGGTGGGGTGGGGTATTAGAATAATATTTTAAAGACTACTAACTGAACTATAAAATGCACCGGAAAACCTAAGATCTAAAAGTTCTGGAGCAGAGAGAACAGAATCCAATAGTGCTCAAGCCTAAAGGGACTGGGCGACTGTTAGGACAGTCTAAAATGGGGTAGGGTGGGGCAGGTCTGGCCCTGGCTCACCTTTCCCTGAGTGAGACACCCCCCAAATGATGGTAACTGTGCAGCCTTCTAGGGAGTGTGTTGAGTGTAACTGTTCTCTCTCATAACGGAATTGACAACCAGAATGGTGGATGTCAGATATTGTCTCGGGGATGAAAGAGCAAAAGAAAAGGTTCTAAGAAGCTTCAGTGAGGGATATTTGTGGGGCACGGTCACCATCAGGAGGAAGAGACAAAGATTAACATTAAAGACAAATGAAACCAATTTCCTGATTTTGTCAAGCTTGAACCTAGGCAACTATTAACTGACAAAGGGGGCTACATTCTGTAGAAAGAAGTTGTAATATTGGCTTGCATGGTTTTTAAGGTTTATTGTTTTTGTTTTTCAAAATGTTGGAAAGGAACAGACAGGAAACCAGTGAGAGAAAAATAGGTTCTCTGATTTTTCCAAAATCACCTATGCTAAACATATGCAATGGCAAAATGAACCACCTAGCTATGTGAAAAGTAACACTATCTTTAAGTGTCCATTATTAACAGATGTGGAAAGTGGTAGTAAAGTACTGAGGCCTTTGCCTAAGAGTTGTCTAAAGTTTGACAGTGTCTGATTAACAATCAGATAATGAGATTTTCTACCTTTAGGAGAGGTGCTAATTTTAAAAGTGAAGGTGATGCAAATCCACCTACAGAAATATTTAAAATAGAAAGTAAGGGAATATATGAAATAGAGTGGAGATTTTAGATATTTAGCATTCAAGGGGGCCAAAAGATACTGAATGTATCCTACTGGCCTTTGCTAATTAAGATAGAATGTCACTGTGGAAAGGGCAGTGGCCTAGAAGACAAGAGTGGCATGACTTCTGGTCTAAGTGTTACCTGAGGAGGGATGATGTGCCCCAGACACAGCATTCCAGCTCCTCATCTGATTGATGAGGATAAGATACCCTTCCTGCCTTGCTGAAACACATGCTCATGGATAACTATTAGGGACAAGAAATGTGTGCAGCCATAGGGAATATGCTAACAAGAGAAGCAGCCTCAAGAGGTGGCAAGAGCATGAGCACACTGTGAACTCAGCTGGAGGACTCAGCGGAGAAAAGCCTGCAATGCAGCGAAAACAGGAACAGGAATGTGGGAGTTAGGATATTACTTTACTTAGTATTTTGGCATCCACGAGGGTAAAAAAAAAAAAAGGAAAAGAAGAAATAAACTTTGTTCCCTCTATAAAGGAACTAGCATTTCTTCTGAAGTCAAACTGCTTTTTAAGGGATTTCAGAAGCTGCTTGGCAAAAATTACTGTTTTCATATATTCTCACCTAATCTTCACAAAAACTCTATGACATAAGAAAGGCGGGTATTAGTAATACCATTTTACAGATGGGAAAGACTAGAAATGTGAAGTAAAATCAAGAAAAGAAAAAGGTCAAATAAAAGTTACAGCACAACATATATAGTATCTTAGAGCATTTCTCAAACCTTAGAATTCATAAAATTAGCTAAGGAGCTTAATAACAATCGCGATTCTTTGGTTCCACTGCCAAGTGTGGGGTGGGATCTGGAATGTGCATTTTAAGTAAGCTTTCTGGGTAAATCTGTTCCAAGTAGTCCATAAACTCCAATATGAAAACCAGTCTTGGAACTTCCATGGAAAAAGGCCAATTAACTGGAGGGATCCGTCACAGAGCCACCTGATCACTAAAAAACGAGAGAAGCAAACAGGCGGAGTACTGCAGATGTGCGCCAAGGGCCCATGGCTGCTGTGCTCATTTCATGTATAAATGATCTGACTAGAGAATCACATCTCATATGCATGTGGAACGCAGAGCTGCTGAAGAGGAAAAGTGCTTCTGGATCTGAGGCGGATTTTCAACTCCACACGGGATAGAGAAAGCACGGTTAGCACATGAAAATAAGGATATGTTTATATTACATTTCCAAAGGGTGAGATGGAAACTCTGATGCAGTGGGAAGTCAACTCTGCCATTTCTTGGGTGTGTGACAGTCACTCTGCCTCTCCAAACTCAAGCTTCCAAACTCTAAATGGAGGAGGCTACAACCTACCTCAAGAGTGAATGATCATCATATATTTTAATAGAACTCTCTGTGAACTATAATGCGAACAAAACAAAAACCAGCATAATGATATAAAAAAAAAACCCTGGAGATTACTGACTTTCTTAAACACTGATTACAAGCTTTTTGTAAGCATCCTGCTGAGAGGTTGGCAAGAATGGCAGATTAAGTGTCACAAAGCCTAGTAGCACGCCAAAAAGATGTGGGAAACAGCTGACTGGTGAAATCAGAAGAACTCACAGAACATTCCAGAGGAATGCGGGAAAACATCCCTTTCTCCAATGGTGGCAAAGGATGAGAAAGGAGAGAAGGCTCAGGACGTCAGAGTGTAGTTCTATTTCATGCAAATTACCCCTAGTAAAGTACAGACAGTATCCATTGCACTTAGGCTAATGCCACAGTGAGACTCTGTGATCTGACTAGAGAATCACATCTCATATGCATGTGGAACATGTCTACTGAATTAAACAGCTAAATATAAGGAAAATAAAGATTTTAAAGATGTTTTAGGAAACAAAAGAACAGAAGTTTAGTAGGGAAGTCATGTGTAACTTCTTTCTCAACTACTGCCCATGGAGATGACTGGGGACTTCTGATCTTATACTAAGAACTCAGTAGAAAATTTGGGGTAGCTTCTTCAAAAAAGGGTGGGCCAGGAAAAGGAACAGTGGCCTACTTGTGTGTCCAAAAGCATGGGGATCAGCTGAGCTACTTTTGGACAAAGAAGGACATGTGCCCTGTGAACCTGTCTTTTTTCGAAAGAAGAGTAATAGTAAGGGATGGAAGGTGGCATTTCCAACCGCAGTTCACTTTTTAAGATGCCAATCTTGTTTCACTTTAATGTGAAGAGAAAGAACAGACCCAAACAGAGGGTGAGAGGAGCAAACGCCTGGGGAGGCCCGCGGTGGCAGCAGTAGTCACCAGCTCAGTTAAGAGATGGGGAGGAGCCAGTTCAGGTCTGGGAGACAGGTGGGAAAATGGAAAGAGGTCAGCTCAGATTGTTGATTTCTTCCTGTATCCCCCAGGCCCTACCTCCCACCTGAGTTTGTTGTTTTTGTCAGGAGCTTTACTTTGCTCATATATATGGTCTCTTTAAAAGGAAAAAAATAGGAAGGTTATTTGCTATGTAAGGTCAGGAAAAAGTTTTTGAACATAGAAATGACAATTTTTTCTTTGATATCTTGCCAATCAAGGCGTCACACCAGCTGATAAGTACATCCCTACATGTCATCAAAGAAAATCATCTGATCACCTTTTAGTTCTACAATGTACATGGCAACATTTATGAGACTAGCATTCCATAGGGTAGAGAATTAAAATGACAAGTGAGGAGGGCCTCTTAAAAGGAACTATACCTCAAATATGAAAAAGTATAGTCCTAAAAGGTATGTAAGCTATACCTTAGCATATCAGGTACAACTTCAGAAAAACAAGGGAATGAGCATGGAGAATATGAGCTGCTCAGAAAGGGTGGAGCAAGAGTCCACACCCAAATGTAATGCTGTGAACACGAAAAGTTCTTATCTACTTTAGAGGTGAATGTGATGTAAAAAGAAACTGAGAATGGAAGTACAATAGTATGATAAGAATTTGAACATTACTATGAGAAAGTGAAATATATTTTAGTAAGCAGTTATCTCTGAGGTCAATTTCCTTATGCATCAGCAGTTATATGGTTCTCGCTACTGAAGTAAACAGCTAAATATAAGGAAAATAAAGATTTTAAAGATGTTTTAGGAAACAAAAGAACAGAAGTTTAGTAGGGAAGTCATGTGTAATTTTGTACAGAACAAACTGACTTATAGGTAATATGAAACTCTAAGATAGGAAAATAGCATTTGGCCAAGAGAAGGGGCTGAGAAACAGGTGACAGACAGCCAACTGGCCTCTGAAATGTCACAGCAACAATTCAGGGTGGAGAGCTATAAACAAAATGATGAATGAGTTTTGTTCAAAGAAAAAGAAAACAAGAAGAAAAGAACTGTGATCTTTGAACAGTAGAAACATTGAATCCTACTCACTGGAGACAGGAATAAGTCAACCCATCAACAGGTATACGTAATGAGTGACAGAAAGACAAAATTTACTGTACCACATTAAGAAAATGATACCCTAATGATAGTATAAACTGGGTAAGTTTGGTTACAGAGAAACAATTTTGAATATGCACATGTAACAAGTATATAACTTAAATTACTGCACAGCTCAAATATGACACTATATGTAAAACTATCTGCTAAATGTCAAATCTACCTATCTGTCAGGCAGTGCGGTTATTGAGAACAATGGCGAGAGTCCATGTACCTGTAATCCGAAGAGATATTTAATAGCTTTTTAAGCTGAACATTCTTAATGATTTGTTCAGGAAATCCTGGCAAATGCTGCTAACAGTAATATGGCTAACAGAATTGCTTGACTTGAATTGTAAGCATTTTTGATTTATATGCTACCCTGTTTGCCAGAAGGGCCAATAGCAGAGGAGTGGTCACTGAAACAGAAGAGGTGAAGCAGAGGCCATGAATAATCCATCAGCTGGAGCACTAGCACCTGGATGGACAATTAATATCTGACTGTACTGGCAAAATGATTAAACAGTCTATAGTCGACAGCATGCTGCCTTTATGTACCTAACATTTTTAATTATTGAAAGTACATAATTACCTCTTTAAGAATGCAAATGAGTCACCATGAGAAAGAAATAGGTCACTTGAGACTATTGGGAAGTTAAAATTATGATTTGTTTTTAAAATGAAAAAGAAATAGTATACACACGAAAGTACTGGAGGAAGAAATATAGGATAAATGATGATGTGTAGAAAGAAATGAAGAGGTTATATGGTATATAAGTAAAGTAACTTTTCTTTACTCCACAAGCAAAAGTGAGAACAAAGGGCAATATGCTACATTAGGATTTACTTGCCTTTTTAAAAAAAATTTGTTATTTTTAAAGAAATATGAATACTGAAAAAGGAAGTGATTGTTTTATATTCCTCCTGAATAGAAAGTTCAGACATCTTCAAGGAGTGAGAGCGCTTTAAAAAAGAGCCTGTGCATCTATAAATTCCATATGAATATAACAAAAATAGCTTAATAAACTTTGGTTAAAAACTCATTAGCTATGTGCATTTTTCTGTATATATCATAAGACAATAAAAAGTTAAAAAAACTCATTAGTTTAAATATGAATGAAACCGTCAAAATAAATCTTAAAAAACAAAATGTTTTGACAAAGATTTTGGAAGAATACAGAACAAAGAAAACACCAGAATAATGCTAATGGATAAGCGCATTTTATGAACCCCAAAGAATCCAACAATGCTGGTGATAGGTTGGTTACTGGGACTGAAAAACTGAAAAATGAATCCTCGCGGTGGCTACAGGCATTTTACCTTAAGGTAACATTAGCAAGAAGTAAACAACCTTTAAAAAACAAAAAAACATAAAAGAAAACCACCTCGTTCCCCAATATCAGAAAATGAAAGCTCTGTTGTGAATTCACACCCAAGGCAATGATGGTTTTCTTCCCCTGGTTCTTATAAGGAGTACTCCTGGGCCTGGGTATCTACCACCTAAGCCCCCAGCAGAGCGCTCACCTCCCAGATCTACCAGACTCAGTACATTTGGGAATTCCACTACTCCTGATGGACTGGCTAGAGACAAATTTGTTTCTCTTGGTCTTATAAAGATCAGGCTGTTCTGGGAATCAATTAATGTCCCCTACTCCCAAAAATGGTTCCACTATATGGATGCAGCTGTCCAGAGTTTAGTATGCTGGATACAAACAAGATACCGGAAAAACAAAACTGAGCTGCAGACCACATCCCAATCTCCACGGGAACTGAGACTGCAGGACCTTATCATCTAACCAGTCTTCTCGTTAACAACACTGCACACCTGGGGTAAGTTATGCACTAATAACCCAGTTCCTACAGTGAATATGAATTTTATCTGGGCTATATTGATGTGATACGAAGTTCCATCTTTAGCTACAGCACGCATGTGAGAAAGAAAAAGTGATTAACATTTGTTAGTGCTGATATTATTTTAGTCTATAAAAACACTTACCTCTTTGACGCTATGTGTTACTGCCCATATTAGAAAAACTCTTGACATCACCTGAAAAGAAGTCAGGACAACAGAAGATGGAACAATTCCTGAAAGAAATTTTAGGATGGGTAAATAAATGTACTGTATTGTTTCAACATGAAATAGATTTTCTAAAACATGCAAATTTTAATGTTTAGACACAAAACCATCTTGAGCAACTGAAACTTCTCTATATTGCTATAAAGACTATGTTTTTCAATGTAGTAAATATTTAAACTTTTTCCTCAAAACAATAATATTGTTTAATGGCAATAACAAGTTATGGAATCTAGTACCCTTCTTAAGCCTTCCAAAAATCAATGACCAAGTAAAATATTTTTTACACTTATATTGGTAGAGAAAATAAAACCACTGCTTAACTTTTAAAATTAGACAATCAAAGTTCATTTTACAATATAGGTTTCAAAAATGAATAGGCATCTATAGAAGGGAAGTCAATTGTATTTGTCTCTAATGGCTGTTGGAAGCTCCTGTATATCAGACTTAATATACTATCTAATGGTTAAGTTGGTATCTTACAGTCATTTGAAGATTTTGCCAATAAGCATAGCAAAACCAAAGTTTATTATCTTCGTAAACCATTTCTTCTCACCTTGTTCATTACAGTAAGCACTGGTACAATTATCCTTCCAATGTTCTTAAGTTATAACACTGGAATCATCTTTAATTATTTATTTTATGTAATCATCAAATTCTGCTAAGTTTACATTTCTTTGGCCTCTCCCTTCAATTCCTAAACCACAATCTCTACCTAGAGACTAGCTGCCACCACTATTATATGAAATTCTTGCCTCCTTCGGGTCATTTTAAACCCAGCAATAAGCCATGATCTGTAAACATCATTTTCTCTTCGTAACTTTACACTGGCAAGGAACTGCTACTAAAATAAAATCTGAAAGCAGAATTATGGGTGTCCAATCTGCAGACCCCATCCCACCATTTCTCTCTGGCCATACTGCTGCCAGCAACTAGACTTATCAACACCCTAAACATCTCAAGTTGCACACGTGAGACACTCTACACCTGCCAGGAACCTCTCATCACAGTCACAGATTCTTTTTCCACTTTAAAACTAACCTCATCTTTAATACATTCACTGGACTAACCCTGACCAATTTTCTTCTTCCAAACCTTCAAAAATGCACTCTTCTGAACAATTATATAGCTGGACAAATTACAACTTGCCAAAAGACTGTGTACAAATTAGAGAGATAAAATTGCCTCTACAGGTTTGGCTATAAAAGGAAATCACTTCATACTTCATTAGGAAAAAGAGATGCTACAATCACTTCATACTTCATTAGGAAAAAGAGATGCTACATTCTGTTAGAATGAGTTTCTTAAAGAAGATTTGGGCTTCAAGAGGGATGGTTCAGTTCCCAGAAGTAGGTAACATAAATATGTTGAACAATGCTTAGCATATAAAGATGCTCAATAAATCTTTGTAGAACGAATGAAAGACAAATATAAATGTATGGCCATGTAGGTCAATGAAATAGAGTTGCAAGCCAGAAATAAACTCTCACATTTATAGTTACATGATTTTCAACAAGGGTGCTAAGAAATTTCAATGGAAAAGTGATTGTCTTTTCAACAAATGGCGCTGAGACAACTGGATCGCCACATGCAAAAGAACAGAATTAGAACACTTCCTTACACCATATACAAAAATTAACTCAAAGTGGATGAAAGTTCTAAATATATGAGTTAAGACAATAAATGTAAATCTTTGTGACCTTGGATTAGGCAGTAGTTTATTAGATATGACACTAGAAGCACAAAAAAATAGAGATTGGACTTCATCAAAAATAAACTTATTTGCTTCAAAGGACACCATCAAGAAAGTGAAGAGACAATCCAGAGATAGGAGAAAACATGTGCAAATCATATATAATAAAGAACATAGCTAAAATATATAAAGAATTCTTACAATTTAATAAAAGACAAAAAAACAATTAAAAAATGGCAAAGGATTTGAATAGAGATTTCTCCAAAGGAGATATGCAAATGGCCAGTAAACATCATCAGAAAAGATGCTCAACATCATCAGTCATCAAAGAAATGCAAATCAAAACCATAATGACATATCTTTCACACCCAGCAGGATTGCTATAATCAAAAAGACAGACAATAACAAGTGTTGATGAGAGGTGGTGACATTGGAACCCTCATATACTGCTGATGGGATTATAAAATGGTACGGTCACTCTGGAAAAGTCTGGCAGTGCCTCAAAATGTTAAATACATAACTACCGTATGGCCCAGCAATTCTACTCCTAGGTGTGTATGTACCCAAGAGAAATGAAAACATATGCCATACAAAAATTTGTACATGAATGTTCATAGTGGTATTCACATTAGTCGAAAAACAGAAACTACCAAAATGCCCAACAACAGAGAGATAAATAAAATGTGGCATAGCTATACAATGGAACAGTAGCAATAAAGTAAATAAAAATAAAAAGGAATAACAAATAAAAAGAAATGAAGTACTGTTACATACTACTGTATTGATGAACCCTGAAAATACTATGCTGAGTGAAGAAGCCGGTGAAAAAAGACTACATGTCTCATGATTCAATTTATACAAAAAGCTACTTTCCGTCTCTATAGGCAGCTAACTATAGAGACAAAGAAGATTACCTGGAGCTGGGAGGTGAGGAGGGAAACTGGGACTGACTGCTAATGGGTATGGGGCTTCTTGTAATAGAGGCACAGGCATTATAATAACTTAATATTTTGAGATTTTAGAGACTCTCATCTATGGGCACTTTTTTCTACTGCCAAAATTGGAATACTTAGTAAGTACAACTTTTAACTGAGGGATTTGGAAGATTTCAGAAATGAATATTGCAATGTGGCTGAACACGTTTATTACTTATCCCTTCTCTACTATAAAGGGGGACTATGAAGATTTACATGTCTTCTTTTTAAAAGTGCTAAAGAAAAATACTAAGATTGTTTTTTCTTAAAAATAAGTTTTAGTAACCCACACAAAGATTTACTCTTTTAGTATATTTCTCATCAGTCTTTTCTTTTAAGTATATTTTTATTTTATGTTTCAACCATCCTTCACCCCTCTCCCCTCTGGCAACCACCAATTTGTTCTGTTTCTATGAGTCTGTTTTTGTTTTGTTTTGTCTGTCTTAGATTCTACATGTAAGTGAAATCCTATGGTATTTGTCTTTCTCTGACTTATTTCACTTAGCGTAACACCCTCTAGGTCCATCCATGTCTCAAATGGCAAGATTTCATTCTTTTCCATTGATGAGTAACATTCTATTGTATATATGTACTCTTCTTTATCCATTCATCTATTGGACACCTAGGTTCCTTTCATATCTTGGCTATTGTAAATAATGCTGCAATAAACAGGGGTGCATATATCTTTTTGAATTGATGTTTTTGTTTTCTTTGGATAAATACCCAGAAGTGGAATTGCTGGGTTGTATGGTAGTTCTATTTTTAATTTTTTGAGGAATTGTCATACTGTTTTCCATAGGGGCTGTACCAATTTACAACCCCACCAACAGTGCACAAGAGTTCTCTTTTCTTTACATCCCATCAACACTTGTTATTTGTTGACTTTTTGATAGTAGTGATTTTGACAGGTGTGAAGTGGTATCTCACGTAGTTTTGATTTGCATTTTCCTGATGATTAGTTATACTGAACACCTTTTCATAAGTCTACTGACTATCTGTATGTCTTCTCTGGAGAAACGTCTATTCATGTCCTCTGTCCATATTTTTAGTTGGGTTATTACTATTTTTTTTTATATTGAGTTGTATAAGTTCCTTATATATTTTGGATATTAATCTCTTATTGGATATCTAATTTGCAAACATCTTCTCCCATCTGGTAGGTTGTCTTTTTGTTTTGTTGACAGTTTCTTTTGTTGTGCAGAAAGCTTTTAGTTTGATGTAGTCCCATTTGTTTATTTTTTTCTTTTGTTGCCCTTGCCCAAGGAGACACATTCAGAAAGATATTACTAAAACTGATGTCAAAGAATTTACTACCTACATTTTCTTCAATGAGTTTTATGGTTTGGGGGTCTTACATTTAAGTCTAATCTTTTTGAGTTTATTTTTGTATATGGTGTAAGACGGTGCTCCAGTTTCATTTTTTGCATATATTTGTCCAGTTTTTACAGCACCACTTATTGAAAAGACTGTCATTTTTCCATTGTATAGTCTTGCTCCTTTTGTCATAGATTAATTGACCATATAACTGAGAGTTTATTTCTGGGCTCTCTATCCTGTTCCATTGATCTATGTGCCATTTCTATGCCTGTACCAAACTGTTTTACATATCATAGCTTTGTAGTATAGTTTGAAACCAGGGAATGCGATACCTCCAATTTTGCTGTTCTTTCTCAAAACTGCTTTGGATATTCAGAGTCTTCGGTGGTTCCAAATAATTTTTAAGATTATTTGTTCTAGTTCTGAGAAGAATGTCATTGGTATTTTGACAGGGATTGCACTGAATCTGTAGATTGCTTTGGGCAGTGTGTACATTTTAATGATGTTAATCCTTCCTTAAGTATATTTTTAAATACAATTCAATTTCTATTGTTATACTGTTTGTATTTTGCTTTTCTCACTTAACATTTTAAAGCAATTTTCTCTCTTAAAACATATTCTTCAAAATATTTTAACGAGCCATAATATTCCTTTGATTGGGATACATTTGTTTATCTATTCTCCTTCTGAGAATAAACTGCTCCAATTTCTTGATAAATGAAGTAATAAAGTATTAGAAATAACGCTTAAATTTTTTTGAGGCTTAGACCTTAAAAAAATACAAAAAACAAAACAAACAAAAAAAACAAGATTATTTCCTGGGGACAGTTCCCAGAAGTAGAACTACTAGGTCAAATGGTATGAATGCCTTGAAGCCTCTTGAAATATATTGCCAAATTCCTTTCCCGAAAATCTGTATCAATATACACTCCCCCTAGCAGTACACAAATGTACCCGCTTTTGTACACCCTCTACAGTAAATTTACATCTTAATAAGCTGGGGGATAAAAAGCTGATCAATGCTTTCTAATTTGATACAGATGCAGAGATGTTTCTGGCTGTGCCTGCAGGCGCTCCTGCATTTCCTACCCAGGGAACCAGCCTAGTTAGGCAACTGAGTTTTCTCCCAAGTGATGTAATTCATACCAATTCTCATTTAGTTTCTATGGCAAATGAACCTACCTCAAGGGTGAACAGCAGCTCAGGTCCTAGCTTCACAGTCCAATCTCAAAATATCTGCTCTACCAGGCCAATCAAAAGGTCAGCAGAAAGAAGGCACCCTAATATAAGCAAGACCATCTGAAGGCCAGTAGCTCCAAGTTCAACCTTGGAGTCAAGCCAGACAAATAAAGAAGGCCACAGAGATGGACCATATTATCTTAGCTCTGAACAGAACTGACATCACTGAATATTATCAGGTGGATTTTATAAGAAACGATTAAAAAATTATTACCTGATTTGCTGTAGAAATGGTATGCAGTATAATATCCACCCGATCATTCAATGCTTGTTATATAAACCGCCAAGTGGGAAATTTGTTTTCGAATTCAATGTTAAGAAATAGTTGTTCCTCTCCAATGAGAGCAATTATATAACTCAGTAGTCCTTTTCAATTTGGTAGTCAGAAAGTTTCAAGCCAAATGAGAAGCATACTAAATTATTATATTTTGTATGTAAGTTATCACAAATCTTTGTTAATGAGGAGTATAGATTGATAAAACAGATCAGATCCTCCTTCTTTACTAGACTTCTCGCAGTCACTTCCATTGTGTTTGCCTTTATTACGTCATTACCCTTTATTTGAACACGATGACATTGCATGTTAAAACTATAAAAACCACAGATTTTTTGTTGATCACTTAAATTTGTTGCTTTCAGATGACAAAAAGAAATCCTGCTATCTTATCGGTAAGCTATCACTAGATCAAAATTCATTCCAAAAAAGACTTCTGATGCATCTATTATTCATTAATTTAGTTCATAATATATTTTTGGAGTACCTACTTTGTGCCAGGTATTGTTCTCCGTGCTGGAGATACAACAGTGAAAAAGACAGTGTCCCTGCCCTCATGAACTTACTCTCAAGATGTGACCGATTTGCTATGCAATCGCTCTTATTTTTAGGACTTTTTTCTGAAGGTGATGCGAGGCTACTAAACATTTGTAAACAGGGAATGGCATAATTGCTCCTTGGTTTCAGAAAGATATCTCTGTCAGCAGTGTAAATCTTTGGCAAGACAAGGTTATAACTTGGGAAATAATTATGGGAATTTATGTTGAAAGGGCAATGAACTTTTGAAGCAAAACATTAGCAGATGAAAGAAATACAGGCGTATGTGTGTGTGTGTGTCCGTGTGCGGGAAGCTGTATAAAGGGGATCTGGCAAATGGTTTCTTGTTTGCCCAGAATCAGGGTGCTCTGAGGACTCCCAAAACAGCTGAGCTCTGCAAAGCGGGTAGCACTGGAAATCCTCCCTGCACAGTGCAGCCCTCAGATGGGCTAGGTTAGTGGGGTTGGGAGATTGGCTACATATGACAAAGACCAGGTTGAGAGTTAGGTACAGGAAAGGCAACACATGTTGGGAGCAGAGCAGGATAGTGTTTAGATGGAGCCCACAACCAGGGAAGGAGCCAATCATAAAGGAATACATGGATAATACAGACCAGACCAAAGAAAGGCAGGAGACATAAACTTGGTGTAAGAAATTAAACTAAATGATGGCAAGTGAAATCAGAATTTTCCTACCCAAATACTAGATGCACTGAAATAAAAGTAACATTAAATGATAACAAAAATCACCAGCGGCAACCAAAAAGGTATGGGGTACAACTTTAAAAGTGCTAATCAGGAAAGGAAAGATTATTGCACTCCTCCTACTCTGTTCTCATCTCCCAAAAGTGATATGGGTGAATCGATAAAATCTTGAGAATTTTCAGTAACATGCCCAGATTTGGAGAGAAACAAAAATATCTGCCTGCAGTGTGTCAGACATAGAGGCTGGAAAATGATGGGGCCGTGGGGAGAAGTGACAAACTGGGAGCCACCTCATCGATGCCAGGCTCTTCAGGCCCCACCATGAGTTGGAGGACTGGTACAAAGTTCCCCATAGGAATGGGATATATTTTCTATAGGGTTGAAGAATCCAGGATGGAGCCATGAATTCTCAAAAGAGAAGGGAGAGTTCCTATGTTTTAAATAAGTAATTCATTCATATTGTTCAAAATTTAAAAAGTATAAAGATATTCAGAGAAAAGTCTCCCTCCCAATCTCATCCTACTACAATTCAGGTGTCTTTCCCTCAGGAAACCAATTATTAATTCCTTGTCTATCATTCTAGAGATACAGTTTAGATATATAACAATAAATATGTAAGTGAATATATAGATATATTTACAGATCCTTTCCCCCCAATTTTTTTACATAATGGCACCTTTTTATACACATTGTTCTACAGTCTGCTTTTCTTCCTTTAAAAAATATCCTGATGATCTTTCTGTATCAATACACATATGCATTGTTTTAATTACTGAGGCTTTATGTTTTAATACCTAGTCTCCTAAGCCCTATCTCCATGCTCTCGGTGTACAGAAAAATAAATATATAAAACAGGAAAACTCCAATCCTTAAACTGGAGCTCAGAGGGGAAAACAATTAAATCTTAAATACTGCGGAAATGCAGTCAGAGAGAATTCAGTAACATCTATATTACAGCAAATAAAATGGCTCCACAGGACTACTCGCGCTTTAACAAGATGAAAAAGAATGGCAACCATACAAACAGAATGCAAGGGAAAAAATAAATAAATAAAAATAAAGCATGCAGTGCATCTAGGGGGAAAGTTAAAGATTAAAGCAACTAGAGTGAAGATAATAATTATGGAAAACAAAGAGAGTTCAACACAGGGATAATTGTTATCCCCGAAGTAGAGAACCCAATAGATGGAACAGAAAATGTATTCAACGGTATAATCCAAGAAATGAAAGAACTAATTTGTACTAGAAGAATATATCGTGTTCCAGAAAACAACTGATAGTGAATGAGTAAAGCCGAGAAAGTTCTTGATTACAACAATAATACTTAATGGATCCAAACGAGAAAAAAGCAAGTTACCTACAAAGTGGTAAGAAAATCAGCCTGGCTTCAGCTTTCTCCACAGCAACATCCAAAGTCAGAAGACAATGAAGCAACACTACAAAGGTCTGAGGGAAAGAAAGTATGTTCAAGAATATTATACCCAGCCAAGATGTTATTCTAGTGCAATGGTAAAAGGTAATAAACATCCCTAAATATGAAAGAAATTATCATATAATGCCTATGCGACTGACATTCTTGAAAAACATGCTGTCAGAAATTCAGTCAAATGAGAGATCAATCAAAATAAAGAACTCAGGATTGGAGAAGTCATGGTAAAAAGGGCCTAGGGTAGGCAATGAATCCACTCAAATATAATGCTAAGACTTAACAATTATGGTAATTATGATCATAGGACACAGTGTCAATGCTTATAAACCATAATAATAAATTAACAATTAAAAAATGGAAGCCAGGACAGAAGAGATGTAAGGAGTGACAATAATAATTTCCTTAACAGAATTAGAGATGTTGCCTGAAACTGAAATATAGCTAAATATAATTCTAATCTAAATTTTTCATCATCTTTCTGTTAAACTTAAGGGATTTTATAGTAAATAATATATATCTCATGGTAAAAAAAGTTTTATAATTTATTTTTTATAAATTTAATGAAAAATAGCATGTATAGAATGAGCAACAGATCTTAATTCTTTCATCTATATACTTTTCTTGTATTAATGTAGAGTGAACAGAATACTCTGAGGGATGTTTATCTAATATTAATGAAGATTAGTTTTATTGGCAGAATTTGGAGTCACTTTAAAATTGTACCCTTTGTACTTTACCACAATGCTTGAACTCCTTATAAAAAACATGAATTATAATTTCAAAATTAATAAAATAATTATTCTTAAGAAGAAATTAAACATTTGGCACTAGTGAAAAGATAATTCTGAAACTAAACTAATTCTAATTTTAAACAGGAATTGTCTTAAATATTTTCTCTTAGAGTATAAGCTAATCTCAGGGAAATAAAATATTTCTGGCCAAAATAAGAAGAGTGGGAGTATGGGATTCAAGGAAAAGATGACTGTCATAATAAAAAAAAAAAAAAAAAAAAAAGGATGAAAGAAAAGAAAAGAAAAAAAGGACAAACAGAGGGCAATTCTCTCTTTTTCCAGAAAACAGAAAGCTGGACATGCCTCCTGAGGTTGTAGCACTTAACACCCCGCCCCACCCCCTGCCAAGAAAACAATTTCCAATATATTTTACATAATCGCACTTAGTTTATTGAGCTCTAACAAAAGAAATTAATGCCCTACACTGAAATGAAGAGCAAAATTATGGCATTTATACAATAAGCTCTGGATATGAGGTTGGCGTTTCTAAAAGATAAACTAAACTATAAGGGGGCATTGCATTTTCTTTGTGCTAAAAGGACAGTGTTACTAAGTGCATTCATGCTTATTTTTTACCTTGAAATGGATATAAAGAGAAACACAAGAAAACAAGTATAACAATATTCTGTGTGTCTAGCAGTGGGAAAAAATGTGCAATTAGAATTAAGGTTTTTTTCCCTTTATGTGACAAAACTTTAAATACTAAGGTGCTTCTCAAAATGGGGCTTGCATACCTCAAAGATGTGCATCAGGGTCTAATCTAGTGGCATCCCACTTAAACTCAACTGCATGAACTCAGCCGAAAGAAAATAAGATAGAAAAATAAGAGTGTGTGGGCAACTCTACCCAGCATTACAGACTGTGAATGTGTGTGCCAGTATGAGTGGTGGTCTTAGGTCTCCTGGCCATTCATCATGCTGACTGTGATTTTACTCTTTAAAGATAATAAAATATTCATCCAACACAGGCTCTAAATGCAAGTCAATTAATTCATCTGGTATCCAAATGAAGGAAGAGTGAAAACTTTCAACCCTGGAGGAAAAAGTAGCTGGCTGTGCTATACTTATTTTAAGTCGTATTGTGTTATAATGAACAATTTAAGGAATTTTTCATTGGAATTTCACCCCTACATAGCAATTCTACCTGAGGATTTAAAGCTGCAGGATATATACATAGTGCATGTTCATGGAGTTTCCCTGAAATTTTGGGAGGAAATCTATTTTTACATTAAAACATAAAAAAGAGGACTCCAAAAATGTTTCACATTATGACAAGGCGTTTACTCTTAAACCCCTGGGGTAGAACTATACTCTTCATAGACATTAGGGGAACTTGAGAAAAGCTGGAAAAGCACTACGATACATAATAAAAAATATAAAGTAGGAAGCTGGGCATAGAGACAACAAGGGCAGAAAAAGAGATATTAATATCTAAATAGATGCAGAGAAGGCCTGTGCACTTATTTTGGGCAGACCACAAACTTAGCCCTGAGCTCCTTTACAATCAATATAATGAGAGAAAACTGTCAGTTGTATAATTCAGTGTACATGAAAGAAATAGAACCAGTGCGCGCTTTCTTTGAGACATGCCTCTATATATTAAGTGGCTTCTGACTACAGTAGTAGTTTCTGGCTTACTGGCTATCCTTTATACAGTTATGTTTGGTTTCTTTTTTCTTGTTTTTCCCACAGATTCCTCTGTTACAGATGGCCAGCTGTCAAAGTGTCCACCACTAGCAGCTTGCTTTTCCACTTGAGGTTCTTACATGTAAAAAGTAACAATAAATTGGCTCTCATGGAGGGTCCAGAGGCCTCTGAAGGGAATGAGCTTTTTGAGAATTTTATCGAATATCCAGAGACTTTTAATTTGTTTGTTTACTTTTGGGACCTCTACTCTTTAAGAATAAAGTTACTGAAAGTCTTAACCTCTGAATGAGAGCTAAATATAGACATGAAGAAAAATGACATATTTCCAACCTTTCTGAAGAGAACATAAAAGGGTGTCACATTTTTAAAAAGATAAAAATATAAAAATATTAGAAACTATTCTCTAAAAGGACACAATGACTCAATTATAAGTCATGGGAAATCACTAAAATCTGTGTATTATAGTTAGCATTCCAACAATAAACTGCCAACCAATTATTTTTATTGCTCACAGCACTCCAGGTGTTTTAGACCAGGCTGCTAACTACAACCTTACAATATGGATGGTTCAATATATATTTCACCAGCAAGACTACACCATATGCTTTTCTTTAAAAAAAAAAAAAAAAAAAAAAGATTTAATAAAACTGTCAGGGCCAAATAAAACTGAAAGTTGAACTCATATTTATAGTTTTTGCTAAGTTGTGTTAAAACCCTTAGTTCCCTTGGTTCTTGGTTAAAAAAACATTTTATTAGTATCTGTGTTTTAAAACTTTATTAAATTCTGTCTCAATATATACTTCTGAAAATTCTTTAATGTAAAGCTTTTTCAAAATGCTGAACCTGATCCAATGGTCACTTACTTGAAATAATGACAAGGTTGAGAGGTGAGTCATTCCCTTATGACTTAAAAAACAAACACAGAATTTCACTTAAGCAAACCAAGAAATACATTTCTTCTACCAAACCATGTACTTTCTCAGAGTTCGAACCATGTGGGGCAGGGAAGGAAAATGAAGAAGATGAAGTTTAACTTTACCAGAAGGTTGTGAAAGATTTCCATGGGAAAGATTCTCTATTTAATTTAAAAAAGAGTCAAGGACTATTTAAATATGGTGATCTTTAGCTAAGAAAATCTTGGCTGTCAGAGCTAGAAAAGATCTAAATGATCAAGTTCAATTCTTGAAGAAGGTTAATTATTATTCAATACATATAACAATTAAAATATTTGCAACCAATATGACAAAGGTTAACATTCAAAGTATATAAAGAACACAAATTATTTTTGTCTTTTAAAAAAATCAAGACCTTAACATGCAAATAAGCAAAGGGCATAGAAAATTCACATAAAAATGAACTCAATAAACAGATACATAGAATTATATTCAATTTCATAATTAGTCAAAAATATAAGAGTACCTATGATTTTATATATCTGACTTACTAAACACTAAAAATAATCATAATACCCGAATGTTGGCATTATGTTAAAACCACCATACTCATATTTTGCAAATGGGCACAATCTTTTTGTAATTAAATTTGATAATATTTTGAAGAGTTACAAGAATATTCATACTATTTGAATGTGAAAATGTACACAAAGGGCATAAACCAAAGACCAAAAAGTCTCTATATCAACAGAGATATTGGTTGTAAAGTTATTAATAATATTTTTAAATGCGAACAATCTTAACATTCTCCACTAAAGAGGGCATGATGATATATCTAATTTGATATTTTTCAGTAATTTTAAAATATCAGTGAATACAAGATGAGCCTGAAACATCATATCAGAAAGCAAGGAAGTTATCAAAGATGACTGGGGTCCTATCAAAAAGCACTTAGAAGACAATCTAAAGATGCTCTCACTAGCCAAGATGGCTAATTTGAGCATTAAAAAGAAGAGCTACAATAGACTGAAACACATCAAATATGTTAAATTCATGGGTTTGTTATGATAAAATAAGCAAAAATCTTCGCTGTCCCTTTGACATGATCTGATTTTTGTTGTTTGGGGGTGTGGGAGAGAGGGAGAGGGACAGGAAGGTAGGTGGGGAGGAGGAGAGGGAGGGAGGGAGGGAGAGCACCGCGCACAGTATCTATCGGTATCAATGCCTGCCTGAGTTAGAAAAATTACATCCTTGGATCTGTATGAGAAGGGTATATAAAGCAACATGAAATACTAGCCCTCGTTTTGTTTTAAATTACAGACAAATGTTCACAGTTCTCAGAACTGGATTTTTTTCTTCAAAATTGAAACTGGTTTTTCCTTTTGGATTTAATGAAGTATTGCTAGCTGAAGCCAGTTTGACATGGTGAGAAAGATGTCCCACTGATGAAAGTGTTGCTTCCTGATTTGAAACAAAATTCTGAACCCTTTTAAAGAACAGTAAAAAATATTTTACATTGGGAAAACCCCCTACAAACTTTCATTGGTCTTCTTTAGAGGATTCTGAGAAACCAATACATTATTCTGAAAACTGGTAAATAAAAGAATCAAAGAAAAAGTGCACACACACACACACACACACACACACACACACGTAGTTATGTCACAAGAAACCAGGGAAAGCAGTTACCGTTGGGAAAAGAAGAAGGTAACTAAATAAATAACTGGAGAATCAGGGTGGGTCAGGAACTTGCTTTTCACTATATACCCTTTTATGTCTCCTGAATTTTGTACCTTGTGAATGAATTACCTATCTGAAAAATGAACTCATTTGAGTACCACTATAGAGATTATATCATAAAATGGAAAAATAATTATATTAGAAGAAAAGAACTTAGAATCAAATGATAGCCACTCTCATTATAACAATGTAAAAATTGTATATGCATATAGAGCAAGCCTGGAAGAGAACACAGAAAAACAAAATTGTTGATTAGCATTGCAGAATTTAGGAGCATTTTTTTCCTTTCCATTAAATGAATTCCATTGTTATATTTATAATGTTATTTGTCCAATAAATAATGTTTAACATTTAAATGGAAACATAATATTTTTCACTTTCTCTGTTACCCAAACTTATAGAAAGTCCTACCTATTTGAACACTGAGCCAGTAATCAAGGCACCAAGAACCATTCAGGGGTAACTTGACCCTTATTGTAGGCAAGAGATCTAAGAAGGATAAAAGAAAGGGTCTTTTGAGGGCGGTTCATACAGTAGATGTTAAAAATACAATGACTTTGCCCAGCTCTATATTCCCACCCCTGCACTAATTGCGGGGGTGGAGGCGGTGGTGTAGGAGGCCAGCAGAACATGGAAAGAGCCTGTCGACAGCGCATAAAAGACACACACTGAAAACACTGCTTGCAGGAGGAGTGAAGCTTGTCAAAGTACTGCAGAGGCTGGGAAAGTGAAGAGAAGAGAAAGAGCAATTATAACCTGAACCTAACAATTCCTCAGCTAAATTTAACTAGAGAGGTGGAATATATCTGCAGCTTGAAAATGATAGGCAAATGAATGCTCAGGTACAAAAAGACCCAAACCTACACAGAACTTTAAATGGTCATTGTAAAAAAAATTCTACATTCATATCAATCATCTGCTATTATTCTGATAATATTTCAATTGTGAGCCCTCAAAATAAATAAATGGCCACAGGCAGGAATAAGGAAATCCTAGACTTGGAGAAAACCTTTTAGTTCTTGTCAAAGATAAATCAAAATCAGTAAAAATTTATTAATGTCAAAGTTTTCCAGAAACACTTTAAAACTCTTTCAAGTATGAATAATGAAAATTACATAGCAACTTATTTACTTTTGGAAGGCTAAATAAATGGAATTATTTATCCAAAGTCTTCCAAATTTGGATGTCGAGTAATATCTCAGTTAATACACTTATTCACGCTGAACTATGTTCACAAATAATTCTAAAATATATTACCTAAATCCTAAAATACATTATCCTAAAATGCAAATACTTTGTATGCATAGAAATGTGTACCAAAATGGTAACCATAATTATTTCTGGGTAATTCAAAATGGTAACCATAATTATTTCTGGGTAATTAGATTACTTTATTCTTTATGTTTTTCAGTATTAATTTTTTTAATAATGTGCATGTGTTACTTTTACATAGAAATAAGATTACTTTAGAAAATAAGGCGTTTTCACTTAAAAAAATTACCACAACTTGATATAACACCTACCATATTGCAAATCGTTAAAATAAAAATGAGTACAATTTCAATCAAAACCATTGTTTTCACACACAGCTGATTTACAATCATTTTAGAAAAAAAAATCACATATAATCAAAAATCTACACTGCACACAGCTTCTGGAAGAGTTTATGTATTCAAGCATCTCCTATTCTAATGAAGACTTTGCCAGGAGGAGAGGATCATGTACTGTGATTCATGGATATTATAACCTAGGGTAAACCAATTGATGTTTTTGCTCCTCAAATCCAACTTTGAAAATATAAAACAGATTATTCACATTAGTACTATAATATCACTATATTCTATTGCCAAGTGGATGGACTCATGGATTGCTCTCTTGGTTCAAGAATTCAGCAACCGTCCAAAATGCTTTGTGGCAGCCACTACTAGCTGCTTATTCACTGTGCATTCTCCCTCTCTCCTCTCTAACAGAGCACTTATCTTCTTTGGGGTAGCAATATACCCTGCTAAAACACTAGCTTCCCTGGAATCCCTTAGAACTGGAGGAAGCCATGTGATACAGCTCTGACCAATGAAAAAATAAACTGAGAGTTTCTGGAAAGCCTTGCTGTGCAGCCCCTTTCTGCCTAGAATGTGACATGACACCGCGTAACTCATCATAGCTAGCTGTCTTATAACTAGCACCGCAAATGCCAAGACAGATGTCACATACTAGTGATGGTAGAGCAGAAAGACAGACTTGTTATATGGGAAAAAGAAACAAACCCCTGTTTGGTTAAAGCACGGTAGTCAAGAATTCTAGCATGTATATCCAAATGTAATCCTACTTATATACTCTTTCTTTTACAGTTGAGAAAATGAACTCAAAATTTGAAAGGAATCTGGGTGGACTTAAGAGGTTAAAGTATAGAGTGCAGGACTAGGCAACACTTTTTAATAGAAGCTATTTCAATTATACTTTGCAGCCACAAAGGCTAATGGCATCAATTAAGAAAGAAGATGGTGGAAATTTGGTATAACAATTCCTTCTGGTTAACAATATTCTGATCCATCTATCTCAACAAACAAACAAACTAACAAAAAACACCCACTAGTATTTTAGGTCCAAAAACAAAAAATAATGCTTTCTTTTGCAATTATGACATGTGTTATTCATGAGTATCTTTTAAAAACATCTTTTTGGAGCCAAGAATGTGGCAATCAATGCCAGGTCAAGATCTACCAGATATGAATGTAGTATTTGCTGAGGTATTTAACTATCATAAATAGTTGCTTGCCCTTTAATCATTTTCCTTAAAAAGTGTTGGATCTGTGATTACCCCCATACCCTCTACATAGGTTATTTTAAAAGAAAAACTCCAGCCATGAGCACCACATTCTAATTAGGCAAATAAACCACAAATCTGGGATGAAAATGTTATATGAAAGGTGATAAACTCCAGAGAGCTAGGAAATATGTATCTTACTTGATTTTTCACAGTAAATAAAGTACTATAAGAGGATTTGCTTTTAAATCCAAATTTATGAGCTTAATATGAGAATGAACTCTATAATGAACAGAGAACATACATTCCAGAGCAGGTCCCGTAAAGTTAGGAGAAAGCAATTTCCAGGTTAGCGTTTCAAGTAGAGAGGAATACACTTTCCTCATAGTGTGTCATTATGAAGCTAAAGCCTCCACGGACTACCCTGCTACAGGTGAAATTTACAGAGAGTCACCAGCTCACTTTGTCCCTCTCATATATCTATGTATTCCTAAAGGACTTGCCAACATGACCAGAAACTCTGTATTAGTTTGTATCTGTTAGACCAAGAAATTATTTAGATTATATAGAAATAAAAGAGAAACAAATTAGGCTATATCATTGCTCAAACTACAATGATGATATTATAATCTATTTATTGTGAGCCACAGTTCTATATCATTTACTTATATTAACTAATTTAATTTACTATTCACACACTCCTATGAGGTAGATGCTATTATTTTCCTCATTGTATAGATGAGGGAACTGAGGTACAGAGAAGGTAAGAACTCCGCTAAATCACACAATGTGCAAGCGGTAGAAAACCAGAACCAAACTCAGTCAGGCTTCAAAGTTCATGCTCTTAACTAATAAAGTATAGTACCTCCAACCATAGGAAGTAGAAAATCATGCAAAACAAACTGGTGATGGCTTTAAAGTATGCCCACAAATTCTTGATACTTGTCCCTTCAAGAGGCAGAGACTAATTCTCCTCTCCTGAGCGTGGGCTGGACTTACTGATTTGCTGTGAACAAATAGAAAAAAGTAGAAGCAATGGTGTGTGACATTTGAGACTAGATCATAAAATGCACTCCCTTGGATTATTCATTCATTCTGTGGGAAACCAGCTGCCATGTCATGAGGGACATTACAGCGGTCCTACATGAAGAGGGACATTACAGCAGTCCTCCACGTGGTGAGGAACTGAGGCCTCCTGCCAACAGCTAGGAGTGAGTCATCTTAAAAGCAGATTCTCCAGTTCCAGTCAAGTCTTCAGCTGACTGCCGTCCTGGCTGACATTTGACTACAATTACCAGAGAAACTGAGCCAGAACCACCCAACTAAGCTGCTCTTGACTTCCTGACCTACGGAAACTATGAGATAGGAAACATTTGTTTGTTCTAAGCCACTCAATTTTGTGGTAACTTTTAATATACCAGTAGATTACTACGGAACCTTTCGTCAGAACCACACATTCAATATAAAATTATATTTAGGTAAGCTATAAATTATGTAATTAGTTAATGATTTTGAGTGTCTGTTCATCCTATGGAAGCAATAACCATTTTGATCACTGCAGAAGGGCAAACGACATATCGTCTATGTCCCTTCAAAAGCATAATGAATTGAATTATAGTTTTTGAGATTCTACCCTACTTACTTAAATCAAAAACTAAACAACATATATTTGACAAAATAAGTGCAAAGATTATTCCTGCTTTAAGTTGTCATTTACCCTTTGCTCTTTCTTTTAGGTCCATAAAGAAATAAGATATCCCAGCTCCAAAAGTTTATCTATAAGAATAACATGTCTATTTGATTCCTGACAGTCTATTCAAGGTACTAATTGGCCATTATTTATAGATCCCTGATTCCTTTTTGAGCAGCTGTCATTAATAGAACAACTTAGGAGTTAAAAACATTCTTAATTCAACTCAACTGCACCCTGGAATTATTACTCATGCTTCTCAAGGCTGCAACTGTGATAAAAACTAAAGATGAACCACATCTGAAGAAAGCTGGGAAAAAGAGCCACCATTAAATACACCAATATTAGCTGATGCTCACTGATTGATATTCCTTTAAAGCTTTTATTTCTGATCATTTGAATCCCTTTTATTAGGTTTGAGGCTTTCTGGGAGTGTTTCCTGCACCACAGTTTTAACTCTTTGTGGCTTTGGAGGCACTCTAGAGCTGTTCTTTGGGAATCCATGTATACTTAGAAGACAAATACAAGTCTACCTCTTGGTGCAGAAGGGAAAGGAAAAAACTAAATTGGCTTCTAGTTTAGAAGTATTTGATCCTTTTTGCCCATCTCATTGTCCTCTGCCCCACACTTCAGAAATGGTCTCACGCTATCCCAAGTAAACTCAAATTCTCTAAAAGAAGAGCAGGGGCATGACCAAGGCTCATACCTGGACAGTGAAGACTGAGGAAAGCCTGAGAACGGGGAATGCAGAGGGAACAAATAGGGCAGGAAGTGGGGGAAAATGGAGAAAATGAGCAAAAATCAAGAGGTAGAAAATATAAAGGGGAAGAAGAAAAGGTTAGAAGGATGAGAAAATAGGGTAGAAAGATTTCAGAGTAGGGCATGAGAGCAAAAAGAGAGGATAAAAACATGGACAGGCAGAGAAACAATGTTCCCTGAAGGGAAAGAGAGAGGCAGAGGGAACAAGGTGAAATGGCTAAGCAGTGGGGAGTCAAAGCTTATGGCCAGGTTTCTGATTAGGTGACTAGTACAAACCGATAATGCCATGAACAGATCCAGAGAACAGGAGAAAGAGCAGGTCTGAGGTAAAATGACGAGTTAAGCTTTACACATGTTGAGTTTGTGGTGTCCGATGAGTAACCGACTGGAGAAATGCAACTGGGCAGCTGGAATGAGAGCTCAGGAGACAGATGGGACCCAGAAGTGAATATGTGGGAGCCAGTGACACCACAGGGAAGGTCACACAGGGAGATTTCATAAGGGAAGAAAAAGAAGGTTAAGGGCCAAAGCCCAGAAAACAGCAACATTTGAGGGAAATACGGAGAAAGAGTCCACAGAAGAATCTAAGGATAGGTGCAGGTTTCCTACAGTACAGGAAGAGAGCTAGGAGGGAGACTGGGCAAGTGGAAGAGTGAGTAAACAGCCTCTCCTTGAGAGGCAGCAAGGGTAGCACTGTCCTCAGGGAAAGCCAGGTTCCCAGTAAGTACGAAAGCTGAGGAAATACTCTGTGAAAACAGAGATGAGTTTGTTCACGATGTTAAAGGGTTCCAAAAATCACTATCACCTCTCCTTCTGTGCTCCTATACTTTGAACTTACCCTTTGGGCAACATTTTTGTCATACTGCGCTTTATGTCTGTGTCCTTGATAGAGAGCACGACTGGGTCTACTGATATTTGTGTTCTCACTGCTTAGTCAGTGCAGTGTCCGCCACTCAGCAGAAACTCAATAAATGCTTGCAGGTTCTCTGAAGGACAACTGGGAAGTATGCATTATTAAATGCCTTAAATTTTGATATGACCTTTGACCTATTTCTAAGAATTTATCCATTAGAGACTAATCACAGCTGTGGAAAGATTTAGCTATAGGTATGGTTATAATGTGCACATTTTAAAACTATCTACATATTTGAACAAATAGAGCACTGGTTAAAACTCACAATACATCTATATAACTGAATACTATATATCCTTGAAAAGTCTATAAAGATCAACAATAATAAAGCCATACAAAACCTATGCCCTAAGCACAACTAAAACACATAGCCAACTACAAGCTGAAATCACCTATAAGCCGAAAAATAAACATCAAATCCTGGCAAAGCTATCTCTTGAGCTCTTACTGCAAACCTTAGCAGAAAGTGAGAAGTTTGGAAAAAAGACATGGATGAGAGAAGAAAGGAACAGAGGGCCTGACTGAATTTGAGCTGAGACTGCCCCAGCAGGGGCAGTCCACCGTAAGTACAAAAGCTCTGAAAAATGCCTTGCCAATAAGAGCACTAACGACAGGGAAGAGACTTCAGTCTGTGGGACTCGAATGGCAAACTCAAAAAAGCACTGCTTCTGGGGAAGAGACTGGCAAAAGGGGAAAGGAAAAAATGCCTTCTGGTTACAGAATATTGAAGGAAAAACGAGATAGGAGAAATTTTAGACTCTTGCAACACAAATGAGAGCTAAAACAAATGACGGACATACAATTCCTATCTCTACTGACTTTCTCAAAAAGTTATCCATTGAAGAGATCATACTTCACTGCATTTACAGATAAAAGTGTTCTCATGTTAGGAATCCTATAAACCAACTCAAACTTCCTACTCTATTCACAAAATGAACAGATGAAAGCAATTTACAACTATACAAAACTACTATCAGAAGAAAACAAAAAAAGGATCAAAACATTTCAGCTAATAAAAATGTACTCCAGAAAACATTCGCAAAGAAAAATTTAACATAAAACTTCAAACTGAATTAAATATGTTTATATAAGCATTTAGAGATATAAAAATTATTTGTAATCAGAAGTTCAAAAACTCAGAACAGAAATGGACAAAAGCAGGCAGAAGTAAATGAAGAAAAAGAAAAAAAAAAGATTGAATTCAGGATAGAAATGGAAGAGAAAGACAAAATCATATCTGAAATGAAGACTAAATTTCAAGGTGATCAAAGGAGAATAGATTCAAATAAAAATGTAATAAGGACATTGAAGAAAGAACGAAACAAAAGAGAATGCAAATAAGATGTACATAAGTAAAAGTGATAGGAGAAAATTGTGGTTAAAAGAGAAGAGAGTAAAAAAAAAAAAAAAAAGGAGAGAGAGAGAGAGAGAGTCCCTGAAACTGAAAAGCAGATTAATGAAAAAATAACTAAAATTTAAAACTATAATCCTATAAAACTTTCCATAAATGAAAGGGCTGAATCTATACATAGAAAAGGAATATTAAGTACCTAGGGAAATTGTCCTGCAATGGTCAACACTAAGACGTACCCCAGTAAAACTAGTAGACTTTAAATATAAAGGAAAAAATCCTCAGTAATGTCGGCAAGATAGAAAAGAATTATTCAGTGCCCATTCCCTCATCATTTGAACAACTATGCATGCACAAAAGTACCTTCACAAGAGCTAAGGATTTCAGGTGAGAGATTTTAGCATCTGGGTGAAGCATAGTAATAAAAAAAATACTGAAGACAGTTTCACGTATACTTATGTCACACTGACCTCAAGCCTGGGCAGTGCAGCACAGAAAGAGATACCCTTTGTGTGGGCGAAAGAGAGTGAAATAACCACATAACTTCACCACACATCCCAGCACCAGGCCTGTGCCTGTGGCTTCAGAATCCAGGCTAACCCCAAAGATTACTTGGCACTGGGCCAGCTTCCAATGATTTAGGCTCTAGAGCTACCCCAATGCCAGGCAAGCCTCCATGACTGCAAACTCCAGGCCAGTCTCTGCAAACCTAGGACCCAGGCCTAGCCCTAAGTTCTAGGCCTGTTGCAGTGCTAAGCTGAACCCTAAAGACCAAGGCTCCAGGCCTACCCCAGTGCCAGACAGGCCCCATAGCCCCAGCCTTCACGCTGGTCCCCTTGGACTCAGGTTCCAGGCCTGACATCGCAGTCGCAGGCACCAAGCCCACCCCTGTGGACACAGATGCTAGGCCAGCCCCACTGAACCCGGGATTTAGAGCCGCCCCAGTAGACCCAGGCACCAGGCCCACTCACCAACTGACCCAGGCATCAAACCAGCCTGCCTGAGGACTCCAGCAGCAAGATGGACCCTAACATCAGGCCTGCCCAGAATCTCTGGCCAGGCTGACTGGTGAAGGGCTTTCCCTGTTGAAGCCAGTGTGTAAAGACTGAAAGAGGCGCCTGCTTCTTCAAATGCACAGACATCGGTGCAAGACCACAATAATCATGCATAATCAAGAAAACATGACACTACCAAAGGAACAAAATAAAGTACCAGTAATCAACCTTAAAGAAATGGAGATCTATAAACTGCCTGACAAAGAAATCAAAATAATTGTTTTAAAGAAGCTCTGTGAACTATAAGAATACACAGAGACAACACATGAAATCAGGAAAACAATTCATGAACAAAATGAGAAATTCAACAAAGAAACAGACACCATAAAAAAGAACAAAAATAGAAATTCAGGAGCTGAAAAATTCAGGAGAACTACAATAGCAGACTCAATCAAGCAGAAGGAATCAGTGAGCTCGAAGAAAGGTCACCTGAAATTATTCAGAGGTACAGAAAGAAAAAAAAGATTAAAAAGAATGAAGAGACAGAGAAAGACAAATGTCATATGATTTCACTTATATGTGGAATCTAAAGAATGAAATAAACAAACAGGACAGAAATAAACTCATAGATACAATGAACACTCTGATGGTTGCCAGATGGGAGGGGGGATAAAGGGATGAGTGAAAAGGGGGAAAGGATTAAGAAGTACAAATTGGTAGTTACAAATTAGTCCTGGGATGTAAAGTAAAACGTAAAGAATATAGTCAATAATATTGGGATAATTATGTATGGTGTCAGATGAGTACTAGATTTATTGGGGTGATCGCTTCCTAAGTTATATAACTCTCTAATCACTATGTTGTACACCTGAAACTAATATAATATTGTGTGCCAACTGTAATGGAAAAATAAAATGTTGTCGAAAAATAAAAAATAAAAAGAATGAAGAAAGCCTATGGGACACCATAAAGTTAACTAATATACACATTATGGGAGTCCTAAAAGAACAGAGAAAGAAAAGGGTACAGAAAGCTTATTTAAAGAAATAATGACAGAAAACTTCCCTAATCTAGAGATAAAGATCCAGATCAATGAAGACCAAAGAACCCCAATGAGATTAAATTTAAAGAGATCTTCACTAAGATACATAATAATCGAACTCTCAAAAGTCAAAGACAAAGAGAATTTCGAAAGCAGCAAGAGAAAAACTATTCAGCTTGTACAAAGGAATCCCCATAAGACTAACAGTGGATTTCTCAGCAGAACCCACGCAGGCCAGGAGACAGTAGGATGATACATCCAAAGTGCTGAAAGAAAAAACTGCCAACTAAGAATATTATAGGAGGCAAGGCTGTCCTTCAGAAATGAAGGTAAAATAAAGATTTTCCTTGATAAACAAAAGCTATGGGGTTCATTACCACTAGACCTTACAAGAAATGCTAAATGGAATAGTTCAAGTAGAAACGAAAGGATACTAACAACATGAAAGTATAAAACTCACTAAAGGTAAGAATATAGTCAAACTCAGAATACCCTAGTATTATAATTGTGGTACATAAATCACTTTAACCTCTACTATAAAAGTTAAAAGACTAAAGTATTAAAAAATTACAGCTACAAAAATTTTTAAAGAATACAAAATATGGAAAATATGTAAATTGTGACATCAATAAAATAAAACGTGGAAAGAGAAGTGTACAGTTTTTATATGCAAAGTTAAGTAGTTATCAACTTAAAAGAGATTGTTATAAGATGCTTTATGGAAAATTCATAGTAACCACACACACAAAAAGATCTGTAGTAGATACCCAAAATGAAAGGAATCGAAGATACCACTATTAAAAAAAATCATCAAATCACAAAAGCAGACACAAGAGAAGGAACAAAAGAACTACAAAACAGTCAGAAAGCAATTAACAAAATAATAACAGTAATAGTACTGATAATTACTTTAAATGTAAACATTAAATTCTGCAATCAAAAGACAAGCTGAATGGATCTAAAAAAAAAAAAAAAAGAAAAATCCAACTATATGCTGCCTACAGAGAGACTCTTACCTTTAAGGATGCATAAGCTGAAAGTGAAAGACTAGAAGAAGATATTCTATACAAATGGTAACCACAAGAGAGTACAGGTGGCTCAATTATATCAGACAAAATAAGCTGTAAGTGTTACAAGACAGAGAAAACATTATATAATGATAAAGAGGCCAATTCAAGAGGATATAACAATTGTAACTATATATGCACCCAACATCAGAGCACCTAAATGCATAAAGCAAATGAAAGGAGAAATAGAATGATGGGAGAAATAGACAGCAATATAATAACTGTAGGGGACTTCCATACCCCACTTTCAACAATGGATAGATAATCTGACAAATAATCAATAAGGAGGCCTTTTGCTCAGGCCTGCTTCCACGTCTGGAAGTATACTTCCCCTTCTAATAAAGCTTTTTCTACTGCAATAAATAAACAAATAGATAGATAGATAGATAGATAAATAGATAGATAGATAACAATCAATCAATAAGGAAATAGTGAACCTAACATTATAGACTGAATGAACCTAACATACATATACAGAACAATCCAGTCAATAACAGCAGGATACACATTCTTTTCAAGTGCACATGGAACATTCTCCTGGACAGATGACATGTTAGGTCACAAAACAAATCTCAATTTTAAGAAGACTAAAATCATATCAAGTATCTTTTCTTACTACAAAGGCATAAAACTAGAAACCAATAACAGGAGTACAATTGGACAATTAGAAATCAAAGTGGAAATCAAAAAAATATCTTGAAACAAATGAAAATGTAAACACAAGATACTAAAATTTATTAGATGCAGTATATGCATGTCTAAGAAGGAATACACTAGCAATAATGTTTACATAATGAAAGACCTCAAATAACCTAACTTTATACCTCACGGAACAAGAAAAAGGTCAAACTAAACCTCAAGTTAACAGAAGAAAGGAAATAGTAAAGATCAGAGCAGAAATAAATAAAACAGAGACTACAAAAACAATAGAAAAGATCGATGAAACTGAGTTGTTTTTTTTTTTAAAGATAAAATCAACAATCCTTTAGCTAGACTAAGAAAAAGAGAGGACTCAAATAAAATTATAAATGAAAAAAAGACATTACAACTGATACCACAGAAACACAAAGGATCTTAAGAGACTACTATAAACATCCATATGCCAACAAGTTGGATAACCTAGAAGTAATGGATAAATTCCTAGAAATACAACTTATCATAACTGAATTTTGAATAAAATATCTCAACAGAATCAATAATGAGTAAAGAGATTGAATCAATAATCAAAAACCTCCTAACGAAAAACGTCCAGGACCTGGTGGCTTCACTGGTGAATTTTATCAAACATTTAAAGAAGAATATCACTCCTCAAACTCTTCCACCAAACTGAAGAAGAGGGAACACTTCCAGACTCATTTTATGAGGCCCAGCATACCCTGATACTAAAGCCAAAAAAGACAACTACAAGAAAAGAAAATTACAGGCCAATATCCCTGAGGAACGTAGATGCAAAAATCCTCAACAAAATATTGGCAAACCAAATTCAACAGCATACTAAAAGGCAAGTGAGATTTATCCCTGGGATGCAAGAATGGTTCAACATACGCAAATCAATAAATGTGATACACCACATTAGCAAGATGAAGGATAAAAATCCTTCATTTTGCATCTCATAGATGCAAAAAAAGCACCTGACAAAATTCAAAACTTTTTCATAATATTAAAACTCAAGAAATTAGGTACAGAAGGAATATATCTCAACATAATAAAGGCAAAATGACAAGACCACAGCTAACAACATACTCAATGGTAAAAAACTGAATGTTTTTCCTCTAATATCAGGAACTAGACAAAAATGCTTACTTTCACCACTTTTATTCAGTAGAGTACTGCAAGTTCTAGCTAGAGCAATTACGAAAGAAAGAAAGAAAAGGTATTCAAATTGGAAAAGAAAAAAAATTGTCTGTCTGTAAATGATGTGATCTTACATGTAGAAAACTTTAAAGACTCCACCAAACTGTTAGAATAAACGAATTCAGTAAAGTTGCAGAATACAAAAATCAACATACAAATATGAGTTGCATTTCTACAAAAATGAACTTTGTGAAAAATAAATTAAGAAGACAATCCATTTACAAGAGCATCAAAAAATATTTAGAAATAAAATTAAGCAAGGGGGTATAAGATCTGTACACTGAAAAGTGTAGAACACTGATGAAAGAAATTGAAGACACGAATAAATAGAAGATAGACTGTGTTCGTGGATTGGAAGAGTATTGGTCAAATGTCCGACTACCCAAAGCAATCTACAGATTCAATGCAATCCCTATCAAAATTCTAATGGCATTTTTCAAAGAAACAGAAAAAAAATCGTAAAATTCACACAGAACCACAAAAGACATCAAATAGCCAAAGCAAACTTAAGCAAAAAGAATAAAGCTGGAAGCAACATACATACTACCTGATTTCAAAATGTAATTCAAAGCTATAGTAATCAAAATAGCATGGTATGGCCATAAAACAGACATATAGACCAATGGAATAGAACAGAGAGCCCAGAAATATTTCCACACATCCATGGTAAACTGATATTTTTAAAAAGTGCCAACAATACACAATGGGGAAAGGATAGTCACTTAATTAGTGGTGTTGAGAAAACTGAATATCCATATGCAGAAGAATGAAATTGGACTCTTACCTCATACCATATACAAAAATCAATTCATAATGGGTTAAAGGCTTAAATATAAGATCTGAAACTATAAAACTACCAAATAAAACATAGAGAAAAAGCTTCTTGACATTGATCTGGGCAATGATTTTGGATATAACTCCAAAAGCACCAGCAACAAAATAAAAAATCGACAAATGGGATTGCATCAAACTAAAAAGCTTCTGCACAGCAAAGGAAACAAGCAACAGAATTAAGAGATAACCTATGAAACAAAAGAAAATATCTGTAAACCATACATCTAATAAGGGGTTAATATCCAAAATATACAAGGAACTCAAACAATTCAACAGCAAGAAAACAAATATCCAATTAGGAAATGAGCTTAAGGACCTGAGTAGACATTTCTAAAAAAAAAAAAGAGACATACAAATGGCAAACTAAAAAATGTTCAACATCACTAATCATCAGTAAAATGTAAATCAAGATCACATAAACTACGACATTAGAATGGCTACTGAAAAGTCAAACGATAAGTACAGGAGAGGATATGGGAAAAAGGGAACCTTTGTATATACACTGTTGGTAGGAATGTAAATTGGTATAGCCATTATGAAAACAGTATGGAGGCTCTCCAGGAATTTAAAATGAAACTACCATATGATCCAGCAATCCCACTTCTGGGTATATATATCCAAAGGAAATGAAATCAGTGTCTTGAAAAGATGTCTGCAGTCCCATCTTCACTGCAGCATCATTCACAATAGCCAAGATAAAGACTATACTTTCAGGGATCATTTCTATAGTTTGTCACAATAGTCAAGACGGGGAATCAACCTAAGTGTCTATCGATGGGTGAATGGATAAAACATTGTGTAATATATACCCAATGGAATATTATTCAGCCTTAAAAAAGAAAGAAATCCTGTCATTTGTAACCACATGGGTGAACCTGGAGGTTATTATGCTAAGTGACATAAGCCGGGCAAGAAAGAGAAATACCGCATGATCTCACTTACAGGTGCAATCTAAAAAAAGTCCAACTCACAGAAGCAGAGAATAGAATGGTGGTAGCCAAGAGCCAGGGGAATAGGGAAATGGGGAGATGCTGGTCAAAAGGTACAGTTTCAGTTAGGCAGGACGAACAAACTCTGGAAAACTAATGTATAGCATGGTGACTGCAGTTAATAACACTATATTGTAAACTTGAAATTTTCTAAGCAAGTAGATCTTAAATGTTCTCACTACAAAATAAAATAACTATGTGAGGTGATAGATGTGTTTTAATTAGCTTGATTGTGGTAATTATGTGGTAATCATTTACCAATAATTACATTAAAACATCACACTGTATTCTGTACATATATACAATTTTTGTGTCAAATATATCAATAAAGATGGAGAAAAATCCTTAGGGTTTTCAGGTAAAAAGACCAGATATCTTAAAAGCGCAAGAGCATTAGTTTGGTACCATATTTCCCAAGACAAACATATAAGCAAGGCAATAATGTAGTAGCATTTTCAAGAAATTCAAGGAAACAAAGTGTGAACTAAGGAGTTTCCATCCAGCAAATCAGTCCTTCAAACATTAAGGCGACTGAAAAAGTTTTAAACATGTATGAACTAAGGGAATACTATGCCCACAACTCTCCTTGAGAATCTACTTAGGAAAAGCAGGTCTGCCATGAGACCTGAACATTTCTGCATATTTCTGCTGGGTATGGCAAAAAGGCAAGGCGCTAATTGCTTTTTATCCAGGTCATTTCTTAGGTTTGTGTTTGCATGGTATAATCTTAAGGAATTAGGCAAGCATCTACCCCCAAGCAAAGACCAAATTTGTTTCCTTACTATAAAAGCAATGGGTTCCCCAAACTCCTATAACACAAAACATTGCATGCTGTCAGAATCCATGAAACTGTAACAAACTATTTTACTAGATTACAAATAGGGCAAAATCTCAGATCCTTCACAATCCTAGACACTTCTAGAGGATCAGTTTCATCCAATTTCAACAAATGGACCGATAATGAACACTTAATATATTTAAGTATGGACTTAAGACTAAAACAAAGGTGAGGACAGGGCAGAGGAATAATATATAAACGTTACAAGTTCTGACAAAGTAGAAGTAAAAATAAAGCAAGTAAAAAGATGGGAAGAGAAGAGAGTAGAGAAAAGGAAGGTAGAATAAGCTCACCGACTATTGTATAGGCAGTAAGTGGGAGTCAAAAGATATCTTTAAAAACTGACAAAGTAGAAAGTAAAGGTTAAATAAAAAAACAGAGGACTAAAAGGCCTTCGAAAGGTGTAAATATGAAGATAACCACTAGAACAATGACAAAATCATCTAAACATCAAAATAAATATAAAAAATAAAAGCAAAGAAAACATGTCATGAAAGTTAACACAGCAAATATAGTATAGTACATGTAGCAAGGAAAAATGTGACAGAGTGAGGCCAAACATATGGGTCATATTAATAACTGTAAATGGGCTTAACTCACTTATGAAAGGAAAGAGATTTTCAAATTGGCTTACAGAACAAGACCCAACTCAATGCTAATACAAAGTAATTCAGAAAGATCACAAATAAAAGACATTTTTTAGTGCTGAAAGCCACAATTCACAATGAAGCTATAACAGTTACAAATATCTACACACCAAGTAACACAGCAGCTGCTTTTCCTAAATCAGAAGCTCAAGAAGGGAGGAAAATTAGAAATGCATTAATAATCGGAGACTTTAATATAGTGAATGTCAAGCTGGAAGTCCTAGCTACTGCAGTAAAACAAGACAAAGAAATAAAAGGTATACAGATTGGAAAGGAAGAAATAAAATTGTCTTTTTTTCATAGATGGTATTACTATATAGTAATATACATATATGTTATTTATATGAAATCCTACATATATAGAAAATCTATACAGAAAATCCCAAAGAATCTACAAAAACACTCCTGGAATTAATAAGCAAGTAGAGCAAGGTTGCAGGTTACTAGGTCAATGTATAAAAGTCAATTGCCTTCCTACTAGTAACAATGAATAGCTGAAATTTGAAATAAAAAACATTTATAACAATAAAACTTCTGGAAAAATCTAATCTATGTGACCTTGGGTTTGGTAATAATTTTTTAGATACAACACCAATAGCAAAATCCACGAAAAACAAAATTGGTTAAGTTGGACTTTATTAAAAACTTCTGCTTTGTGAAAGACACTAATAAGAGAATGAAAAGGTGACAGACTAAAAAAACATTTGCTAAACACATATCGATAGAAGATTTGTATCCAAAATATGGCATGAATTCTTAAATCTCAACAAGAAAATAACCCAATTAAAAAATGGGCAAAAGACACGAACAGATACCTCACCAAAGATATAAAGAAGGCAAATAAGAATACAAAAAGATCTGCAACATCATTTGTCATTCAAAATATATAAACTAAAACCAAGGATACCACTACAGACATACTAGAATGGCTAAAATTCAAAATACCAATGGCCAGCGAGGACATGGAACAACAGGAACTCTCATTCATTGCTGATGAAAATGCAACTGGAACAGCCTCTTTAAAAGACAGTTTAACAGTTTCTTAAAAAGCCAAACACAATCTTACTACTCTATCCGACAATTGTGCTATTATATACTGATTTAATAATGCAAAATTGTTTTCTGTCCACACAAAAGAACAGGAATATTTATGGCAACTTTACTCATAATCATCCCAAGTTGGAAGCAACCAAGATGTCCTTCAATAGGTAAATGTAAACTGGTATATGCATACAATGAAATATTCACAAATAAAAAGGAACGAGCTAGTAAGTCATGCAAAGACATGTATAAATCTTAAATGCAGACTGCTAACTGAAAAAAACATGGTGAGGAAGGAACTGTTATTAAAAGATATTCACTACAAATGAAGAAAAATAAAATCCTCTCCCAGGAAAGCTGTGAAGGACTGTAAAAGAGGACAACACAGCATTATCCAATATTCTTCCTCCCTTTATTAATACATTATTTAACCATTACTTAACCAATCAACTCCTGACACAGAATCCTAAATCAAATAATTCTTTTGTTAAGACGACTCAAGCTTTCACCTTTCAGTTCAATGGAATTTACTCAACTCCGTCACTAGATGGTGTTTCCAGCTTCACTGGACTAACCTTGGGTTTATTGATTTCAGATTGTCAAAATGTATCTTTCTCAGAGAACTCCTGATTTGCCTCTAGCTTTTTAATTTAAAAAAATAAGCTCATTTTAATTTTAAAGATACCTTGTGCCTTATAATGAAGAAACATTTATAAGATAATCTCCTTCGGGGCAATGTGGAAAGTTCCAGCTTTTCATTACCTCGAATATTAATGATCAAGTCATTAATAGATATAAAAACATCCATTTCTCCTTTCTCTGATTAAATTACTCATTCCTCAGTTTCAGCTATTGATTCATTACTATTTTTATTATAAGTCCTCCAGAAGTCCTGTAATTTCCTAGAAAAATCTCCTTACTAATAATACAAGAGTGCCATCTAGTGATGATTGTGTGTAAACATGTGCTATAGAAAATTATGCTCTGATGTGGCTTTTAAAGTGCATTAAGGAAAAAATATACTAAAACTACTGTACTTGAAACAAGTTTTCTAATACTCATATATTTGACAATTTAGCATATCCTCCTGTTACATAACTACTCAAATAACTAACATTCATCTCTGAAGTGACATCATACTTATAGTTTCATGGAATTTCAGATTATCCATGTGAAAGGAATATTAGAGACTATAACCTAGTCCAACCCATAGTTTTTCGGATGTGAAAACTAAGGCCCAGAGGGAAGATGCCTCACTTATCCCACAACTAATAGTGTTTCTAGTAGGGCTGGTTTGCTTTAGCTTGGTTCCTGATGAACTAGACAGCAAGATGATATTATCTTACAGAGAAGATACTTTAAATATCTCAATAACAGGTTTCTACTCAAACCAAATCTCTAGCTGTTCCTGCAAGGATGACAGAGGGTAAAATTCCCTGGCCTAGGCTCTCTTCATAGCTTTCCCTTCTGAACTCTAAGTGGGCAGAGCAACTCAATAAGTTTTGCCCAATCATCATCAATGGAAGAACTGCTACAGCTGAGTGCTTGCTAGGTGCCAGGCAGTGAGCATGAGCTCTGAGTATCAAGTCTTCTACCTTCCCTGCTTAGACGCTTTGGGCTCTAATAAGCATACTCCATTTCTCCCTTCTTTTCATCTCAGTACATTCACACAAAGCAGGGGACAACTAAGAGCTGGGCATTCCAAGCGAAGGAAATTGTACGTACAAAATTATGGAGGTGTCAGAAACCAAAGTGTATTCAGAGAACTTTGGATATTGGGAACGGAAGATGCAGGTGCTAAAACTTTTTCTTCCTCTTCTCTCCCTGTCTGGAGAGGAGGAGGCAAAATTTGATCAGGGGGCAACACAATGAATGAAGAGCCAAGGCAGAGGGAGACTAAGCCAAGCTGGTCTCAAGGGCTTGACTGATTTGGGAGATTATGGTTTGAACATAGTCACATGGTCTTGATACAGACCTCTGGTGTCAGAATGATGGAAACCACTGTACTGAACAAATGACAAGGGCAGACTTGCAAGAAGGTGAAGGTTGACTTCGGCAATTTCCTACTGCTCTCCTGGAGTAAGCCTTAGGAGCTCCTAGGTAGCAGACAGGCTGGTCTGCTGGGGAAGGTTACTTGTTATCCCCCATCAGAGGGCTCCTCCTCCCTTCTGTCTTTACCACCCCAGGCAGACAGCAACATCTGAATCTGACTAACAAATGTTTTTTTAATTCACATTTGTGAGGAGGCTAGATAAATGCGCTTGGGGAAGAGGGTTCCCAGAACTGAGCATGCTAAGAGTATGGCAGAAAAGAGACAGCAAGGTCTATGGGTGTCAGTTTCCAGTAAAAGAGAAGGAATTAGATCTCAGGATCAGAAACTTGTACTTTGGGAACGTGACTATTTTTATACTGTTGTATTTTTGAAACTTATTCCCTTTTTATTCTTCCTATTTGGTAAAATTCATTTTTTAAAAAGTCAGCTAAGCTAAGTGGAACAAAAGAAAGCAGTTTTTGTTCAAAGAAAGTTCAAGGAAAGCAGTGATGTTTTTATGCCCGGGCGTACTCATGAGGGCTGGTAAGGGGTGAAAGCAGAATTCCAGGCGAGTGAATCTGGAGGCATCACCCCTTTCTTCCAGGAAGCCTCCCTTCCAGAGTTCTTTTCTGCTAAAACACCGAGGGTTCTGTGTCTGGTTTTAATAAGTGACAGTGGTTCCTTTTTACAACACTGCACTGTAAGTGACCGATAAAAGCTTGACCCTGAGTGGAGTGTGGGGGAGGAGGTGCTACAGTTTAGAAAGGATTTAGTTCACTTGAATTTGTGGGAGGGAAAACATTTCTGGTAGGAGGAGATGGGGCTTGTGGTGCTTGTTTCCCCAGCAGCTGCTCTCCTTCCTTCCTGGCACCATCTGTTACCACCTGTGTGAAGAAACAGCCTGAAGCCATATGCTACCTACTGATATTAAGGTGACTGCAAATTTCTTAAGATGTACTTGTAAAAAATAATTAAATAAAAGGTGTCATCAGTTTGAGAGAGGACTGCAAGCTGGCACATACAGCAAATATTTAAAACTACAAGTTCAGGATATTTAAGTGAAAGGCCTTCTGCTCTTGTCTGTTGATGAAATCGAAGTGCTAATACTCAACTTTGTACATAATACCCTCTGGGCTATGACTGAGCTCGTGTTCAGATATCTGTTCTACGGTTTTTGACCCAAAGAGAACTTCCCAAGTTATTTATATTGACAGTATAATTTCCACCATGAAGTTTCACCAAGTGCACAATGTCACATCTTACCAAGAGTATCTTCGGTTCCAGTCCTTCTACCTCTAATTCCCATCTCAACAAGGGGAGAAACTACTCCAAAGTCACCTGAGAACCACCCCAGATCCCATATGCATCTTCCACAATCTAATCCTGAACAACATGAAACATAGATTATACTTCTTTCAATACAAACTGTAACTACATGAATAAAGAAAGCACAACTCTTCTTTACAGGCTTGTGAAAGACATGTCTCGAAGTGAGTTTCTTAAAAAAGTCCATTTCCAAAAAAGAAAACTACTGTGTAAACATAAAGCACTACAAATTTTAGGTTGAGGGCTGCAACCATAGCATTTGAGAAATCTTGTCCCTACATTATCAGTGGAGAACAGGCAACCTACTTTGAAGAAGGTGGGGCCTGGGAACCTATTGGCAAAGAGAGAAAAGAGCTTCTCACATGGAATTTCAGTTTACTGTTTCTGGAGGCTACTTTTGCCAAGTTGCATTGTCACAACCATGAACAAGAAGCAACTCCAACCCATCCTAAGAATAAGTGGTCCTCAATTACACTGAAATGGTAATTTAAGTAAGACTATGTAAGAGTCAAATTTGTATAAATCTAAGTACTAAACATTACATCAGGGACAGAATAAAACAACATTCTGTAACATTACATTGCTTTAGTTAGTGCTATTTTATTGAGCAATTTTCAGCATCACTATGTTTCAGGCATTGTGCTGTTTTTCATGCATTGCCCATTTCATTTTCACCACATTCCTATGAAGTAGGTATTGTTATCCCCCTTTTATTGATGAAGAAATGAAGGTACATAAAATTTTACTTTCTAGAAGTCACACGGCTAGTAAAAAACCTGGGTCTGACTGAAGTCCAGACTTTCCAGCAACAGTATGTAAAGACAGCTCGAGGCTCTGTAACAAGTTTCTAAGACTAAGTTGTTATAGTGAAAACTTTCAGAAAGCCACAGGAAAATAAACCATCATTCCAAAAATAAACTTAAATTGTATGAGCAAAATCAAAGCACTGCCTTTAGGTTAATGCTAGAAACGGCCTATTTATTAGCCTCATTAATTTTTTAAGGACCTGAAAACATTTTGAAGTAAGTTTTGGGAATTGTTACCAGAATTTGGTAAGATTATGATCAAATGGTCACTGTGTTCCCACTAGGTGCCATGTACTGTTAGGTGTTGGGATACAGAAATCAACAGAAACAGTTCTCATTCTCAAAAAATTCAGTGGTATTGGTGGAGGACAGAGGTAGAGTGACAGACCATAATACATTATAGAAAGGATATTAAAGAGTAAGGGGTAGAGTATTACAGGAAAAGTGAGGAATAGTACCTAATCTAGCCAGTGGGTGGTAAGGGAGTTTACTAGAGGAAGAATAGTGAGCAGTCGCCAGCTGTTCCTTCTAGGCAGAGCACAAAGCCGAGGCACAGACCGGGGGCAGGAAGTAGTGCAGTAGCGTGGTACATGGGGGGACCCATGAGGTCAGGGTTACTGAAGCATTGAGTGAAAGGCAGGAAATGGACACAGGTAAGGCTGGGGAGGTGGGCAGAACCCAAATTGTGAAGTTTAAACCAGAGAAGAGTTTTAAGAAGGAAAGTGATATGCTCAGAATCATCAAGGAAAGAAAAGAACCACAGAGAAAAGAAAAGCCAAGGGGGCTCATATAATGGAAGCTAAAGGAGCAAGATCTCAGGGAGGGTCATCGGTGGTGCCCTGTGTAGTTCAGAAGTCTAGTGAAGTTTGATGTGTGTCCTCGGAATTTAACAGAAACTGTTGCTGATTTTAGACAAGAGGGCAATTTTAGTCTAAGACAATGAGGGCAGAAGCCTGACTGTTGGGTTAAAGTATAAATGGGACTGAGGAAGTAGAAAGAGTCTGAATTATGTAACTGTAAGAAAGGAATGTAGAGTTAAAGGTTAAAAATTATTCTTAGGATGGAGTACTCAGCATTTTGTGAGCTGAAAAGGAAAAGGCAGATGACAAAGGGTGATGATGTGGGAGAGAGAATCACTGACAGAACAAGGTTCTTAAAGAAATAAGGAATTATTATCTACTGAGTGTTAGGGGACACTTGTCAACAAACCATCAGAACAGAGTGTGACATGGATGCTAGTCCATGGAACGCCAGAGGAACTCGAGGGGCCGACTGCAGGCTGCCTATGCCTGCTCACCTCTCTACTCCCACTGCCCAACAGAGTCTGGCACCTATCTGCTAGGCCTTCAGGAATGTTCCTGGTCTGAATGAATAAATATTCTTGTCAGAGGCTTTATTTCCACGGGTAGAAATTTTATAAAAAGGTATGAGAATATATTCTAAGACAAACAAAGGAAATTGAGGTATTTTAATAGAATACCTCACAACTTAGTAGTACACATGCTCAGAAAACATGCATCTAAGAGCTTTGTAGGCAGCTAAAGGTTAAAAGAGTTGGGGAGAATGGGGGTACAGGCTTCAGTGTGTGGAGAAAGCCTGAAACGGTTCCAGAATTCTTGCAGGGCAAATATATCTCTCAATCTGTAAGCTTAAGCTTCAAATTCATTAAACTATTTAAGAAGAGACGAATTTTTCATCTCAAAATTGTAGATCAAGGATTAAAAACGAAATATATGTGAGATTATATACCAGAAAACCAAATCAGGGAGGTTCTGGCTAAGTTCAAGGTAGGTTCAAGCAAGGTTCCACCATTTACTGGCTGTGTGACCTGCACAGGTCGCTTAACCTTTTCTGGGAAAACAAACCATGTGACAGATGGCTCCCCAAGTCTCTTTCAAAACTACTGCTTAAAGGTTCTAAAGCAGTGTGCAGTGCCCTGAATATATTAAGAACCCACCTGATTTGTGAGTTAAGTTGATCAGGGCCATAATAGTTTAGATGCATAGTTCTTGAGCTTTCAGACCTTCAGCGCTTCTGAATGAGTACCAACTTCAAATTCTCCCTTCAGGGTACAAGTCTGGATGCATAGCAACCACTATGGGCTTACTCTATAGGTTCTGTTGACTTTCCAAGTTGATTTCCATTTAGAGAGTTTAGCCACTCCAGACTAGAAGCTGCGCCTCACTCCCAGAGCAGAATCTGATGACCTCCTCCTTACCCCCACCAAAAAAATCGCACTGTAACTACTTTTAGCAGAGATCCTTTACATTTGTATAACTATACTTACACATTTCCAGTATCTCTCACATACATTAATATTCATCTAGGAGGTAGGCAATATATGCAGAACTCCCATTTTAAAGGTAAAAGAGACTCTAATATTTAAGTGATCACAGAGAGGGCTTTCTATAGCACCAGGACCCCAAGTCCCATTTTTATAAATATACTAGTTTCTCTGTTACCCCTGTAATGAGAAGGTAGGAGATGCCTCTTTAAATTGACAAAGCAAAATAGCTGTGACGGTTAATAAAATGTTCAGTGATAACATCTAAATAGTATCGATAATTTTAGAAACCGAAAGCTATACCAATTTAAGCAATTTTATATATAATGATTAAGTAGTTTTTTCAATATTCAATAAGAATCCAATCCACCTACCATTAATGACTTGAAAAAAAAAAAGCAGAGCTCATGGTACATAGTAAGGGGGATAATTATATACTTACCCATTGCACAATGTAAAATCTAGAGGAAAAAGAGGAAAAAAGAGAATTAGCAAAAATCAATAACATTATAGCTTTATTTCATATAAACTAGCCTTTCAGTAAGAATAGAGTAGTGTTTGCCAGCAGTATTGAATTTGAAAAATAAATATTCCATTTTTAAACTTGGCTATAGTATAAATTCTCATTGTTTTTTTCTTTAGTTTATCTGTGGAAGAGTTCCTAAAAGTAAATCTCACCCAGTAGTCTAACAGATGTCAAAGATCTCTTGTATAAAATATAAACTTATAAGAGCATTAAGTGTATATCTCCCATGTCACATATTCTACAGAACTGTCACAGACTATAGAACACAGGGTCAGATGAGCTTTTCTTGGCTCCTTTTGTCTGGCAGCCCCTTCAGTACAGACAATCATTCTGCAAAGCTCCACCCTTGTTCCTATCTTGTCTCATTTCATGATCTCATTTCAGGAGTGTTCCTGGTCTAGTCTCTAACCCTAGATTTCTTTGAGCACTAGGCCCACGTTCCAAACTGCCTTTGGAAGTCTCCACCTAGGTGCACAGCAGCAGTTCAAACATGGCATGCCTCAATGGTAATCACAACTTTTCCTTCCTTCATACCTGCTATGCGTCATGATCACTAACCTCCTAGACTCTCATGTCTAATCATTTTTTCCTTCCTCTCACCCCCTAGTCCAACTGATTTCCAAGTCCTGCCAATACTTCTGGTATCTGTCGTCCCTGGTTTTTCTCTTTATTCCAGTGCTATCTCCTCATCTCAATGGCCATCGAACGGGCCAAAGAGGTTCTTCTAAGTCCCCCTGTAATTCATCCTTTATATGGCATTGCTTTAACCTTGGTGGCGGTAGTAAAGAAATAATTTGAAGCCATCGTAAAGATAGATTTAATGACGAAAGCTTTTCTAAATGGTAAGACCTAACAGTTATTGTAGTGCATTTTAGAATTCACATTTCTCTAGCAGTCACTATGTAGTTTGATCCTAACAATTACTCTGGTAGATAGGTGAGGCAGTTATCACTACATGGAGATGAGAAAACCAAGGCTCAGAGAAGCTGCAGAACCTGCCCAAGGCAGTAAGTGATGTCCAGGATCCAGACTCTAGGTTTTACTTCTCCTCTACTGATTTTTCTACCATAGTATTTCATTTCACATTAGTTTTATAAAATATCTACAGAGGCCATAATTTGACAAGACTTATTTTATCTAAAACATGCTTGATAAGACTGCTCAAAAACTCTTACAGCAGTCCCCCCTTATCCATGATTTCAGTTACTCACGGTCAACTGCAGTCTGAAAATATTAAATGGAAAATTCCAGAAATAAACAATTCATAAGTTTTAAATTGTGCACTATTCTGAGTAGCGTGATGAAATCTCTCACTGTCCACTCTATTCTTCCTGGGACATGAATCATCCCTTTGTCTAGCGTCTCCACACTGTATATGCTCCCCACCCATCAGTCACTTAGGAGCCTTCTCAGTTATCAGATTGACTGTTGTAGTCATAGGATAAAACTGGAAAACTACAGTAATTCTCCCAAAAGGCGATTTTATGAAATATTATTAAAATAGTCCATATTAAATTGTTTGTGCGCAAGTAACCCTTATTTTACTTAATAATGGCCCCAAAGCACAAGAATAGTGATGCTGACAATTTGAATATGCCAAAGAGAAGCTGTTAAGTGCTTCTTTTACATGAAAAGGTATGAATGTATGTATGTATAGAAAAAACAGTATATATAAGGTTTGGTACCATCTATAGTTTCAAGCATCTACTGGGATCGTTTCTTACAGATAAGGGGGGATTACGGTATTTCACTAAATTGTTTTTTGCAGAGTCGGGGCAGCTGGGATTAAAAAAATCAAGCTGCATAAATTTGCTGATAACTGATAAGAGAATAAAAAGAATTACTATACTCTAAACCTTAACTTTTCCAGAAAAAAACTAAGAATCTCAAATGTATGAATATTATAAAACAAGCTGAACCTCTTGCTGCAAAGTTGAAGAAAACTAAAAGATATATGTAGATTAAAATGAGAAATGGAAGACATGAATGAAGAACATGCTTTGAAGCAAGACAGATAGTGCCTAGACAGAAAACCTGTTCTATCTATGTATGTGGCAAGACATCCAGACTGATCAACAACAGGACACTGCAGAAAGGCTATGTAGTGCTTAAGGGCAATGACATTTTCTCTGCATTATGGAACAGCATGTCTTAGTCCCATTAGACCTAATCTCCCCTTTTTAATCACATATATTTTATAATGCCTCCTTTACTATCCTGAAATGAAATTCATAGACGATATAACCTGCCTACACAAAATTTTCAGAGAAATACAATGTCTTAACAGATACATAAAAAATAAAGTAACTTATTGAAAATATTTATTTCAGTATATAAATGTTTGGAAACATATGACATAATGAAGCAGTCAGATGTATGTACCAACTTATAATGATTAAGTTTGAATTCAAAAATAACAATATCAGAAACCACTTTGCGCGAGTATAGGAAAATAAAAGAGCAGAGGTGCAGAGCAACACTATAAAAATACTATTAAAATAATAATGGAAAAAGGGTCGTAATCTTAAGTGAAGTTGGAATAATGTGCCATGGTATATAGTAAAAACAGAGAAAATGAGGAAGTACATTATTGCAAATGAGCTAGGTCTTACGTTTCTACATGTGGTGCCAAAGTAAGACCCTAGGTTAAGTCATAGGATGGAGTAAGAAGAAATTACCACAAAAAAACCTATCTTTCTGCCTTGAAATCCCGCTGAGATATACAATCAGTGTCTAGTCTGTAAAAAGACTTTGGAAACCATTTTCTTTGAATGGTGGGATGAGACAGAGAAGGTGGATTAGGGGGAAAAAAAGTAATATAAGAGGTAATAAAGCAGTTGTGTAATAGACTTAGGATAAAACTAAAAAGCAGTTGTGTAATAGTTTTAGGATAAAACTAAAAAACTATAGTAATTCTCCCAAAAGGCAATAATATAAAATATTGTTAAAATAGTCCATATTAAAGAAATCCAGTAAGATCCCTGCATTTCATGTGTCTCTAACTTAATAATTGAAGTCTGAACAGGAAATCTCAAATCTCCTGTCACATATTTTCAATGTTTCTTTCATTGCTTTTGCAGTAACAACACTATTGCACTGAAATCCTTTTCAACTAAATATGCAAGCCAGAAATGTATAATACTTAGAGAACACAGTGTGCCGAGTGAACATATTACTCAATTATTTTGAGATATCTTTATTACACTTAGGTTCCCTCTTCACAAAAACTGTGGTAAGCAGAATTCTAAAGATAATTCCCCTCCATTCCTGTTCCTTCGTTATCTAATAAAACACTAATCTAGCTACTACAGTACAGAGATTTTACAAATGTAATCCAAGTCCCAAATCAATTGATTTTAAGATATGGAGATTACATGAGTAGGCCTGACTCAACCAAATGATCCCTTGAAAAGCAGAGTTATCCTCAGGCTGGTGGAAGAATGGGAAGTCAGAGATATTCAAAGAACAAGGAGTCTGCGAGCCACTGTTAGCTTCCAAGATGGAAGGGGCCATATGCAAAGAGCAGCCTCTAGGAGCTAGGAGTGACCTCTAGCTGACAGCCACCAAGGAAATGCGGACCTTAGACTCAAAACCACAAGAAAGAGGATTCTGCCAACAAGCTAAATGAGCTTAGAAGCAGATTCTTCCCCAAAGCTCCCAGTCAGCCACGCTGACACCTTAATTTCAGTCATGTAAGACCCTGAGCAGAGAACAGAACAAAGCCCAGCTTCTGACTTACAGAACCATGAACTAATAATGAGTGTTGTTTTAAGTTGCTAAATTTTGTTATTTTGTTAAGCTGGTATTTTCTGATGCACTAATAGAAAACTAAGACAACGACCATCTTCTAATAAGCTTTTTAATTTCTCGTAAATGTTTTTTGGTATTAATATGTTCTACAAAACTGTCAATTTATATTTGTAGAGAGGTTTAGCCTGGGAGAATATGCAAAAAACCAGGGGGGATGCAAAACAACTCTTCACTGAGTTGAACCATCTCAGACACTATAGGACATCTACTCAGCAGCATCTCTATCCATTGTAACAGTCAAAATACCCTCACAATTTTCTGGAGGGCACTCTGGCAAGTGGGACTGCTCTTTCTGAGATCTACCAAGAATCACTGAACTAAAATATTTCATTGAACTAAGCATATTTCATTGAAAAAATTTCAGAAGAAATGCCACATTCAAAATCTCCCTTGAAAATGTGTGGTAAATGGCTCTCTCCTCTTGAACCCTTGTATTTCCACCTACTAGCAACAAGCTGATTTTAATTTTAAAATATAACCTCAATGTCAAATACCAATTTCCACAACAGGTTACTTGGAAACATCTTTTTTGAAAAAGTTTCTAAGGTTTGCACTAAAAAAATTATTTTTGTAAGCCTGTAGTTTATATTAAGGTTCACTCTTGGTGGTTTATGTTCTGTGGGTTTAGACAAATGCAGAACGACCACTGATGTGTCCACCATTATAGTATCATACAGAGTAGTTTCACTGCCCCAAAAAATCCTCTTGTGCTCCACCTATCATCCTTCAATTTCACTTTTAATCCAAGGTAAAACAACAACAACAAATCCCAAAAGTTTAACAAGTCTCAACAGAAACTGGAACCAAAGCACCTTTGGAGACCTCAGATACAGTTCATGGATTTAATGTGATCTGGCTACAGTGAGTTCCAATTTTTTCCCACTAAAATTACAAACTCTTTGGGGAAAAAAGTCTGACAGGCCAGTTGGGGCCAGGAATGCACCCCTGGATCAGCCAGCTATGGTGTGAGAGGCAGAGTCAGGGAATCAAGACACAGCTGCTACAGGTCCAGCGGCAAGAACAGGGAAAACTTCCAGACACGATAAAACACCCTGAGCTGGGCAGTTCCACAGCGCATGTCTCCTGCACTCGTGCTTTTTTGGAGAGGTCCAGAGCTAATGTGAGTTACGTTTACCAGTAATGGGTTAATTTTGAAAATTTTCATACTATATGTATATGATTCCATCTTTGCTTAAAACTTACCTATATAGTAACATGTAGTCTTAAAGGACAGACACCAAAACAGTGATTATCTGTAGGTGTGAGCTTATGTCCAACATACATTTTCTTTTTGCTTATCTAGGTTTTTTTCTACAATGAATATATAGCACTTAAGATTAGAGGGAAACACGTTTCCCGGCTCCTCTGGTTTGCATGAGAGGGTTTTCTCCTGAATATTTCTGGTCTCTCCCCACCATTTAATCACTTTACCTAGGGAAATGATGATCTGTCTGAGCAGGAAATTTGGGAAGAATAAATGTGGCATGCTCAACTCAGCCCCATCCTAGGGTTTCCACAAAGAACTCAAGTTTTCTGGTTTTCTCCATGTCACCCCGGAGCCGCTGCTGAGGGTGGGGTGGGTGGCGAGTCTAATTCTGGAGTGCAGTCAGCAAACCCATTAGGCTTGCACACTAACACACGGCCTCCACTAGGCCTTTACCACTAATAAACGTGATCTTTGGGATTCTTATACAACTGCTTTGAGTTATTTCTCAATGTTCAGAACAAGGCAAGAAAAAGAGAGCTATTGATGGGGCTACTCCCTCAAAGACTCCACTCTAAACTTGTTTTCAAAGTCCTTTTAAGGTTGAAATGAGTGAAATTTCCTTAATTACCATGACTTTCTGTCACCTAATTTTACCTTTCTTGCTATATTCAGCTCTATAACTTATTAATTTATTACTTGTTTAATTTTCATGTGCTGACTGTGAAATACTGAAGCCTTACAGAACTTAAAAGTGGGAAAAAACTTAAGGTCATCTAATTCAGCATTTTCACTGCAAATACTGAATGGAGGCTTAGAGAGGTTAAGATCAAGTGGCAAAACCAAGTTTTAGTACCCAAATTTCTTATCTTCACAGTGTTCTTTTACATATACTGTGACACCTCTTAAGTATAATTCTATTTACTTCTAAAACATTTCTGTCAGCTTTTCTATGATAATCATTCACCCATCAATTAATTCTACCAACACGTGTCTCCCATGTTCCTTCTGCATGTAAAGTTATGAACTCTCAAGTTTCTCTTAGGCTTCTGATCTGAAATTGACTTTATCTTAAAGCTATAACTGAACTGTCCTGCTTTTCTGGTTTGCTTGGTCATGGGAGGTTGATCTGTCCTTTAGCAAGCTTAAGTCAGTCTTTTATAGGAAACGGATTGTTGGATTTTGTTTTGCAAATCGGTAACCACCTCCACACCTTTTTGTTTTAATAAAACGAACGAGTCCATCTGCAAAAACATTAAAAACATGCATTTCTGTTATCTAGTCAATCACTTGATAGGTTTATTATTGTTCCTGTATTTTTCAAATTTAACAGAATTTTTATAGCAGATGAAAAATTCTGTACTTCACTTTAAATCAAAGATAACCTATCTAAGCTGCTTATTCCTTTTTCAAAGAACTTTTAAATCTTATTTTCCTCATTCATTTTTTGTTTTCCATTATATTTTATTTCCTATTTCTTTTATAGTACATTTTTTATTTTAAAATTCACAAAGTGATTTATAAACACACACTAAATAGAGTAAAAAGTAGAAATTCCCTTTTATTCCCCCCAAATACCACACCCCACCACAGAGGTAAGCACTAGTAGCAGTTTGATAGGTACCTTCTGTATCTTTTCCAATATGTGCAACTTGCTTTTTTTCTATTGATTTTTCCAATCTGAAAACAGCGTAATGTAATAATTATTCTCATTATTTTTGTCTTATGAATTAAGAAGTTTATGAACTCTGGAGTGACATAAAATTGTCCTTGTTAGGTTTGTCTTAATTTGTTTACTTATCCCACTTCCCACGTCATTCTACTCTGATAAAATCTGAAATATCTCACGAAATTCCACATGGACACCTTGCAATATATCTACTATAGTCTAAAGCTGTGCTGTCCAGTGCAGTACCCACTAGCCACATGCCACCCTGAACAAGCCTGATCCCGTCTGATCTCGGAAGCTAAGCAGGGTCGGGCCTGGTTAGTACTTGGATGAGAGACCACCTAGGAAGACCAGGTGCTGTAGGTGTAAAAAATAAAAAATAAGGGATTGTAAACTGACGAGGTCCTTGCAATCTGTGAGGTCAACCAAGGGTCGCCTCACCTAAAAAAAATAATAATAAATTTAAATTAAAAGTAAATGAAATTAAAAATACAGTTTCTCTGCCCCACAAGCCATATTTCAAGGGCTCAACAGCCACATGTGACTAGTGGCTACTGTTATAAATACCATGGAATGTTATCATTGCAGAAAGTTCTACTGGACAGTACTAATCTAAAAATTTGGTTAATTTTATTTCTTTATTTATATAATAGTTAAGTACCATTTAAGGTTCTTTTAAAATTCCATTACTTCTTGTAGCTGTTTTCAAAACGTCTCCATCGATAGGAAATTGCATGGTCTGTTATCCAGGAACCTAATGCTTTTCCCTAGCTTCTTGTGGATTTTTTTATTCTTCGAAGTCTAAGGATCTGAATTGTTTTACTATTGCAGTTTATGATCTTTGTTTTAAGTTGAAAAATTTAACAAGTATGTGCCTAGAAAGAGAAGGAATTTTTTTTTCTTGAAAAACATCTCCTATGTGGAACTCTACATACTCTGAATAACCATACTGAGAGGGTCTTTCAGTTCATGAAAGTTTTCTACAATTTCTCCCAATTACTTGTGAGTTACACATCCAACCTTTTGTACTTCTTATAGTCTTACTTTCTTAACAGATTGTATACTCTTAATCTGTTTTCTAAATATATCAGTTCTATTAAATTATTATTAGTCTGTTGAATTTCACTACTTTTCTATATATTGTTTTTCTGTTGTTCAGATAATCATTCACACATCAGCTAGTTCACCAACACATATCTCTGATGTGCTTGGCACTACTATTTTGTAATGTTCTTTTACATTTCAAATGGTTAACTCTGAAAATTCCCAATGACTTCAGTCTTGTAATCTATTTTATATGAGACTGTAACTGGGAACTCCTGCCTTTTTTGAATCTTCGCCTATTTCTCTGCACTGTGGCCTCCTTCCTACTCTGACACATCAATATTTTACTTTATTTTTTAAAAATTTCAGCACATTCTTTTCTATAGCCACTAGCTTTCTTATCTCTTTGAATACCACAGCTTCTTTTGCTTAAGTCCGCAAGCAGGCCTGTGTGGGTGGGCTCCTGTTTCCCACAGGCTCCCTTCCCTTTCTAATGTTTGACACATTAATTATATCCAAGTTCTATTTTCCCTTTGGTTATCAAGTTGTTTTTGAAGCTGGTTTGTCTAGGTTTGCTGTCATTGCTATCTGTGTTACAGATCTCCACTATGACTTGCTCTGCTTCTGCTGGCTTTTCAGAAGTCTCTTTTAGAGGTCTGTTTTCTTAAAACAAGTCTTCAGAATAAAAGTAGTCTAAAATGTGCATATAATGTTTCAAAAGTTCCTTCTTAAAATTACTAGTACTAGGAAATCAGTATGTTTCCAGGAGGAAAAACATTACAGATGACGGTTATGGCCACATATGAGTTCATAAAAGCAAACTTAAGACATAATGTGCCTGAAGTATATTACTGTATTAATAACATCACAGAAACTAACCACCCTTAGCATCTCTGTGGGAAAAAATCATCCAGTGTTAGAGGAAAAAGATATCGAAGCTGGCAGGGAGGCAAGATGGGGGCCCTCTTCTTACTAAGGACACTGTAAGTTCTTAAGATTTTGCTACTCTTAAGAGAAATTTCCAAAATCAGTGTCTTGACTATTTGATTAAAGGATTTGGAGATGAGGCATGAAGAGTTAAACTGGACAAACAGTAGTGGGAGATTAGAAAACATACCAAAAGCCATCTTCTCTCTTTCTCTGCTTCTCCAGAACCAGTTCCAGAGAAGTTCATTTTAGACCCAGCCCTAGATTAACTCTAGGAAAAGTTCACAAATAAGACTGGGGTTTTCCCCTTTCTTTTTGTAGATTTAAGGGAGTTCTACGATCTTGAAGAGCGTAGGGAGGAAAGGGAGTGGAATCGCTGTGGTCCACTAGACATTTCAAGATGGACAGTGGTATATACAGTGATGTACACATGCTAAAGATGGTCTATCTATATCAGTCTCAACAATTAATGTCTTTGCGGAGCAGGCCTTAACCCACTGTAATCCTCATCATCAATCACAGAGACGTATCTAATTGAAAGTATTTGAAAGTGTCTGCTATAATTACAGTCTTATGTTAACTAAACATATTTAGAAATCCAAATTCTCTCAAAAATAATTTTAAACTGCCATAACACAGCATCGATCTACTAATTTCTAATCTTTAATTCAATTCTAACAAAGCTGGAAACATAAGAATCTGTCTTTATCTATGAATATCATGGATACAAAAAAAAAAGAATGAAGTAAAAACTTACCCACAGCTCATTATAGATAAATGACATTTAAAAAAAGAAATTGAGATATAATTCACACACCATAAAATCTACCCATTTAAAGTGTACAATTCAGTGGGTTTTAGTATGTTCACGAGGTTGTGCAACTTGTCACCACTATCCAATTCAAGAATATTTTCATCACCTTAAAAAGAAACTTTGTACCCATTAGCAGTCACTCGCTATTCTCTTCTCCCCACAGTCCTTGGCAACCACTAATCTACTATCTGTCTCCATGGACTTGCCTATTCTGGACATTTCATAAATGAAATCACACAGTATGTGTTTTTCTGTATGTTTGGCTTCTTCCAAACATGTTTTTAAGATCCATCCATGTTATAACGTGTACCAGTAATTAATTCATCTTGCATATGGAGACAACACATTTTGTTTATCTATTGATGGCATCTTTAAAATATATTTTTGCTATGTTAATTAGCTCTCAGGATTACTCAAGATCAATACAACACACACTATATCTGTTTACACACTGATCTCTTGGTCACAGGATTATGAGCATTTTACTTTCTGCCAATTTATAAACCATCTCATACATTATTATCTTTACTGTGTCTCAGTACTTTGGTAAATACTTCTTGAGCTTTCTATCTAACATCTCTTTTTCTAGTAACTGTCCCTTCTCTCCAACTTCGATATAGTTAATGTGACCTTGCTCCTGGGTACAGGTGATTGGTCCAGAATGAGCACCAACTCAAACTGGATAAAACAGGCCCTTTACTTGAAATGTGGAATTGGGATTAAGATTCTAACTAGCTGTTCTCTTGATTGCAGGAGCTACAATCTCAGGAGTTTTTCTGTTACCACTGTCTGCCATGTAGACTAAGAAACCCAAAAAACTAGTCTGCAAGATCACAAGAAACTATCAGAGACAAAGAGAATAGCAGAGACAAGAGACAGAGCCAGAAGTTCTGGGTTCCCTACGGTACTCCAGGCCTTGACTGTAGGTCCTTCGTAAGGCCCAGTGGCATCCCTGTGCCTGGATTCCACGGGACATCCTATATCTTATAATGAATCTTCCTTATTGTGTAAGTTAGTTAAGGAGGTTTCTGTAATTTCCAGCCAATGGTCCTATTTTAATCACCTACCCAACAAGATTTTAAGCTTTTTATTAGCTAAGGCTCAACCTCCATAGCAATGACTCAAATACATATTTAAATTATCACCCATGGAATAATTTGGAAAGTTATCTATTAAAAATATTTAAGACATTCTCGGATCAGTATGTACAAAAAAATTAGAATTTATGTCCATTTAATAAAAAGCTATATTATTGTAACACCAAGTCAATTTATCTTTGTACCTATTTTGCAAATCATTTAGTTTCTTAAAAAACAAAATTGTCTTTTTGTATTACACTACTATATGCCCATTTGCACTTGCTTGGTAAATGTTTTGAAATCTGTTAAAAAGCAAAGTGTTTTATTTTCCTAAGATCCAAAGTTTTTCGAGAACAAATATTCTATATTTGCTTTTTAAGCAAATGCCCACAGAACCTACGAAAGAATAACATTCAGTATTTTGATACAAATGAGTAGCTGACCTCCCTGCATTCATTTTCTCCTCCTCTAAACAGCTATATTGTCAAGCACTAAGTTCCCATAAGGATACCTTATTTGTAATTAAAGAATACTGTCCACATGTAATTATCATATAATGTAAGTTGCTAGGCAATGAAACACTCCTTAACCGACAACTCAGGAAGTAAAGTTTTAGTAAGCCTTCTATACTGCCCCAGGCTAAGGGGATTTCTGCCATCACAGACATATGGGAGGCTAATTCTCTGCATATTCTTGGGATTCTTCACTTCCTTATGAGAGTTCTTTTTCCAAAATCAAACCCATGATTTGTCACCTATTTGGTTCTCAGTGGGAATGAAAGAGATAAAACCAAAACTCCAAAATATTTTCTTAAATGCCTATTAAAAATTCTATAGAGATATCCAGGCTTGTCCTTCAAAGTCTGAGATTTGGTTCCTGAGTGGATTGTGTATCACACTATTTAATGTCACTACCTTCCCTAAGATATACTTAAATTCTAAAAATACCTCCAATAATATAAATTCTTAGAGACAGAATTCCCTTTAAATTGTTGAAATACACCCGCCCTTCAATTTACGCAAGTTTTTTGATAAGCAGTAAGTACTCCCCCTGTTTACACAGACCTTTTTAAATGATGTTTCTATTTATGTGGTCTCATTTTATGCGGTTCTTTTTCATTTCCATTATTGGCAATTACTCTTTCTAAAAAACAATAGCCTAACTCGGCAATGTACAAAGAACTAATACATACTAACACACAATTATCACTGGAACATTTGAAAATTGATTGTTGAACCACATTGGTTACAGTTGAAACTAATTTAACAAACTGTTAAATCAGTAATCGGTAGCTGTAGGATTTGGCATGACACACCAATTGCATCATAATTCAATTACAGATATTCTAACTTTTATGCATGTTACTTTGTGCTTACATCATTAGCACTTAAAGATAATACATAACTAAGTGTAAGTAAGCACAAGTAACCAATATTATATATGAGCTGTTTTTACTTATAACATTTTTAAAAGGGACATATATCAGTAGAGGTAAAAAAAAAAAAAATCGATTTTTTAAGAAAACTGAAAACCTGGAACTGACGCCACATAAAGTATAACAAATAGCCATGTGAGTATTAACAATGTGTCTCCGTGTGCACAAAAATTGTTTGATCATCAAAAATACTACCCAAGAAAAATGGGAAAGCCGACCTTTGTTTTTATACTCGCAAGTCAGAAATGCCTAGAAAATATTTAATAAAAACGAAGAAGTGAAAATCTGTATCTTTGGATATGAAAATGGAAATTTTAAATCAACTTGAAAAATGAGAAAAACCTTCATCAATTGCTGAATCGTATGAGAAATCCGCAGTCCGAACAATAAAAAAAATAGAGGAAAGTATTAGAAGTAGTGTGACATCTGGATCCTTAGCAAACTCAAAATTTTCTTCATATACAGTAAATATTTTTTATGACTTATATCAGCATATTTCTTTAGTATTTTTTTTCATATTGGTAGACTTTTTACGCAGTTTTCTTCCATGTAAAAAAAAAAAAAAGATGTGTGGAAAAGATAATCCGCATAAATCGAGGGATGGGCGTATTCCAATTTCTTAATGTATTAAGCACTGGGGCAGTTTCTGATGGTCTTGACCCCAAACTTGCTTTTCTACAGCTTGAGAGAACTGTGTTGGCCAAAGCTCTGGAAGACAAAGTCCTACTCACTACTGCTCCCTTCTAAAAAATTCAAGACTAAGTTCAAAAATTGCCCACACTAGTATCTGATAGTTTCCTCAGCCTCAAACTATTAGGGCAGAAGGGGCTTTGGAAATCTACTTTAACTCAATTATTTTACAAATGAGAAAATGAGATGAACAAGAGATAAATGACTTGACCAAATTCACAGAGTAAGTTGGTAAAACCACTCTACTTAGAATAAGGGTACTCAGACGTCAGCTGGAAGCTCATTTCATCACACCATATACCGAAAATGTGTTAAGTATGAACAGCACTGAAATCTCTCTCTTCCTGAGAAAGGGGAAAACAAACAAACAAAAAAACTATAATTTTCTGCTTTCAAAGGAGAGGGTGAGAGAGTGAGGTATATATCTCATTTCATGGAAGTAAACTTTTTTTTTCTTAAATATCTTTCTGAATGTCATGAGGGGCTTGCCCTGGAGGCTAAGTGACATGAAACAGAATACCAGCTTTCTTCAACCTGAGGTTTTTTACCACAGTGAACTATGGCAGCTATTGACTTTTTGTGCCCAAAGCTATTCCCATTTCTCCTTTCCATTAACAAAGTCTATAGTCCCCTGGCTAGAGGATGAGCATGTATCTTTGA
>NW_011888782.1:23380213-23393457 GCF_000151845.1 Pteropus vampyrus | reverse complement strand
GCTATTGACTTTTTGTGCCCAAAGCTATTCCCATTTCTCCTTTCCATTAACAAAGTCTATAGTCCCCTGGCTAGAGGATGAGCATGTATCTTTGACCTGCCAAATCATTGGCAAGAATGACTGGTCTAATCAGTACGGCCAACCAGAATCCTTCCCCAGAACTGTGACACAGATACTGAAAAAAATAAACTCCCTCACCATTTCCTACCATATGGAGAAGGCTGTCTGCAGTAGGAGAGCCTAAGACCAACATTCAACAAGAAAGAGAGAAATGCACTAAAGAGATGGAAGGAGTGTGGCAATGTCAAATCCTTGGTTCTCATTCCTGAGTTGGTTCCTTTGATTTTGTTAGTTAAATCTATATCTTTACCAACTACAGAAGCCAGTAAATTCCTCTTTTGCTTGAAATAGTTTGAATTGGGTTTCTGTTACTTGCAACTCAAAAATCCTAATATAAGCTGACCCCAGGAGAGAGTACTGGAGATACATTACCCCTAATACTGAAAAATTTATAAGCTTTTTTTTCAAAATTCAGATTTAATATTAATTTTTAAAATTTAGACAGACTCTACCATTTTTACATCTATCACTCCTGACATCTAACACCCAACAATTTTACTGGTTCCCTTATATGCCTGGCCCCAGAAAGTATCTGAGTTTGTTAACACTTCCCTAGGATGTCCCTAGAATTAAAAAAAAATATCCCAATATAAATTGCTGTTCACTTGATTTCCAATGATAGCTGAATGTAAAATATATTCCAGGTAATACAAGTTAAATGAGATATTACTTTATCTAGAACATCAAAAAGACGGTCTAGTTATCAACATTATAGTACGCTGAGGCAAATTTTCAAAATTTAAAGCAAAACCAAAAGAGATATGGTTACCTCAATATAATTTAATAGCACTTTTTTATTTTATAACAATAGAAATCAACAACAAGAAATCTCAGGACCCACCTCCAATAAGGCTCCAGTTTGGAAGAATTTCAAAGGCTTTTCAATGGAATAATAAAGGCTATGATAGCTACCCTTAGCCAGGTATGCTCTGACCAGACCAACTGCTATAACAAGCCACCTAAGAAAAAAGAGAAAAAAGATCAGGAAAAAAAAAAAGGTAAGTAAAATCTAAGGTAACGGAAAGATGTAGTAACAACAGATACTGCTAAAGGTGACCTCAAGAATCAATGTCCTGAATTTATCAACTATAGCTCTCAAATGCCAAAGCACAAAAATGTTGCACTATACCAAGAGTGTCTGCAAAAGCACAGTGGCACCTCACCCATCTGGAGCTCGGCTTTTTGGCAAACTTGCCTGTTGAGAACAAGGCCAAAATAAAGGGAATAAGCTAAATTGGTCCTTGAGCAACTAAATTAAGTGCCAGAAAGCCTAAGACAAGAGGGGGAAAAAAAAAAGTGTTAAAGGAAAAATTTAAATGGCCTGTGCAGTTAAAAAGTCTGTAATAATAATAGGGTGGAGAAAAGATGTTTTAAACTATTTTTGCAAGTATCTCACTGGAACACACCCATACCTTAAAATCTATCCTGAAGTTGCAAATGAAGAATAGAAGGATTTTTAAAAATAAATAAATAAAAGGGCTTTTTAAAGCTGAATTTCCCAAAATCAATTCAGTAAAGAAACTCCGATCAATACAAAATGTAAAACAGGAAAGCACTTCAAAATACCACTGTAAACATTACATTTCTGTTCTACTGTCCTTAAAAATAAATTTCGTAGGCCCTGTAATTTTTTAAGTTCCATAATGAAATGCATAGCCCTTTATTAATGTATGTCTCTTTCAAGGCAGTAATAGATTTACCTATGTGTATAATCTTAAATAGGTAATCAGGTATGTGTGTCCTCTATGTTATTTCTAGAAACTGTCATACAATAACATCAAAAAAGAGTTTGTAAAAGAAATGAACTCATTAATGGTGTAACTGGAAGCCTAGGGAAACGCTTACTTTACTCTCACAATTCCAATTTCTCCACCTGGTTTAAGAGATTACTACTTACCCTCCACCCATCTCTCTATGTTCATTGCCCAGGAATAATGACTTTTTTTCTTCCTCAGTGTACCTTAAAATCCCTCTTCAGGTCCAAAGCTCTCATCAATGCCCTTGCTAAGGCAAGAATTTTACATATAAATACAAATACACAGGGTTCTGGATATTCTTTTAAAATCACTGACTGTTTATGTAGTAAAACTTGTAATATTTCTTCAGTGAGTCAAGAGAAAGGTTTAGACACAGGTCTAACACTGACAATTCTGTGATTTCAAACAAGTTAAGCAAGTCACAACTTCTCTGAGCCTCGGTTTCAATACTGGCCATTTCTAATTTTATCAATAAAGCCTATGGTTCTCTCAAGATATTTTGCATGTGTGTGTGAAACAAACAAGGTGCTGAAATGTCAATATGACATTAGCATTTGTGTTTTAAAAAGGGTGCACATGGGTTGGGGGGGATGTATATTTATATTTATATTTATATTTATGTTTATATTTATATTTGCTTGTATCAGCATCTGAAAGATACACAAAATAAGCAGCCTCCAGAGAGCGGTTCTGGGTGGAAAGGAAGGCTGAGAGGGAAGATTTTCACTGTATGCCCTTGCACATATTTTGAATTTTGCACCCTGCCAATGTATTGCCTATTGTAAAAATAAGTAAAAATGGACGTTCACTATACAGTTTTTTCAAGTTTATTGTATGTTTGAAAATTTTCATAGTAAAATGTTAAAGAAAATATTTTACAAAGGAATAAAATTAAAAAATAATAATAATAGTCTGATCTTGTGATCTTCCTCACCAAAAACCATGGGATCAAAGTGGAGGAAGCTTGGCTACCCGCTAGCCCAACTCTTTAGTTTTACAGATGAAAAAACGGAGGCCAAGAGAAATAAAGTAATTTATCCAAGGCCACACAGCTAGCTAGTGTCAGAACTAGAACTAAAAACTGGCTGTGACAAGGGATGGACTGAAATGAGGGAGAAAAAAGAGTAGTAAAACCCGTTGGTGGATCTATTCCCTCTCCTCCCCAATCTACCCTAAAAAAAAGTCTAAACTCATCTAAGCACACCTCTGCTCGTGTCACTGGTCAAAAACTTTGAAAGCTCTTCCATTACCTTTCAGATTATAGCTCAGCCTGGATTTTGAAAACAGCGCCTAAATAAATGGTCACTCTGCAGCCACAGCTTTCTCCACTCCCCTTGGGGTAAAGAGCTCGCCATTCGTGACTGGCTGTCTAGGCTCCCCACGCTGCAGGATCGCTCGGCATACCGCCCCCCCAGACCTGGAACTGTGACCAGCCCACCCTTCCTCCTAAGGCCCTCCAGACCTGCGCCTGGGTAGCCTTCCTGTTTCCCCGCTGGAGCCCCGAACTCCAGCAACGGGGCACACCCGCTGCCTGGGAACTTGCTCGGAAACAACGCCCAGGATGGAGTTCCGGGCAGGCACCGGGGCCGTTCAGCGCTCTGCTGCCCTTAGACCCAGGTGCCAGGTCCCGCACGCCGACCGCCGGGGCTGCACTGCGTGCGGTGGGCCAGGCCCGGCCGCTCCGCTGGCGGCAGAGCCCCCTAACCCGCCAGGCTTGCTCCCGCCTCCCTGAGCCTCAGTCTCACCCCGCTGTCATCACCACATTGTAGATGACCAGGTACGCCGTGGCCAAAGGCCCCGGGCCCTTCTTCTTCCGCGCGCCGCTGGCTTCGCTGGCTCCGGCCCGGCCCCCAGCGCCCCCATTCCCCTTGGTCGCTGCAGTTGCCGCCGCTGCCGCCATGTCAAGTGCCAGGAGCACGCTGTCCTAGCGCGAGCACCACCACCCGGACTTGGCACTGCGAGGGGGCGGTGGGAGGGGCGAAGGAGGCGGGGCTGAGGCCGCAGGGCGGGGCCAGGGACAGCGCCCACGGCGGCCGCCATCTCGAAGGAGGGCAATGACGCTCCCTGTGCTTCCCGCCCCTCGACTCGCCTCAACCGGCGCCGCCATCTTGGATCGGGATGGTCACCGCCTCCTTTGCGTTCCGCGGTAATAATGTCCGGCGCCATCTTGGGTCGGGTCGGTGTCGCCTTTGGGCACCCTCGCCTGGCGTGCTGTTTCTGCCGTCTGGGTGCTTCGTCGTCTTTACCTAGTCTCTCTTCTGTAACTTCCGCCTGCATGTTGGAGCAAGAAAATGATGCTCTCATTCTCTCTTATCGTGACGTCTCCCAACGGCCCTCTCATCTTTATTTCGCGACGGAGTAACCTGCCATTTTGGGTCAGGGTAACTGACGCCGGTTTTGCTTCCCATCAGCCCCAGAGGCTAGCGGGGAATACCGTCTCTCTCTGCTGCGTGCGCTCTTCTCCTTAACCGGTAGCCAGGTTGAAGAGTCAGTCTCTGAAAGTGATTTGACTTTTGATTTTAAGTTACAAGGACAGTGGAAAATGTCAACGAGAAGTGTGCCCCTTTTGCTGTCCAGTTAAAATCACCCAAATGGCCTAGGATCCATTGTCATCTGTGAGGACCTGGAGAGTGTTAAGTGCATTTTCCACCCGAAGCCCAGTGGGCTCGCCCATTGCTCTAAGAACACGAGGCTGAGGCTGTTAGGTGGTTGGCTAAGGGTGAGGTGTGGAGTGGAGTGCGAAGCTTTACACCCCCAGTTCACCAAAAATGGAGGGCTGTTGGCTTACATGGAAAACCTGCCTGCTGAGGGAAACTGCATCAACCAGCTGAACCCACTTTCCATTCACAGCTTTGTCTTAGAGTATTTTTGTAAAAGTGGAAATTCTCCAGTTTCAGGGAGGCCGTATCTCCAGGTGCAAGCAGTAACTCAGTCACAGGGAGGCTATATCTCCAGGCGCCAGCCCCAGGAGAAGTGCAACATTCCAAGGTGAAAATAATAAAACTGTCCACTAGGCCTTGTTTGATCTGAGAGTCCCCCGGATACATTTATCTTTGTACAAAACGTTAATGGCTAACTTCTGCTTCTTGTAATCTGCTTATTCAAGGATGTAGTAGGAGGCTTTATAAGCTGCCTCCTCTAGAAGCTCGGGGCTGATCTCTTCTAACCCTGCATAGTAGAGTCAGTCGCTGGCCGGCTAGTAAAGGCTCATAATTAATCTCAGTTGGCTCCATGGGTCTCAGAATCATTCGCTCCACAACATTTTTAATTTGTAAAAGCCCCCTATCATCAATTTTCACATATCCAAACATCGCTTTAAGTGAATGACTGCATATGTGGTGGTGTTCAATATTTATTTGATCTAGCAAGTATTTGTGGCTTATCTGCGAGGTTGCCTAGGGTTCTTGGCACTAAATGAGACAGGTCTTCTGTCTCCCAGAGATTTCATAGAGGGAGCCAGATGAAAATAAATACATTAATTAGTGAAAAGTGATATCAGGAAGTTAACTGCAATAATCAATAGTGATAGTGGTTTGGGGCAGAATGGTAGCGATTGAGGTGGTAAAAAGTGAATTGAACTCTGAACATATTTCAGAAGTAGAATGTCTGATAAAATTTGTTAATATGTAGATGTGTATGAGATAAAAGAGACATTGTGAGCAACTCGGGAAGAACTGTGTTGTAGAAGAGATTTTTGAAGGCAGAAATCAGGAATTTTGTTTTTTCGTGTTGAGTTTGAAATCTTAGACGTCCAAATGGAGAGATTGAGTAGACAATTAGATTTAGACACTGAGGTTCAGGGTAGAAGTGCGGACTAGAGATATAAATTTGAGAGTCATCAGGGTAATGATGGTATTTAAAGCCATGAGACATCTAGAGATGAGACCCAGAAACTAACCAATTGTCGAGGTCTTATCCTTTAGGGCCTTATAGAATGTGTAGATACCCTGTTGCCTTATTTTCCTGACTTCTTTAAAGAGCAAGTGGATCTACTCAAATTACAAACTAATCAGTGGGAAAAAATTTGCACAATAAGTGAGCCATTTTACAGAGCACATAATCACTCATCCAAAAGCTTTTTTCATTCATTTAATTGATTTTTCTTTTCAATATAACCTGGGAAAGTAGAGGGGCAGGAATGTGTAAAGCTCTGTCAGTCGGAAATCAGTTTAAAACTCTGTATCTTCTTGCAATCACAGGCGCAACTCCAGTCTGTTTTCTACAGTACACTCACAGTGATCTTTTCCAAATACAAATTTGTTCATGTCTACCTTACCCCTCCTCACTCCCTTAAGACATTTAAATGGTTTTTAATGGCACTTAAGATAAAACATAAAATATTTAGCATAGTCTACGATAATGTGCATGGTTTTGCCCTACCTACATTTTCATTCTCATGTCACACTGTGCTCTCTCTCTCTAGCCATACTAGCCTTGTCAGTCAGTGAGCAATGCTCCTTTCTGCCACAGGGACTTTGACCAAGTTATTCCCTCTACCTAGAACAATCTAGCCCTCTTCCTTCTGATCTCTTTCTCTGAAATTCTGGAATAAATCATTCTTCCTGCTGTGGTCTTCATGTACTTGTTTCATGACACACACCATAGTAATTGTATATTTATTCATGTGATTTCTCTTCCCAACTAGTCTATAAGTTTTATAAGACAGGAACAGTGGTATTTTCTTGGTGGTGGTGGTTCGTTTGAATTGTTTGTATTCCCCCCCGCACCCCACCAATACCTGACAACACCATATAGTCTGGCTCAATCATAGTTTCTCTAGCAAAAGTAATTATGTCAAGATTTAGGACTTTTAAAACAGAAGCAGAGTTCATCAAGGTCACATAGATACTTTGTGTATGACAGAGATGCAGTAGGGCTTTTCAATAAATGCTGCTGGGACTGTTGAGTATACGGGAAAAATTTTTTTTCCTATGCTACACACAAAAATTATTTCTAGGCTTAAATGTGAAAGACATTTAAAGCTTTTAGAAAATAATATAGGAGAATATGACTTCAAAGGTAAAGAAAGAATTCTAAAAAGCTATAAAAAGTACCAATTATAAATGAAAAGATTGATACATTTGACTATATTAAAATAAAGGATTTTTGTTCATCAAAAGGTATCGTAAAACAAGCAAAATAAAACAAGGTACAGCGTGAGAGAAGATATTTGCTACATATATAATTAATAAAGGACTAGTCTCCACAACATACGAAAACTCAAATTGGTAAGAGATAAACATATTGGAAAAATGGGCAAAAGATTTGAATTGGGACTTTACCAAAGAAAAACTATAAATGATCAATAAACATTTGCAAATATGCTCAACTTCATTATTAATCAGGAACTTAAAAATTGTAACCACAGTGAGATATCATTAGCCATCTTCCAAGGAGGCTAAAGTTAAATAAACACTTTGATAACACTAGTTGGTGAGGGTATAGTACAGCAGAAATTCTCAAAGACTGTTGGTGGTGAGTTGGTGTATTCACTTTGGAAAATAGTTTGGCATCATCTAGAAAAAGTCAAAGATACACATATCCCATGACTGTTATTCTGTCAGATAGATGCCCTTAAAGATCCCCTAGGATACATGTACCAGAATAGTCAAAGCGGTGTTGCTTATTATTGTCCCACACTAAATACAACATAGTATCCATCTACAGTAGAATAAATATTCTTACAATAGGATACTTTACAGCAATGCAAATGAACAAATTGCAGCTCTAGTGTGGGCGTGGGCAACATGGATAAATATCATAAACATCGAGCGAAAGAAGTAAGGCACAAAAGAATATATGATTCATTCATCTTAAGTCCAAAATCAGGCTAAATGAAATTAAATTGTTTAGGGATACATATACAGTGGTTAAAACTATAAAGAAAAGCATAGGAGTGATTACCACAAAAGTCAGGATAGTAAGTTCTTCTGGACTACAGCTGGCCACCCGACGCAGGAGTAACTGACAGGGAGGCACTCCACTACCTTATCTGTTTATTTCCATAGAAAAGGTGACTTCTGTGCAAAAGATAATCAGATTTCCAGGTTTCCTAAACAATGGAGACCAGCTCTGATTAGTTAGAGAGAAAAAGAATGTGTCAAAATGATGCTGGATAGCTCACAAATTGATGGAAAAGCTGAAGAACAAGGTTTAGAATGTACAGGAGCCATAGGAAATTAGGTTGCCAAAAATAGAGACCAACTCAATACATAGGAGGAAACTGCTTAGTATCCAATAGCTCTGTCACTGGCATGGCCATCATTGGACATTTGCTTCCTCTACCTTCTAAACTGCATTTGTATCTCTGCGTTGCTTACTCCAAAGTCAAGGTCTTTGGTAGGAGTATCTGTTTGGAAGCTTACATACAAATTTTAGAGACAAGGGAGCTGGGAAAGAGGTTATTTGCCCACACTTGAGCTTTGTTATTGGAGTTCCCTCAAATAGAAAGTGTGTTTAGATACTGGGTAGCCAAAAATGAAAAATGCCTGTCACAGAGAATATCAGATATAAACATATCTGGTCTCCACAGGGAGGAAGAAAGAGTGATATGATTAGTTATGATCTGTGAAATTCACTGGACTATGGTCCAGCTGTAGTCCAGAGAAATTGTGCACAGTCAGTGAACTGAAAGGCAGACAGGCTGGCTCTTCTGCCTTACAATACACCATTTTCTCGTTTCTGGTTTCTCTGCCTGTGATTAGGAATGGGAAGGGGATGTAATTCTGATCAGGCCTGTGCTATCAGCCAAACTATCTTCAAATCAGGAGACTGAGGGAGTGACCTCACTGCCATCTCCCATCTGGCCAATAACAGAGAGCCCTACAAGTGTATATTTGTGGTACCTGACCAACCATGAAGACAGCTAACATTGGATTCCCATTTGGCTGTGATCTATTTTCATTGTGCAAAACTTGGAGGAAATGAGAGGTGTGTGATAGGATTCAGTCTCTAAATTCCACTCTAAACTTCCAGTTAGCTAGCCCATAGCCCGGCCAGGGATAGGACCTAACATGAAAAGGTTATACCAGATTCTTCTTTTGACAATTTGAACTTGGGGAAACAGAGACCTGAGCAGATATGAAGAGAGGACAGCCTTTGTAAGAGACTGTGAGACAGTTGCCTCAGTACTTACTAATGACTTCCTGTGATCAGTTTTGGGCAGTAAGTCTCCTTATTAATGGTTAATGAACATACTGATGAAGATCAACCATATTTATGAACAAATGCTCATTAAAAAAAATGAGATGAATACCCTTTTTTTTCTGCTTACTCGAAATATCACAGATAAAAATAATAATATTGGCAGAGGTATAAGAACAAGGGTATTATTCAACTTTGCTACTGAAAGTATAGACAGATATGCCTGTCTGAGAGGCAACCTGGCAATACATACCAAAACCTTAAAACTATGACTGTCTTTTGACTCAACGATGATGCTTATTGGAATTTATCTTAAAGAATTTAGGACATGAAAAAAGATTTAGTTACAAAAGCTCATCACAATGTTATTTATAATATCAAACTGTTGGAAATAATCTAAATATCCGGTAGTACAGACAGGTTAAATTGTGATAAGGCTTAAAATAGGGCACTATTCAGACGTTAAAATAATTTTGTAGAAATTTACTTTCAAATGATTCAGCAAAAAAAAAAAAAAAAAAAGATATGCGCTCAATAGCATAAGTGTGAGAAATTGGGAACAAAAGGCAAATGTAGCAAAATGATGTGATTGTTAAGTCAGAAACTATGAAAGGTTTGCGATTTCTACTTTACTTGCAAGCCAACAAGTTACCCCGCCTCCGTCCCCACGTTTTTTTGGCAGTGGGGAGAGATCCAGATTTTGTGCCAAGGGACCGCAGCTGCCATTTCTTGGAGCCTTCCTTCTGAAGAACAGCCTCAGGGCATTGTTCTCTCTTTCTGATCCAGCCCAAGTGCCAGCTACCAGTGATGAGGGAGCTGGCTTCTTCTCCCAAACTCCTCAATCAGGAAATGTTCTCTTCTTTTGAACACCATGGGGCATGGATGCGATCAGGATGGGGCCTGACCCCTGTGGGTGGAGTGTGGTATTTTTCCGTTTTCCGGGAAGGGAAGCAGGGCAGTCTGGAGCCCTGAGAGTGTTCTTTGCAGCTTTGGCTTCCTGAGCGAGCGCACTAGTTTGGGTCTGAATGGCAAAAGCAGCAGCCAGAGTAACATCTTATGTTGATTTCAAAGCTCCATACACAGGGTAACATAGTGAGTGCCAGATGGTACCTGTACATACAGAGGGGTTCATTACAGGAGAGGAACCCCTAAATTAGGAAACTGATGTTACATATGAATGCTGGTGACTCACCTATCCTCCTTATAGAGAGAGAGAAACCTTTTTTCTAGGAAGTAAGCAAGTCCTCTCCAGGAAAGGAAGTAAAGTTCTTTATCTTTATAAATTCTGGGCAGCTCCGGGGAGAAAAACAGGTTTAAGCTTTACTACCCTGGAATGGCTCTGTAGAGGAGGAAAAAAAAACTTTTCCTCTACCCTCTTAGGTATTATAGCTGAAGCCCTGCAAACTGAACTGACAAAAGACAGATTAACAGGAGAAGAAGGTTTGTTTCATATGCATTTGGGGATGGGGCTCACAGAAACAAGGTGAAAACCCTAAAGAGATGGTCAGACCTGGAGGCGTATATACCATTTTAACAAAGAGCAATAAATTTGTGGAGAAATGACAAAGGAAAGGGTTTAGGTTTAATAGATGGTACATTGTGAAAAGGTAAATATGTATATGGGGAAAACTAATGGAAGATAAGGGTTATTTTTAGTAAAGTTGGTGATGTAGGCACCATCTCTGGGCTGAGGAGTTTAGAGTCATGTCTGGTGATTAAGAGTTGTTCTGCTCTTCCTGGTATGAGAGAGGGGTGGGGAACATTCACAGAGGGAAATTTATGCCCTGCTTTTAGGCAAATAGGGGGAGGATAAAGAGCTTTTTCTGCATCTGCTATTTCTCACTTGCCTTCAGCTCAAAATAGTCCTTATGCCAAAGTAGCATATTTTGGGGTGGCAGCTCCTTATACAAACATTCTTGAATTGGTTGTAAATGCTTTTGATCAGAAGACCTGAATTGTGCAGAAAAGTGAGATGTTAAAGTGAATCATCTCCCAATAGTAATTCTACATGAAAGGTTTAAGAGTGTTCATTAAATTACTCTATCAAACTCTCTCTAAGTTTGAAAAAAAATTAAATAAAAGTTGGAGAAATAATAATGCAGATTGTATTTGACATGGAAATTGTTTAGAATATATTAGATAGAAAAGTGGATTATACATGGTGTGTAGTAAAATCTCATTTTTCTAATAGTTAGGTATAAGCAATGTATATCTACAGAGAAAAAAAATCTGGAAGGGGATATATACTATTATATTGTTCATATTTGTCTTTGGTAGAGTAAGAGCATCAGGTTAAAAAAAATTTTTTCCTGCCTATATGTATTTTGCTTTTTCTCCAATGAGTGGTTTTATGAGTAAAATTTTTTCTTTATCAAAACCTACAATCCTTTTTTGTTTTTCTGTCTTCTAATGAAGGTAGATATCAGTGACTCTCCTCCCACCCCACCCCACCCCACCCCCACCCCCTGCCCAACCAATTCTGGATATACTCAAACTGCTCTGCAAAAAGGGAAAGGAAGAAAGTGAGAGAAAGATAAAGACAGCATGCGGAGAGTAAAGACAAGAGAGGAGACCTAAAAGAAGAGACAGGCCTGGGAATATTTTTCAGTATAAGTTTCTGATCAATATAAATTCCCTTATTTATCTCCCTTACAAAAGGGAGTAAGTTGTTTGATATTTTTGTATGAATGGAATTTTTGTTGGGAAACTCAAAGAAAAGGAAGAGGAGACTACAGCAATATGGGTGACATTTTGGGTGTTGCCTGGGATTTTCAAACTAAAGCGCACTGCCTAGCTATATTTAGGATCAAATCATCACCTAGAGGAGCAGTTCTCAAGCTCTTAAAAATTGTTGTATTGAGGATCTTAAAGAGCTTTTATTTATGTGGGTTATAACTATTTGATATTATCCATATTAGAAATTAAAACTAGGAAAATTTTAAACCACGAGAATACATAATCCATCAGAGCGATGTCATCATCACACATCAAGCTTTCCCTAAGTTTGAAAAAATTTTAAATAAAAACTTAGGGAAATAATAATGCAGAGATGTGTTCGGTAAAATACAGACGTATTTGAAAAACCCACTCTACATTTGTGAGTGAACGAGAGTAAGAAAGGCAAATAATGTTTGTATTTTTATTAAAAGAATATTGTCCTCACGTTCCTCTTGAAAGGGTCTTAGGGAGCCCCAGAGTCCTTAACCACACACTGAGACTCACTGATCTAGGGAACTAATGGTTCGTTAGGTAGGATGCAGACTTCTACTTCTGGTCTGTTTTCTCTGTTCTCTAGTATCCTGTTGTTTTCACCTTGAACCTCTTCTACTCCTCTTATCTTTTCTTCCCTATTTGTTGCCTTTTTGTTCTAGAAGATTTCTATAATTTTGTCTTCTACTCTAATTCTTTGAATGCTTGTTTATTTCTTTAATCACATCCTGTTTTCATTTCTTGGATGTAATATTTTAATATTGTATCTCTTTGAAGATATTAATTAGTCTTCTTTTTCCGTTATGATCGCTATTCCAAGTTTTTTCTAATGTTTGTCCTCTATCTTTTGTGTTAGAGACTTGCCTCAAATGTCTGATGGCATTTGGCTGTTTGACTGTATTTAAGAGTGAGGTGCTAAAAACTGAAGCTCGTGTCTAGGTGGGGCCTGTTGACTGTGGACCTTTGCTATAAAATTCTCAGAGTCGCTAGAATGACTTTAGAATGATTATACAAATCCATGATATACAGAATTCAATCAGATATCATTTTAATGTCTCTAGACTGTGGCCCTACCAGAAAGAAAGATATAAAAGCATTTTGGGATTCTACCAAATCCAAAAAGGTTTCAACAGACTTACTTAAGCATACTAAGGATCTAAAGGAATGGTCTTTTGTATCTGTAGAGGTAAATGGAAAACGTATAGATATCTAAGGAAACGTAAAAAATGTAAAACCAATAATATAAAGAAAAAAGTAAGCTACAATCTTATTGGTGGTGGCTGACTTCCAGAAATAAAGGAACATTTACACCCAATGGCTGGCTTTTAGAGTTCAAAACAGTGATTAGAGGAAGGGACTTAGCTTGTCAGTCAGAGTAATATTTGGAATATTATTATAGTGTCATATCAGGAGAAATAATACCAGGGTTTCCTATTAGTTCCAGGTCTCATGACCAGTTGAAGTCTCTGGTTAAAAAGCAAACTCAGCCAGCTCAGAAGGAAATGTTCCCCCAAG
>NW_011888782.1:23359965-23380163 GCF_000151845.1 Pteropus vampyrus | reverse complement strand
TATCTGTAGAGGTAAATGGAAAACGTATAGATATCTAAGGAAACGTAAAAAATGTAAAACCAATAATATAAAGAAAAAAGTAAGCTACAATCTTATTGGTGGTGGCTGACTTCCAGAAATAAAGGAACATTTACACCCAATGGCTGGCTTTTAGAGTTCAAAACAGTGATTAGAGGAAGGGACTTAGCTTGTCAGTCAGAGTAATATTTGGAATATTATTATAGTGTCATATCAGGAGAAATAATACCAGGGTTTCCTATTAGTTCCAGGTCTCATGACCAGTTGAAGTCTCTGGTTAAAAAGCAAACTCAGCCAGCTCAGAAGGAAATGTTCCCCCAAGGGGAAGATAATGTTCCTTTAAGTGAACAAATTTCTTTAACTTTATAGAGTTTAGAGTTTAGTAAAGCAATGAAGTAAATCAAACCTATAATATTAAAATGTTAATAAAATTCTTGTTATTTCTAATGTTTAAGAGATTTAGGCATACTAGAGAACAGGTTAATCTGTGATTCCAATTTAAAGTAGAAATCGTGTAACTGATTTAGATTGGGATTCAGAGTTGAACTCATGAAATTTATAAACTATATTGGACATTTGAAAGAAATTAAGTCACATCGTGTTTATAAATTTAACTTATGAGATGTTTTACTTGAGAAGGTATTTGCTAGGGATTTTTTCTTGGGAAGTTTGTCATAATACAATTGAAAAAATGAAAATGAAAATGAAATGTATTCATTACATTAACCTTTAAAGAAGCTTATAAATGTTTAAGGAAATTAATTAGGAGCAATAAGCCTTCTTAAGAATGAATATTATATCTTGATAGATTTATAAATCTACCAAATCAGATCTGGAAATTGAATTTAAAGGCTTAAGGAGGAACTAGGTTTCAAAATTTGTAACATTAATAGGTGAAATATTAATTTTAAAAACCCAGAATGGTTTCTGAATAATCTTTTTTGTGCACAGAAATTACCCTTAAATCCACATTGACTACTTGACTGTTTTATTGAGAAATCACTGCATATGTGCGTTATCTTTCTGGATGGTCTAATTAAAAAAAAAAAAAAAAAAACTTCCAGTCTCCTGCAGGAATAGCCTGCAGCAGCAGGGCTGGTTTCATGGGTACACAGCCTGTGCAATTGCACAGGTACCCACACTTAGAAGGACCTCACACGGATTTTAATGCTCTGCTGTCACTGTCTTGAAATTCTTAATATTTTTTAAACAAGGGGCCCCACATTTTTATTTTGCACTGGCCCCTGTGAATTATGTGGCTGGTTCTGCCTGGCAGGCAGAGTTCTGGCAGCTACAGAGTGGGAGAGAGCTGGAGTTTCAAGGTTCATTACGTAGCTCCCCGTCCCCATCCCTGTGTTTTCTGAGTTGCCTCCCTCCCATCTTCAGTTGTGCCTGTTGTCCGCCAGTCCATTATTTCTCTGGTTTAACTTTAAAATCTCCCCTGTTTTGCCAAGGTTGGGGAGGGACTTTCAGAGGGCTAAAGGAGGAGAAGGAGACTGGGGGGTGGAGCAGAGGTGGTGGGTAGGGAGTGGGGTTAGGGGTGGGGAGAGTCTTTAATTCCTCTACTTTTGCCTAGCTCTGTGGCAGGACTCGCTCAGCTTGCTTTTTGAGTCTTTCCCTTGCAGACAGTTGTAGATTGGAAGAAGCTGCAACTTCAAATCAATTACCAATTATTCTACCCCCCAAATCTTTTTAACAACTCAAATCTACCGTACCACCTCTCTCATTCTTTGCCCTTGTGGGTTTGTGCCCCTTGTCCATTTACTTTCGTTTTAGTGAAGATTTTGGGAGACAGGAAACAGATGCAAGTGTTCAATCTGCCATATATGACCACTATCTCAATTTAGTTTCTACAGAAACAACTAGTCTTCCTTTTGGCATCCCATTTTTGTTTGTTTATATAATACTTAAATTATGTAATTACGATTATGAGTAGAACTGGCATAAATAAATTTAAAAACAAGCCCAACTGACACTTGGTAAATATACAACTCAGTGGGAACAGAAGTATGTGGGCATCAGTTAATTTATTTTACAGAGGAAATGAACATTATGGTTAGGTTGCGCAATTGGATTAAATGGAGATTAGTTAACGGAGCTTTTGCTTTAAATAAAGTGAATATAAGACATTTCATAAAGAGAGTTCATTATTGAAAGTCCAACAATTTGGCTTCTTGGAAAACCAACTGAATTTTAAAGAAGATCATCTGTCTTAAAAAATTCAAACGAGCAAATGCTTTTCCAGAACCAGGCTCTTTTCTACACTTTGACTGAGGATACTGTCAATGAATGACTGATGAGTTCAGACTGACCTCCTAATCACAGCAATTATTTTTTGTACAATTGCATGGGCACTTTAAATTTCAAAGATGCCTTATCGGAAGGTGGGTAGACTTTAAATAATTCTTTTCATTTGTTTCTGCAGAAGTATAATCAGTTCCTTGAGGACTGTCAGAGAATGTTTCTGACATATCTTAGCACCTCTGAGTGCCAGAATAAGGGCTTACCATGAGGATGAAGTGACTGTGTGGGGGCTCATTTAACTTTTATAACAAACTATGAGGTAGGAACTATCGTTACTCTGATTTCATAGGTGAGAAAACCAAGGCATGAGTTACACAGCTCCAGTAAGAGGTACAGCTTGAAGTGGCTTTCCTTGGCTGATTAACCATGCTGGCTAGCTCCTACCCTCGTATCCTGCAGTATTTGCCTTCGATGAACAGGTAACATGTTTTCTGGAGAGGCAAATCTGGGACTTCATGGAGTTTACAAAGTAGGTCGAATGACTGCTTGCTAATAAATGTTTGATGAATTTGTACCGCGGTTATCTTCCACTGCGACATACCACCTGGAGCAAGGCTGTGGTGAAGCCCTGTAGCTCGACATATATCTTGACTGTGAGAGGCTACTGAAGTCTGCCTAAAAGAAGCTAATAAATATGAATGACCAAATAAACTTAGGTTAATTTGTAACCTCCTTCTTCCTTAGTTATCTCTAACTGGAAGAAATCTAGTCCCAGAGAGTCAAATAATGTGAAGATTTATCATATGCTTCTGTGTGGCCACTACTGGGGCTACAGTCTCTGACACAAAGCCCTCCTTGCAATGTGTGAGCATTGAGAACACAGGCAAAGCCTATGGGCTAAAATTTGAAACAACTAGCAGTTAGAAATTTAATATTGTCTCCAAGCACTGTAGATCTCCCGGGTATTTCCAAATCCAGTGGGAAGGGAGTTACGGCCAAAGTCACTGAGGTTAAAATAATCGTAGCTGTCCAGACAGCCCCTCTGCTTTCTTTCTGGTTCACTGTCGAGGAAATCGTGCCCCAGCGACCCTATCTCTCTCTGCATCTATCTCATATGTCCCCACAGGATGCTCCCCTATCTCAAGTAGCTCCAAGTTCCAAAAACATAGGAGATTTTTGGCTTAGCTGGTTGTTTCGCAACACAAGTAATCTGGTAATTAATTGCTTGTGAACTACAGATCTATTTAGATTTTGTGGTAAGAAGCACAGAACTGGTACTTTTAAAATGTCTTAGAAAGTGAAAAATATATATGAATATAATTAATCAAGAACAATAATCTGAGTATTGAGTCTATACAATCCCACACAATCGATGACACTCTACACCACACTCCCCAGACTGACTTCACACAAACTTTTAAGTTTTAATTTCACAGTAATTTGAAAAGTGATACGTACAGTTAAGGTAAAATTTATTTTTTCTCCTCTTAGTTGATCTAGAACAGGGCTGTCTGATAGAACTTTACCGAAAGTTCTAATCTGTGCTGTCTGATAAGGCAGGCATGAGTCACACGTGACAAATGCACAATTGAAATGTGGCCAGTGCAACTGAGGAACTGAATTTTAAATCTTATTTAATTCACTTAAATTTAAATAGCGACTTATGACGCATGGTTACCATATTGATCAGAACAGATCTAGAATATGGAGATGACCTTATAACAGGATCGTCTAGGTTATGTTGCAGCCACAAAGAACCCTAAAACCTTGGCGACTTATAAGAACAAAGGTTTATTTCTTGCTTGTGTTACCCATTTGGAGTTGGCTGGGGACTCAGGTGGATAAAGCAGCCACCATCTCACATTGGCAGTCATTATGGAGAGTTTTGCACCAGCACTTAAATGCTCTGGCCCAGAGGGGATGCATATCACTTCTGCTCACAGCTCACTGACCAGGACAAGTCACGCAGTCCCACTTAGCCAGGGAGCCAGGGGTGCAGTCCTAACTATGTGCCAGGGGCAAAGAGCCTCAGTAATGACTGCCACAGACATTAGCCTCCCTGTTAAAATGGGGAGGAGTCCTCAAGGGATAAAAAAGTAGTATTATTTGCATTTTCTTGAAAAGCGGAGAATTGTGTTTTATTAGAATTCAATTATCCTTCACCTCCTTGATACTCATTGTGCAGCTTTATTAAAAGCAGGTAAGATGTGAAAAGTAACTCAAACATTTTGATAGAGACTATATAAATTATGTTAGAGCCGACAACAGTCAGCATGTCTTTTTAGTTATACATAGGAATATCATTTAATATGAAGCTCTACGATGTAAGGAACAATCAATGGATTGTTCTTTTTGTATCTGGGATGAAAATGGCAGAAAATGTATTTCTTACTTTTCCTGGTGCAGAATACATATGGTACATTTTTCACTAGCAGGGAATAAGAAGTCCTTTTCTTTCTTTAAAAGTAATTTTCTTACTAAGAACATTTGTAGATTGTGGTTGCCTAAAAAAAAAAAAAAAAGTTGAAAAAATTAAACATTTATTAGCTGGACAGTAGATTCTTTCCAGACTACACTGTGGAATCACAGAATCATCTAGTCTAACATGAATGGCATGTCTTGATTCTTTCTAGAATATCTACAATATTGTTTGGACACTCAAGACACAGGAGAGTCACTATCTTATATCTGATAACAACCGTCCTCTAAAGCAGGAGTGACAGTATCCTGATAAGAAATGTTTCAATATCAGATATCAAGACATGGAAAGATAGCACTTGACTGCTAATGATAAATTATACCAAAGTTACAAATGAAAACTAAGCTCTGGTGAATGATATTAAAGATGATGATGATTTTTTCATATGCTGAAAATGTCATGATTATGAGAACACTATAGAGATCTAGAATGTAATTGAACCAAACTGATGCTTGAGAGAAATTTTGAACTAAACATGCAAATCAGGCTACCTAGTATAAATTACAACTAAGTCATTCTGTCCCTTAGCAAAACACAATCATATAAGCCATTTATGCAGCACAGCATTTGTTTTCAGTTTCCAAGATCTGTCTGGGTAAGTCTACAATTGGTGGCATAGGACGAAAGAGAAGGCTACAAAGACTGAACAAAAAACATGCACTGTGGTATCCTTTATTTAAAAATTGTGAGCTAACTACAGTTGTAGTGTTCTCATTTACCATTCTGATGGCATAATAAACTGGGAGAACATTAACACAATTTCAAGAAGGCATTAAAAACTTGTAAACAAACGTACACACTACACATGCACGCACACATACAACATACACGCGTACAAAGATTATAGTAAACAAAAGTGATGAAAAAAGCTTTGAATGCTCTAAATCAAATTAAAACCCTTTGTTATAATAAACTGTGGCAATACTGTGGCTGTTATGAAAAATATTGTAACTGTTTAAAAAGCAAACGAGATACTGGCAATTTGAAACTAGCAGCAAAAAGCAGATAAGATAGATGACTGGAAGATAACATAAGACTAAGTAATATCAAAATACTAATGTTGATACTGTGTAGGATTGCACTGAAGTAATATAAAGTTAGTTCTTAAGGAACTATTAAAAAGTCCTTTGAAGTATTAAATTGCTGCACTTTACAAACGTGGAAAAGAAAAGAGTATTTGGAATGTTACACACACACACAGAGGAAATGTATTAGGCATATCAGTTTATGGTCTTTGTTTATGACCTTCGAAAAGTTTTATAAAGAAAATTTTAAGTGCCAATGTCGTGAAACAAAGTTAAAAATTCCTAAAGATGCAAGTCTGAGTGCATTTATCAGATCTAAGAACATAGTTCAAGGTTGGGGGCAAGGCATGATTGATGTACATTCAAGAAAAAAAAACAAAAAAACAAAAAACCACGGTGGAACCCATAATGGAAGAAGAGTTCTCTGCAGAGTGTTTAGAATCAAAGTGTATTAAACTCAGACTATCCTGAAGGAGAGAGACTCCAAAGTATGTAGAGTTCTACAGCTTTTCATCAGTTGAAATGTTTCATAGTGGCCAATAAATAATTAAAACTAACTTTTGAGCAAACTGGTTTTTTTACACAAACACAAAAACCTTTACCATGCAGGCAGAGCTGATATTCTGTAACAGCACAAATACGAATCCTGGTTTCAGAAGAAAAGCACATTAGCAAGGACTTTTTTTCACAGGTTCTTATAAAAATGTCTGAAGCTGCTAGACATCTGCAAAGAGGGGATAAGTTTAGATTTCCCCACTGATTTTGGAAGAAAGAAGATTCTATTTTCCTAAGGAAGCCAGTCATCCATGAGCAAGGAACCTGTCTTCAGAATCTAAGAAGTGTAATGTCTTTAATGCTTAAACTTATGGCAAGTTCAGATCCAGGAAAACTGGCAGGTAGAATGGGCGAAGTGAAAAGTCTGAATGTCTCCACATACTTTGGAATAAAATGTGTCTCGTAAGTTAAAATGGCTCAACTGCTTTCAGAATGAAGTGCGGCAGTACTGGAGAAGGCCCAGTTCTCTGGGATAAGGAGCTGGGAGAAAGAGACTTCCATCTCCAGGGACCCTCTGGGCTGAGCGGCGGCCACAGGGCCTTATTTTTCATGAATGCTTTCAGTTGGGGAATTTGTGATTTTGCCCAGAAAAATATATCTTTTTGGTTACTTTGTCTCTAAAATCAATTGCAAGTTACTGGTGATTTCCGAAAATGAAATCTAGCTGAACTACTATCTTAAGGTGCCAGCTAATTCAAATTAATGCCCATCAATGACGCTGCTAGGTATCAACTGTTGTTGCTGAAGAATCAACCCCCAAATGGCCTAACTAGATAATCTATCACACCAGGTGTTTTTACTATCTTGGATTTTTTGAGCTTTAGAGAAATAGTCTTTGTAATATGACTTAGAAACTGCTTCTCTCTGGCTTTGTTTCACTCTTCCTCTTCTTCCTCTTCCCCTTCCCCTTCTCCTTCCTCCATGGTTTCCACAATGAGCTCAGCTGTGCAGGTGGCTTCTCCAAGACTGTTGACAGCCTTGCAGGTGTACTTGGCATCGTCATCCCCGCAAACATCGCTAATGATTAAAGAGCAGTTCCCATCCTCATCGTAGTCTATCTGGAAGTGGCGAGACTCCCTGATCGATTGGTCATCTTTGAACCAGACAACCTCAGGGTCTGGGTATCCTGCATCACAGGGAGAGAACACAAGTAGCAGAAACTGTTTTTTAGAACTTCTTGTTAATTTATGCAAGCAACTCCCAAGCTACCTCTACTGATTAAGGTGGTAAAGGAAAAAAATTATGATGTTGGCTTTCAGCATCTGTTTTGATATTTACATTTGAATATGGGCATGTATGATAAATACTAATATCTGAAACCCCACATAAGGTAATTTGCAATCATCCCATTTCCCATCCATGTGGGGTTTGCACCACCTCCCATCTTTATACAGATACGGAGTACTACCTGGAACACGGCTGCATCTCCAACTACACGCCTAGATCTATATCTTATGGGATGAAAAGAAATTCGTCTTGTATAAAAGTTGAACTTAAATAAATTTAAACAAAAAAAAAAGATTCAGAATAAATGGGCACAAGGGATCTTTTGCGGGTGATGAAAATGTTCTGAAATTGGATTGTGGTGATGATTTGCAATTCTGTAAATTTACTAAAAATAACTGAATCGTACCTTAAAATAAGTGAATTCTATAGTAAGTAAATTATAATCAAAGCTGATAACAGCTCTATAAAGCATAAGTTAGAGGAGCTGATAATATTGCTAAGAAAAAGAAAGCTACATTTGTCTAGTTTGAATCAAGGAAAGATAATCTACCTGTAGATAACTGGAAATTGACCATATCCATTAGCCTCATTTTACGAATTAATCATGTTTCTGCAAAGTTTAGCATTTATATATACATGTAGTATGCCTCTAAAATATATAATAATTCTAACTGATTTGTTTTTAAATTGCGGGGAAGTATTTTTACAGGGAAAAAAATTGTAGCTCCAACCAGAATAAAAATTACATACAAGAATTTAAGAATTCTAACTTTCTTTTAAGTAGAATTTTGTTTTAATCAACAGAGTCCAAACGCTTTAATTTCTCCTTAGCACTCCAGTCAAAGTTATGCAAACGCCAAAGAAATAATACCAAAGAGAAAAGTAAGTACAAAGATGACAATCATTATAATATTTTTTTAAAAAATAGAAAAAAGAAAGAACTTCGGAAGACTCAAAGACAATGGTGACGGTGGAATTATAAGCAGTGGCCCAGAGCTTTCAGTAGAATTCCTTCCCACTCTGAGTACTTCCACACTAGCGAAGGAAGCACATCACATTGTTTTTTAGAATGAAAAGAGAAAAAGATTATGGTAGGCAAGGCATTTATAAGGCATTTTAATAATATAATGACACAGGAGAAAAATTGTTTTTTCACTCTTAACTTTAGGTTACTTTACCCAAAAGGCATTATCTAGTCATATTGCTGGAGAATCTTATAAAGTAGGAGGCATGGTTTGTTCTGACTGCTGTCCTATGCTATGCAGTATTGGGAAAGTTGCTAAATGAACATCTGAGCTTTATTTGGTCAGACCAAAATGGAAGATAACACTACACTCTAGTTGGCACACAACAGTCACAGGCTTGAAGCCTATCTTAGCTTGCTCTTTATCTTTCTAATTCTAGTCTAATCGCAGTCTGTGGAAACTGTAATGCCTTGTGTCGCCAACACTGCTAATTTCTCAGGTGCTATGCTAAGATCCCTTAAGGTCCCTTGAGCTCTAAAACCTCCTGATTCTACAGGCACGTTACCCCTGGCAGGCAGAGACACGCAGAGAAGAATGGATCCCTCGTTTGAAGTCACGCTGCATGCTCTCTCCCTGCACTTATAAACCCCACAGCTTTTCCCTTGACTCCATGACATCTTCAAAAGACTTAAAAGGTTTCCCCTTTTCACATATGTCATCTCACAGAATCCCCAGAGCCACTCAGGGCATTAGACTTTACCTTACAGGTGAGAACCTGAGGTTTAGAAGTTAGATCACCGCCCAAGGTCACTCAGCCCTCTGATAAGCAGCAGAGCTGCCTATTCCACAGCCTATACTCTTTGTGCCAATGTCCCTTTGAGAGCCTCTTGTGGGCGCATGCTTCACAGAAGCTTGCAAAATTCATTTCATTAAACACATTCCATAGCCAAATACGTCCATGAGAAATCACTTTTATCGTGGGTCTAGTGGCTGATGTAAGTGAAATATCAAATGTGCCCACAGGTAAGTCATGAATGGCAGTAACCTGCAGGAGGCAGAGTGGGGGCTCTGGGCCAACCCCTCCTAACTCAGTTTTCCTTATAGCCTGACTGCTCCTAATTGCTCTCAGGTTGCCCAGAACTGACATCTTGCCCAGAGCACAGTCAGGACCCACCAGCCAGCCTAACCCCTTTTGTAGTAAAGGGAAGGAGAGCTATAACTTACCTTCAATCTTGCAGTCAAATCTAGCAGCACTTCCCTCCACGACTTCTAAATCACGAATGGTCTTAGAGAAATAGGGTTTTACATGGGGCTTTTCCTCGGCGACAGCCTCCAGGAAAGCTTGGGAGACATCTCCTGGAAGACAGGGAAGAAGACATGGTCATTTCTTCATTCCTTCATTCCTTCATTCCTTATTCTTCCCTAGTTTAAAAAAGCTGACTTAAAAATTTTTTTTTTAAGTAGCTCTAATTTAGCAAATAATGCAGCTTAGATGACTGAATCATAAGGACACCTTTCTCCTGGGGATCGGTTGGCCTGCTGCCAAATAGTTTTGGCAGAAGAGAAAACTGTGACCAAACGGGAAATGTTTGGACTCCCCACTTCTCTTATGCTGACACGTTGAAAATAGAAATAATCTTTAAAAAGGACTTTTGGCTGCATTTCATGCCGTTTCAAGATTCAGTCGAGGGTATTTAAGAAGGACGGAATCACACCAGCCTTCCTGACCTCTGTACCCTTTTGCCCTCCTATAGCAGCCGGCCCTTTCCTGCTCCTTAGAAGGGAGGGGCCAGATCCTAGACGCATCTTTGACTCGCCAGTAGTTTCATTCCACTCACTTCTATTGCCTTCACATTGCATGACTGGAGACCAGGATTTGGAATCCGTCCAGGGAAAAGCCGGAACTTGGAGGGGCTCCTGTATTCTCTCCCTCCTCTTCAGGCTATTTGTGGGTCATCTGGGAGTGGCAGGAGTGGACCAGGAGGAACCAGATCCATGTGCTGCAGACTCCCTGGCTACATCAGAGCAGCCCAGCAAGTAGCTGTGCCAATGACACTGCCTTTGTACCCAAAAAAGATCTCGCCTCAGCTGCTCACCTTTGGATACCAACAGCAGTAGGCAGCAGTGGGTGGAGGGGTGTCTCCGGCCAAAAGAAGCATCTTGAGAAGATAAGTCAGCCCCTGCATGCGTCTGAAGCAGGAGGAGGCTGAAGCATTCACTGAGATGGATGGGGCAGCATCTCCAAGGCGGTGGGCAAATAACTGACCCTACTGGTCTCTAGGAGGGGCCCTGACAGTCACGGTCTACCCAGTTCAAATGACATGTTTCAGCATTATGAAACGTGCCAAACAAATATGGACTATATGAGTTAATTTTTGTTTAAAAGAAAAACACAAAGATGATAAAATAGTTTTTAAAAGTACACCATTATATGTGATTTAAATTTTATGTTTGCCTATCAGTGTAAAAGTATCACTTTTGTAATGAGAAAAAGGGAAGCTTGTAATATAGCCTTTGCTAATTCTTAGGTAAAAAATAGCAGAGATCATCTAGTTCTATTAGACAGATAATAACTTTCCCTTTGAAAATACTTAAACCTAAAGTTAAACCATTAAAAAGTAATTAATAGACTTAGTAATTGTCTGAATTTTATCTTTGTAGGTTGTATTATCAAAAAACAACCCCCCCCCCGAAAAAAACCCCTCAAAATGCCCCTCCATCACCCAGCTCTTCCTTTTTCGCTAACTGGTTGGAGAAAATCTTCCCAGAGCACCTTACCTTCAGATTCTAGTTTTTCTGCGTTGAGTGGGCTGGTTGGTGACCCTGTTGAGGATTTCCTGCCGCTGAGCCCTGAGATCATTGCCATAGAGGACAATCTTCCAATGGCTCTCACAGCATTGCCCGTTTTCTGGAAAATAGACACTGGGGTTGGACTCAGGCAGTGTCCCTGGTTCCAGCTGGGCAGTGGGGCTCAGGGAGAAGAGCCCAGCCCAGGAGAAGCGGCTGTCCTATAACGAGGGCCTCCGGAGTGCCGAGGTTCTGCCAGAGGAGTGAGCCCAACTTTGCTCTGCTCAGCACTCTCAGTGTGTCAGAAGATGTTCGGAGAATGGAATGGGGCCTGGAACTGATGTGTGCGTTAATGTGACTAAACAAGGTCAACATGAGACAAAAACCTTTTTCAAACTGTGCTTCAACTCCCATAAAAGGGATAGTTTATATAAAGCAACTGCAGGCTGAGACAGCTCCAAAGACTTATTGCTGATGGGGCCCAGTGGAGCTGTTTCTCGTAAAACAATGCTAGTGATAGGATTTTAATTGGTCAAGAGAATAGTTCCTACAGATCCCACAGATCCTGATTCAAGAGAGGGAGGGAAAGCATTCTATTAACCCTGTGCAAGTTATTTAACCTCTCTGGGCTTTAACTGTTTCCTTCTCTGTATAAGGAGGGGTTGGAAAAGATGATCTCCAAGATCTCATTTAGCTTTGTTTATGATTCAGATACTTAAGGGATTTCGAGAAATAGTCTGGCTGGCCCCAGCACAAGTCTATGAATGCACAGGGAAGTTAGAGAGGGGGTGCTCTTCCTTGATGTACACCCAGGTAACAACAACAAAAAAACAAACCTGAAGAAATGGAAAGTAATGGTACTCTGCTTCTCTGAGATGAGGCACCTTGGGAGAGAGAGTTTCTGCTGAAAAGGAGGCCAGAACTTGAGATGAAAATTTCTTTGTATTGTGAAAATTCTACGAAGTATAGCGTTTTGGTCAAGAAATTCCCAATAATATACAATGTACATATGTTTCTCACTCCTTTTCTAAGGTCAATGGAATGACTAAAATAAGAAACTAAGGCATAATCGACTCTTTCCATCCCTGCACCCAAAGCATCTTTCCAGGCATCCAGATGCTGTGCATCCAGAGAGCAGCTGTCACCGCAAACTGGCTGCTAAGAGAGGCAGGACACCATCCGTACAAAGGCAAATGGCAAGCATTTACCCACAGGACCTCAGACTGTGCCAAAGCCATTTCCTTCCTGAATTAACTTCTTATATTTAAGCATTTCAGTAAAGCCTCACAATTTTGGACTATCTGTAAAGCCAGTATGCTTCAGTAAAAAGACTATTTCAAAAGTAAAGAATTTTGCTAATTGTACAGAAAATTGTGGTATGTGTGTGTGTGATTTAAGTAGTTACCTACTGCTGTGACCATGATCACTATTCTCTTTTGTCACATGCTATCCTTGTTGCAGATTATTTTCATGCACGTTGGACAGACATTCCATCTTGCTCTGTCCTCTGGCCTTCCGCCCTCTCAAATATATCATTGTATGGTGTGGGTATGCTTCTGGCCCTCTGTCACCATGGGGAAACTGGGTCACTTTGAACCTAACCCGGGAAGCCCCAGGTAGAGGTGATGAGTTAGGGAAAAACATGAGATGATGACCAACCCACTTAACTGTGTGCAGAGGCACTGTGGCCCTGCAGAGAATGAAACCACTTGCCAATCTTATATGCTCTTCTGGAGGAGGCTGTTACTGGTGACATACCTGACCTGTTTGTTGTGCTAGCTGGGGTGTGGAGACACCCAGCTCTTCCCACGGGAGCTTACTCTGACTTCGGGAATGGGTCAGAGGTGTAGGAGGCAGGCAGCCCTCCATATGGAGTTAACATCAGACCAGGACACTTCTGAATTGACCAAACTCTCAGACTCCACCCTTTTCATCTCTTGGTTCCCTGTATCCAACACAGATTGGCTTGCTCTGGGTCAGGAGCTTCTAAAATCAGAGGGTTCATTCCCAACGAGGTACAGGTGAGTCCTTGAACCACTGATTATTGTGCGACCTTGTGCAAGTCAGTTCCTCTCTTTAGACTCCATGTTCATGGACCAGAAAATTCCAATCTCCCCGCAGCTCTAGTCCACAGAAAGACTAGGATTCATCCTGTGAATATGTAGTGGGGAATACTCCCTGTGCGCCCATGGGCTCCCTAATTCCAAACACCTGGATTGTGACTGAGCAGCACAATCTTCACTTGAATACTGTGGAATAACGAAGTCTTTCCTCTTCTGTTAACAAAATGACTCATATGAAGTGACCAGAACAAGGCAAATAAAAGAGTTACAATATTTCTGAGGAGGCAGCAAATTCATATTAAGAAATAGACCACACATGGGGGGAAATTTTCCATCAGATGGAGAGATATTATAGCATATAATTTCTGAAACAGGGAGGAATGTAAGAAGTGCTTAATAAGGAAAAAAAATTCAAAATAATCTATATCATAATTCAATCTTTGGAAACTGATTTATGAAAAAAAAGTTAGTATGTTATAGTCTTCTCGTTTCATGCTTTTGAGCTGAAAATTGATTGCTGTTTTATTTGACCGAGACCTTTGGAAATTTTTGGAACATCAAGACAGCAAAGTTTCAGTTTTCTAAGTTCTATCCTTGTCTGGCAGAAGTCTTTTTCTTGTTTGAGGGTGATGGCCAAGGAAGGCGGTATCTGTACTGGCCTCCCTGATGCAGCACAGACGCCCTCCCCTGGGAGAGCCAGTGAGGGTGACTAACCATCCCAGTGTTCCCAGGACTGAGGGTCTTTTCAGGATGAGGGTCTTTCAGTGCTAAAGCTGATATAGTCTTTGGCAAATGGGGCAAGTTGGTCACTAGAGCCAGCCAGTTGTCTTAGACCCTATATATACCAATGGCCCCAAGAGTAGGATTTCCTGTGAGAAGTATAAACTATTCAAATGTGATGGTCAAGAGTACTCTGTGCTATATTGAGCCAAAAGCTTTCCTCGCTATGACCCTTTGGTCCACGCTACTGGTGTCTTTTAGAAAATAAAGATGGTGGTTCATGGGCCTCCATCTAATTCCTAGTCCTTCTAGCTTTGCATGCTGAAGCTCTGTTATCCCGCTCAATTTACCCTCCCTCACCACTATGTCTTTTAACAATTATTTTGATATAAATGAAAGAACATGCTCTCTTTCAGAATAACTTCATTCAAAGACCAATAGTATGATTAGTCGTCTACATATTGCCGAGTGTGCAGGGATTTGTTCTCATGCTACTTCCTTCCTCCTGGGCCTTTTATGAAAACCACATCAGGATGATAACAAGGAGCCTTCTTTCATGCAGCTGTAGAGTGTTCTGGGCCACCTGGGCCTGCCCTGCTCCTCTCCTTCCATCGCAGTCCACCCCACTCTCTTCCACTCCACCCCACCCTGCCCTGCCCCATCACACAGAATCTCGCTGCTCTGAGAGGGAACCCTCTATTCCAGAGCAGCTAAGGTCCTGGTGCCTGGACTTAAAAGTGTGGAAAACATTTTTCTAAGGAAGCAACATGATACAAGATGGTCAGGTGCAGCTGAACTAATACCAGTGAAATTATGCTTCGGGGACATTATGGGTCAAATGGGATTTTGTGGTCTACTTTTGTGAAACCTAACCACTGTTTTTGTGGAAAAATCATTTCCAGATGCTGCCACTTATATTAAAATATGACTTTAAGATTCCTTCTCTGAATTCTGCCCTTTTCTTTCCCCCTCATTTCCAGAAAACCTTATGACTAATAACAGCGTAAACAAGAAAAGATTTAAGCAATTAAAATATCAGTACAAATTATGGTCCCCTGACCCATATGACTGAAAAATTCCATTTGCTTCTTCTCCCATTTCCTTATCTCTCCTCCGTGCCTATCTCCAGGGTATGGTTTACCAGCAGATGTGTCAGTGCTCCCGGAAAGCCTGATGTGATAAGGCTGCTCGTTAACCACAGCCTCATCCAGTGAGGCTCCCTCTAAGGACTGTCCCTGCCCCACCTCCACCCCTACCCCAGCCACCCTATCTGCTTCAGAAATACCACTATTTCTTTAAGATCCACTGGTCAGAAAATCATTAATAAAGCCAGTCTTGGATTTTTGTGGACCGTGTTTTGTTTCTAAGAATATCTGCTACTCTGATTTCGCTGGATCCTAATGGCGCCAGAGGGTAAAATAAGCAGCACAGGTGTTTCAACTCACCTGGCATCTGAGGATGGCCAAGAGATCCACCGAAACCCTCATACGGTGGGCTAGTCAAGAACTGGCTCACAGTGTAGGGGAGTTCCTGCACACCGGATGGTAGTTCCTTACACCCACACATCTGAAACCCCTTGTTCGCCTCCGTTCCTTTGTGTGAAGTTGTACTTTTTGAGGGAACTGTGGTTTTGTCATCCTGTGTGAGAAATTACTAGCATCCCAGTTGCCCCTAAAACAGTGATTTCTTTTTTTTCCTGCCACATAGACAAGGTCTAAATGCCCCAGGTCCCCTGACTGCCCCGCTAAAAGACTGCTCCTACCAGGTGAGCATAATCAAGTAAGGTCCAGTTCTCGTCTCTGCTTTCTCCTTCTTCTTTGCTGTTATGCCCTCTCCCATGTTCTAGAGCCCATGGTCCATGACCAATTTCCTGCCTTGGCAGCATTTCTTCACAAACACATCCAAGTCTGGTGTGACTGGCTCCATTCTCCTGTCCACACTCACATATATGGGTATGGAGAGCTATACTGATAGTTTACAATTCTTGGTGTGTGTTATGTCCTTTTATGTCTATTTGCTTCAGTTCCCCCATTACACTACACATTCTTTGAGTATAAAAACCAAATACCCTGCAGTAGCCCAGGAATTTTATACTAATAGTGATAATAAAAATAGTGTTAAGTTCTCAGTGGCTTCAGATGACCATTTTACCCATCTGCTAACAATCAGAGGCAATTTCGTGTCATTGCTAAGACTGTGTGCTTTGCAGCCAGGCTCTGGGTTTGACTCCTGACTTTCCCACTGAATAGCTACATGATCCTGGGTGACTTTCCTAACTTCTCTGACTCAGTTTGTTGAAAAGTAGGGACAGTATAGTACCTTCCTCTTAGGGTTAAAAGAGTTAATGCATAGAAAGTACTTTGAATGTTCCCTGACACATGCCCAGCCCTCGATACATATAAGTTACTGATGTCACTTCTGAACATTTGCTATGTACCAGGCAATGTGCTAAAGGCCAGGTGAAAATTAGCTCATATAATTTTCACAATGCTGTGATGCTGGTACCACTATTATCCCTACTTTACAGATGAGAAAACAAAGAATTAGCAAGATTAAGTCATTTGCCCAAGGTCATATAGCTATTGATATACTCTCTCTCTAGAGGGTGGGGACAGTGTTTCTCTTTGTAGATCACGTGCCCTCCTCCTTCATTGTAAAGAAATATAAGACCACTACACTATCTTCGAGGAGATCATATTCTCCAGGGTTGCCAAATAGTCCTAAAGGTGACATTGCTCGTCCCAAGCCCCAGTGACATGACATGTCGGTCTTGGTCCCAGACTATTTCAGAAACAGATTTAAACATCTTTGGAGTGAGGTTGGGGCAAGTTGGGAAGGAGGATGGCTTGAATAAAGCAAATATGAGGGGCAACATCCCAGTCCAAAATGATCCCCTCATTACCTGCCATTTCCTTCTCGCCATGTACTTCTTCATCCGGTCCTTGGAGAGCTTCTTGGCCTCCATGTTCTTGGTGTCTTTCATTAGCCATGGATGCTGAAGGCACTGGGTGCAGTCCAGGCGGTTTCTAATAGAGGCAGAGATTAGAGGATTTCTGAGCAGGAGGGGAGCTCAGACACTGCTGGTCAGATCAGAAATGAGAGGTCACCTGTCCCTGGTCACGCAGGGCAGACCCCAGGACTCTGTGCTCTTAGTCCATTCCAACCACCATGATCAGGGTCACTGTACTCCCAGCCTTTCTCCTCTCTCGGCCTGGATTACACTAACTAGACCCAGAATAGGTTAGTGTTAAGAAGGCCTAACCACCAAGTAAGCAACTTGGTCTCATGACCTGCCCTAGGGGTCCAGAAAGGGTAAGTACAGACATGCTGGAGGGCAGGCATGTCTGGGAATGGCTGGCACCATATTCCAGGGTGGGGTTGTTCTTCTGGTCACATGTGGGGGGGGTGGAGGCTGGGGCTGTGGAGGCCTAATCCTTCTGCCTCCCTGTCTGGTGGAGGCATGAGTGAAACATTAGGCCTGAAACTGAGAATCCTTGAACTCTCATGTCTTATGCTGTGGTGGAGTATCAGGTTTTTCCTGTTAGAACTCAAAGAGGTATGTTCCCCTATATATAACTATGAGTTATGACAACCTTAGAACTGCCCTGAAACTCATTTAATCTTTCTGAAAGCTCTGGGAATCTAGAAATAGTTCAGGGTCATCACCTAATTGTAACAGGACTAATTAAGCCCAAAGAACCATATGCTAACATACATAGAAAAATGAGAATAAGTAAATTTGCTAAGTATAGCAAAATGTAGTGATCTTTAGACAAAGGGATTATGGATTATTTTAATCTTCTTATAGTCAAATTTTCTCCAATTTACATGTATTACATTTATAATAGAAGAACATTTTAAAAAGTGCTGATAGATGAAGATTTCTGGTTGAAGAGACTCTCTTAGTTTAAGAGTTTACAGCAATCTAGTGTCTTGATCTGTTTGAAATCAGTTCTTTGGTGAATCCATTTTATGAACAGAGAGGAGCCAACACAGCTCATTATTGAATTAATGAGAAAGAAGGCATGCACATAATACCTTATTTACCAAATCTTCAGTGCATGAAGCTTGGTTGGCAAAGGCCATTCTTGAACCAGAGTTATTAGGAACAAGGTTTGCATCTTCCTGAGGCACCTTGGGAGTGGGGATCTCTCACACTGGAAGGGAATCTAGCCTGTTTATTTGCTGGGTGACCTTGGACAATTCCCCTAATCTCTCTGTGTCACAGATTCCTCCTCTGTAAAATGGAGAACTTACTACTAAACCATAGAGCGGTCACCACTTCTACTTGTCTTCCACATTTTCCTTCTCCTCAAACATTTACTACAACATCCAGATTCTCCTTAGGTCTTGCTCACCTCTGATACAAAGACTGTGACAATGAAACTCTAAAAGACCTCACTGTCAAGGAGTGTAGAATGTACGCTCTGGAGCAGTTGGCTCCGAGATGGTTGAAAAGGACTGAGAGGTGGTTGGGTAATCGGAAAATCGGACAGAACCATCTAAGAAATCGTCCAACACTGCTCCTTGAGCAACTGTGCTCTCCTGTCCCAAACGTGGTATCTCCCGGAGGGAAGCAAGATGGCCAACAGCCTCAGGGGGAATCTGTGGGTCAGTAGACAGGGCAAAACCAAGGCCACAAAGTCACTTGGTGAATGCAGAGCCTACTGCTTTACCTCTGGAGTTGGGGTGTTCCTCCTCTTCTCATCCTCTGGCATACCACTTGAAATTTCAACACCAACGTCCTTGGGCAAAGCTTATAACTGCTTCTTAATGCCAAATACGACCCCTGGGGACCCCTGAAGCCAGGCCTTGCCACATCTGGCCACCTGTTTACAGAGTAGGTGAGGAACCCCACAGGCCAGCTGCTCTCTCACCTGACATGCCCACTATGCCCTCCCCGGAGATAGGCCAGCTCTTACTAGACACACATAGCCCCTCTGACCAACTGCCGTAATTCAGCTGGTTCCCTTCACCAGGAGAGTCCTTAGCAATGACTGCTGTCTAGCCACACCTAAGGGCCCCTGCAGCCTCACTTCCTCTAGTCTCCCCTGCAACTGCAATTTCCATTCTTCTTTCAGTGAAGTGCTTACTGAGTGTCTTGGGTGTCTGACCTTTCTTCATGACCTGAGGCCATCTATACACCCGAACACACTGGCCTCCCACTATTTGTGACTATTTTATATATTCATCCACTGACCACTTGGGTAGCTCTAGGCAGGCCCAGAAGGCAGAGGTAGGGAACCTAACAGTCTGCACTGTTATGGGGGGACAGAGATGGAACTGGGAGAGGGCTGAGCCCAGTAGTCTAGGATCACAGCCTGCCTTTGGCCAGTGGGAGAAGGTACCTGCCCATATTTGGGCAGGCAGTTCTTAAATAATTTAGATGTGAAAAACACCAAGCCAGAATAGTCTGGGGATATGATGAGGACTCGCGAATAGGATACTTCTTGTACAACTCTGAAGAGGGGCTGAGGTTTGAGTTGGGCTTCTATTGGCCACAGCAATACATGAAAAATGAAGGGGGCCGTCCCTATCCACACATAACGAGCTGCCACTCTCCTTGGAGCATCCAGCCAAGTGCTGCTTTCCAAGCGAGGTTTCGGTGCTTCGTAAGATGAGTAGGGGCCCACCACACTCACGATGCCCACCCTCCCCTCCTCGGGTAAGGAGGGGCCCGCGACAAGCGAGGGAAACTCCTGCCTCTGGATACCGGTCCAGACTGGGAAAGATGAAAAGACTGAAATCGCAGTTCATTACTTCATATCTTTCTTCAGCAAGTTGCTGATAAAATCCTTGGCATCATCGGAGATCTCATCGAATGCCTCGTCGTCAAAGTCCCAGGTGGCTGAGGTAACGTTGGCTAAGGTTTCGTTGTCGTTGTCACCCATGAAGGGGGAAAGTCCACTGACCCTGGGGCATAAGAGCAGGAGAGCAGGTGAATGGGCAGGGGGTTTGGCAGGGAAAGCAGTGTGGTTTGATCCCCACAAGTGAATGGTAACTGGGTCAAAGGTGAGGACTGGTGAAACTCTGCACCCCCACACGCCCTTGTGCCTGCCTCTTCGCCCCCTCCACCAGGGGAAAGAACAGAGAGTGTGGCTCCCCAGGCTTTTGT
>NW_011888782.1:23343191-23359915 GCF_000151845.1 Pteropus vampyrus | reverse complement strand
CCCTTTTCATCTCTTGGTTCCCTGTATCCAACACAGATTGGCTTGCTCTGGGTCAGGAGCTTCTAAAATCAGAGGGTTCATTCCCAACGAGGTACAGGTGAGTCCTTGAACCACTGATTATTGTGCGACCTTGTGCAAGTCAGTTCCTCTCTTTAGACTCCATGTTCATGGACCAGAAAATTCCAATCTCCCCGCAGCTCTAGTCCACAGAAAGACTAGGATTCATCCTGTGAATATGTAGTGGGGAATACTCCCTGTGCGCCCATGGGCTCCCTAATTCCAAACACCTGGATTGTGACTGAGCAGCACAATCTTCACTTGTATACTGTGGAATAACGAAGTCTTTCCTCTTCTGTTAACAAAATGACTCATATGAAGTGACCAGAACAAGGCAAATAAAAGAGTTACAATATTTCTGAGGAGGCAGCAAATTCATATTAAGAAATAGACCACACATGGGGGGAAATTTTCCATCAGATGGAGAGATATTATAGCATATAATTTCTGAAACAGGGAGGAATGTAAGAAGTGCTTAATAAGGAAAAAAAATTCAAAATAATCTATATCATAATTCAATCTTTGGAAACTGATTTATGAAAAAAAAGTTAGTATGTTATAGTCTTCTCGTTTCATGCTTTTGAGCTGAAAATTGATTGCTGTTTTATTTGACCGAGACCTTTGGAAATTTTTGGAACATCAAGACAGCAAAGTTTCAGTTTTCTAAGTTCTATCCTTGTCTGGCAGAAGTCTTTTTCTTGTTTGAGGGTGATGGCCAAGGAAGGCGGTATCTGTACTGGCCTCCCTGATGCAGCACAGACGCCCTCCCCTGGGAGAGCCAGTGAGGGTGACTAACCATCCCAGTGTTCCCAGGACTGAGGGTCTTTTCAGGATGAGGGTCTTTCAGTGCTAAAGCTGATATAGTCTTTGGCAAATGGGGCAAGTTGGTCACTAGAGCCAGCCAGTTGTCTTAGACCCTATATATACCAATGGCCCCAAGAGTAGGATTTCCTGTGAGAAGTATAAACTATTCAAATGTGATGGTCAAGAGTACTCTGTGCTATATGGAGCCAAAAGCTTTCTTCGCTATGACGCTTTGGTCCACGCTACTGGTGTCTTTTAGAAAATAAAGATGGTGGTTCATGGGCCTCCATCTAATTCCTAGTCCTTCTAGCTTTGCATGCTGAAGCTCTGTTATCCCGCTCAATTTACCCTCCCTCACCACTATGTCTTTTAACAATTATTTTGATATAAATGAAAGAACATGCTCTCTTTCAGAATAACTTCATTCAAAGACCAATAGTATGATTAGTCGTCTACATATTGCCGAGTGTGCAGGGATTTGTTCTCATGCTACTTCCTTCCTCCTGGGCCTTTTATGAAAACCACATCAGGATGATAACAAGGAGCCTTCTTTCATGCAGCTGTAGAGTGTTCTGGGCCACCTGGGCCTGCCCTGCTCCTCTCCTTCCATCGCAGTCCACCCCACTCTCTTCCACTCCACCCCACCCTGCCCTGCCCCATCACACAGAATCTCGCTGCTCTGAGAGGGAACCCTCTATTCCAGAGCAGCTAAGGTCCTGGTGCCTGGACTTAAAAGTGTGGAAAACATTTTTCTAAGGAAGCAACATGATACAAGATGGTCAGGTGCAGCTGAACTAATACCAGTGAAATTATGCTTCGGGGACATTATGGGTCAAATGGGATTTTGTGGTCTACTTTTGTGAAACCTAACCACTGTTTTTGTGGAAAAATCATTTCCAGATGCTGCCACTTATATTAAAATATGACTTTAAGATTCCTTCTCTGAATTCTGCCCTTTTCTTTCCCCCTCATTTCCAGAAAACCTTATGACTAATAACAGCGTAAACAAGAAAAGATTTAAGCAATTAAAATATCAGTACAAATTATGGTCCCCTGACCCATATGACTGAAAAATTCCATTTGCTTCTTCTCCCATTTCCTTATCTCTCCTCCGTGCCTATCTCCAGGGTATGGTTTACCAGCAGATGTGTCAGTGCTCCCGGAAAGCCTGATGTGATAAGGCTGCTCGTTAACCACAGCCTCATCCAGTGAGGCTCCCTCTAAGGACTGTCCCTGCCCCACCTCCACCCCTACCCCAGCCACCCTATCTGCTTCAGAAATACCACTATTTCTTTAAGATCCACTGGTCAGAAAATCATTAATAAAGCCAGTCTTGGATTTTTGTGGACCGTGTTTTGTTTCTAAGAATATCTGCTACTCTGATTTCGCTGGATCCTAATGGCGCCAGAGGGTAAAATAAGCAGCACAGGTGTTTCAACTCACCTGGCATCTGAGGATGGCCAAGAGATCCACCGAAACCCTCATACGGTGGGCTAGTCAAGAACTGGCTCACAGTGTAGGGGAGTTCCTGCACACCGGATGGTAGTTCCTTACACCCACACATCTGAAACCCCTTGTTCGCCTCCGTTCCTTTGTGTGAAGTTGTACTTTTTGAGGGAACTGTGGTTTTGTCATCCTGTGTGAGAAATTACTAGCATCCCAGTTGCCCCTAAAACAGTGATTTCTTTTTTTTCCTGCCACATAGACAAGGTCTAAATGCCCCAGGTCCCCTGACTGCCCCGCTAAAAGACTGCTCCTACCAGGTGAGCATAATCAAGTAAGGTCCAGTTCTCGTCTCTGCTTTCTCCTTCTTCTTTGCTGTTATGCCCTCTCCCATGTTCTAGAGCCCATGGTCCATGACCAATTTCCTGCCTTGGCAGCATTTCTTCACAAACACATCCAAGTCTGGTGTGACTGGCTCCATTCTCCTGTCCACACTCACATATATGGGTATGGAGAGCTATACTGATAGTTTACAATTCTTGGTGTGTGTTATGTCCTTTTATGTCTATTTGCTTCAGTTCCCCCATTACACTACACATTCTTTGAGTATAAAAACCAAATACCCTGCAGTAGCCCAGGAATTTTATACTAATAGTGATAATAAAAATAGTGTTAAGTTCTCAGTGGCTTCAGATGACCATTTTACCCATCTGCTAACAATCAGAGGCAATTTCGTGTCATTGCTAAGACTGTGTGCTTTGCAGCCAGGCTCTGGGTTTGACTCCTGACTTTCCCACTGAATAGCTACATGATCCTGGGTGACTTTCCTAACTTCTCTGACTCAGTTTGTTGAAAAGTAGGGACAGTATAGTACCTTCCTCTTAGGGTTAAAAGAGTTAATGCATAGAAAGTACTTTGAATGTTCCCTGACACATGCCCAGCCCTCGATACATATAAGTTACTGATGTCACTTCTGAACATTTGCTATGTACCAGGCAATGTGCTAAAGGCCAGGTGAAAATTAGCTCATATAATTTTCACAATGCTGTGATGCTGGTACCACTATTATCCCTACTTTACAGATGAGAAAACAAAGAATTAGCAAGATTAAGTCATTTGCCCAAGGTCATATAGCTATTGATATACTCTCTCTCTAGAGGGTGGGGACAGTGTTTCTCTTTGTAGATCACGTGCCCTCCTCCTTCATTGTAAAGAAATATAAGACCACTACACTATCTTCGAGGAGATCATATTCTCCAGGGTTGCCAAATAGTCCTAAAGGTGACATTGCTCGTCCCAAGCCCCAGTGACATGACATGTCGGTCTTGGTCCCAGACTATTTCAGAAACAGATTTAAACATCTTTGGAGTGAGGTTGGGGCAAGTTGGGAAGGAGGATGGCTTGAATAAAGCAAATATGAGGGGCAACATCCCAGTCCAAAATGATCCCCTCATTACCTGCCATTTCCTTCTCGCCATGTACTTCTTCATCCGGTCCTTGGAGAGCTTCTTGGCCTCCATGTTCTTGGTGTCTTTCATTAGCCATGGATGCTGAAGGCACTGGGTGCAGTCCAGGCGGTTTCTAATAGAGGCAGAGATTAGAGGATTTCTGAGCAGGAGGGGAGCTCAGACACTGCTGGTCAGATCAGAAATGAGAGGTCACCTGTCCCTGGTCACGCAGGGCAGACCCCAGGACTCTGTGCTCTTAGTCCATTCCAACCACCATGATCAGGGTCACTGTACTCCCAGCCTTTCTCCTCTCTCGGCCTGGATTACACTAACTAGACCCAGAATAGGTTAGTGTTAAGAAGGCCTAACCACCAAGTAAGCAACTTGGTCTCATGACCTGCCCTAGGGGTCCAGAAAGGGTAAGTACAGACATGCTGGAGGGCAGGCATGTCTGGGAATGGCTGGCACCATATTCCAGGGTGGGGTTGTTCTTCTGGTCACATGTGGGGGGGGTGGAGGCTGGGGCTGTGGAGGCCTAATCCTTCTGCCTCCCTGTCTGGTGGAGGCATGAGTGAAACATTAGGCCTGAAACTGAGAATCCTTGAACTCTCATGTCTTATGCTGTGGTGGAGTATCAGGTTTTTCCTGTTAGAACTCAAAGAGGTATGTTCCCCTATATATAACTATGAGTTATGACAACCTTAGAACTGCCCTGAAACTCATTTAATCTTTCTGAAAGCTCTGGGAATCTAGAAATAGTTCAGGGTCATCACCTAATTGTAACAGGACTAATTAAGCCCAAAGAACCATATGCTAACATACATAGAAAAATGAGAATAAGTAAATTTGCTAAGTATAGCAAAATGTAGTGATCTTTAGACAAAGGGATTATGGATTATTTTAATCTTCTTATAGTCAAATTTTCTCCAATTTACATGTATTACATTTATAATAGAAGAACATTTTAAAAAGTGCTGATAGATGAAGATTTCTGGTTGAAGAGACTCTCTTAGTTTAAGAGTTTACAGCAATCTAGTGTCTTGATCTGTTTGAAATCAGTTCTTTGGTGAATCCATTTTATGAACAGAGAGGAGCCAACACAGCTCATTATTGAATTAATGAGAAAGAAGGCATGCACATAATACCTTATTTACCAAATCTTCAGTGCATGAAGCTTGGTTGGCAAAGGCCATTCTTGAACCAGAGTTATTAGGAACAAGGTTTGCATCTTCCTGAGGCACCTTGGGAGTGGGGATCTCTCACACTGGAAGGGAATCTAGCCTGTTTATTTGCTGGGTGACCTTGGACAATTCCCCTAATCTCTCTGTGTCACAGATTCCTCCTCTGTAAAATGGAGAACTTACTACTAAACCATAGAGCGGTCACCACTTCTACTTGTCTTCCACATTTTCCTTCTCCTCAAACATTTACTATGTGCCAGGCACTGGACAAAGAGATTAAAACAGATGAACTCACTCTGAACACTACCCTATAACGCAGGTAACTCATTAGTTTGTTTAAGATGAGGAAACTGAGGTACAGAGGTGGCCTCATGGTTATACGGGGCCCCACGCTGAGGCGAGCCCCACTCTTGGTTTAACGTTCTGCGGCTGTCACCTTGAAATTTTTAATGTTTGAACAAGTCACCCTACCTTTTTTTTGCTCTAGGCCCCACGAATTATGTAGCTGGTTCTGCCCTGACCCCACCTGAGCCTCAAGCCATCAATCTCCTAAGTCAAGGCTTCACTAATGTTCTGTCCCCCAAATCTTTATGAATCCATCATCATAAACAATAATAAACCCTTCTAGAGCTGTTTTGGCATTCAAGAGTCCTCAGCTTATGAAATACAGCCGTACCTGAACACTAAGTTTTATGAAACAGATATTGCAAGGAAAGCTTGCCATTGGGAGGAACCCTCTGGTAAAACCTTTCGTAAAAAGAAGGAAGCCTTCGTAATGTGAATTATCTCACCCTAATCAATATATTTGTATTTTTGAATGACAGATTTTTGTAGATGGTGTTAAAGTGTCTTAAAGCAAGATACTGATTTACATTTTAAGTAAGAATGCATGGAGATCACATTATGATGTTCGTATTACAATGAGAGAAGGGTGGGAGTTTATCAGTTTCCAAGTCTACACTGTTATATGCTACTCTTTTCCCCTCTCTGAGCCTCAGTTTCCCCTTTTATACACCAAGGGAACTGGGCTAGAATTCCTAGGGGCTCCCAGCTCTCCGTGATCCTGTGTGACTCATTAAAAAAAAAAGAAAGAAAGAAATAACAGGTCCAAAATGGAGTTATTTGCCCCCACAACAGCAAACCAAGACTTAATTGCAACTTCAGCCTTTTCCAGAAATGTATCTTTTAAACAGTCAATATGAAACTTCCAGATTAGCACTAATGAGGTGCTCTGCAGGACTAAACCGCTGCTGTTCCCTTCTCCACAAAAGAGGACCTGGCCTGAAACCATCCTTTCTTTTCTTTTGTTATGACTTCTTTGTTCCATCCTCCCTCTGCCTATAAAACTCTTCCATCTGGTATAGCCACTTGGAGCACCTCTCTATTTACTAGATGGGATGCTGCCGGAATTGGCCAATAAAGCCAATTCCGTCTTCAAATTTACTCCATTGAATTTTTATTCTTTAGCAGGTCTAAGTCAGCCCCATCAAGAAGCAGCCTGACTCCTGCTTGTTAGCCATCTGCTTCCTTCTGTCTTTACATTTTACATTTGAAACAGAGAGGGGAAAGTTCTGCAGCTCTCCAAAAGACTGCAGAAAAAGCAAACAACCCTGCTGTGGAATGCTGAAAGGTCCCCTTCTGTAAACCTCCTTTCCTAATTAGGAACTGCAATCCTGCAAAGATAGGGCTTAATCTCTGTAATGTTCACAGCCAGGGAAAACCTCCTCGCCTCTGGCCTCTGGTGCTCCTCCTTCCTGGCAGCCCAGCCAACTAAAATACCCACTGGAACCCGGCTGGCTCCTCACCTGCCTGAGTTCCCCCAGCATCTTCCCTATTAGAGTGAGTCTCTAAAATAAAACTGGGAATATGTGTAGGGCATGATGAAAAAGAGACTGTTGAAAGTTTAGTGGAGGGCACCAGCATGAAATAATGCTGTTTCTAAGTGGTGGGATTTTGTAGAATTTTTTTAAAACTTTCTTTTTTGGATTTTTCTTTATTGCCAGAATTTGCCTAAAGATCATGCATCTTTTCATAAAAAAAAAAATTTAACCTAATCAACAAACGTAATAACCTTAGCATTAAAAACACAACCACTCACCTCTTTTCCTAGTCTTTTCTAGTTTTTAACTGAAGGAGACCAGCATGCCACTCCAAAATATGGCATAAGAATTGTTTTGAGCTGAAGGCAATTAGCTCTGTCCTTCCTCTTTCTGTCTAAAAACAGCTCCAGGTTTTTGTATAGCAGGGACAGACAGGAAGCAATCTGGCTGACTCTGTCACTTTCAGCACCATGTGCTCTGTTGAGAGCCCTAGCTCAGAAGAACTTCCAGACCTCAATCCCCATGGTAAGTGCCAGCCAGGAAAGTCCCAGAGGGCAGAGAGGCCCACAGCAGCGTGGGTGGGCGTGAAAGCCAGGACTTTGGGGAGGCTGCCCAGGGCTGACCTGCAGTTCTCAGGCCTGCTCCTCACCTGCCTCCCTGCCACATACACCTCTCCCTGATCCCCAAACCCCCTGGCCAAATACCTTCATGCTGGTGCCCTACTCTTCAAAATCATTTTCTCCCCATTTCAAAAGCTCTTCCCTATTTCTTGGTTTTAGCTTTAAAAGTAATCTAATAAACAATATAACATATCATCCGAATTATTATATTCCTCCACCAAAAAGATTTTCATTTTAAAATGAAGTGCTCTTATGACCCAGTAATTCTAGCTCTAGATCACATATCCAACAGAAATGTATAAATATATTCCCTAACACACATGAACCAGAATCCTTGCACCATAAACATAGTATGGATACGTAAATGGGATGATGTTCACACAGTGGACTACGACACAGCACCGAGAGCGAGCGGTCTGCAACTACACAGGATGACATGAAAGGGTCTCACAATCAATGTTAAGCGAAAGAAGCCAGATACGCCTTTCTGTATGATTTTGTTTATATCAAGTTCAAGAATAGGCAAAGCTAACGCATGACGTGAGACAGGAGGATTACAGGAGGATTACAGTTTTAGCTGGGGAGATGGTATGTAAGAGGGCCCTGGGGACCCTCGTGGTGTTTGGTTCATGATCTGGGTATGGGTTATGTGGGTGTGTTCGCTGTGAAAATGAACTGATTAGTCTAGACGCTGCTCTGTCCCTGACCGCTACGGAGACCAACAGCCCTCCTTTGCCCAGGACTGTCCTTTGCTTCAGCCCTGAAAGGCTTGTATGTATCCTGGGAAACTTGTCAGCCCTGGGTGAACTGGGACAGCTGGTCACCCTCTAGGACTGTGGGAAGTGGGAAGCCATTCTGGATTCCTTGGTCCCAGTCACCTCAATGCCAAATGAAGATCAAATCCCTGCCATGGCTCACTCCCTGGTTTGTTCTGAGGATTAAACAAGAACCTGTGTGAAAATCGGTCACTGAAGATGATCTCAGTTTCACAGTAGTGGGAAAACCAACGGAGACAGTAAGACAGGTCTCCTTGATGGCTGCAGAGGGATGCAGGGACCAAGCCAGGGCCCAGAGCAGCGGGGTCTGAAGAGAGTGAGCTGACTGAAGACTGTTTCTCAAGAGTCAGGGGTCTAATCCAGGGCCAAATATCTAGTGTGAGCACCATCCAGCCTGGGGCAGCCCCAGAAGGGGTAGGCTGGGCCCTGCTATTACTTATTTACCAAGGAGCTAGGGCTCCAGAATCAGGTGTGGCCTTTTTTACTCATTTAGCTCCCTTTCTCCCAGACGGGGTAGGGAAAGGCAGGAAAATGTACTCCTGGCCAGAGGCCTTCTTCTCTGCTGCTCTGAGGAAGGCTGTGGTGGTAGGGGTGACACCAGGCAAGGCAGAGGATGACTCTCTGGGAGGCCACAGTGAGAGTAAAACTCCTGAATATGTAAAAAAGCCACACTGCGCACAAAATTGCTCCACTTCTGCTAACGCTTTTGTAACAGTGGTTCCCAAACTTGGCTGTACAGCAGAATTATCTAGAGCCATTTCTCATACTGGGGTCTGAAGTCCCTAAGGGTCTTCAGAGGAAAATGCTTAATTTTTCCTTTTGCTTTAACAATAACAAAAAATCTTTTTTCAAAATGAATGCATGCATGTCTGCACCTTCTGGAGGCCATCCCTTAACTGTATGCTGCCACACAAGTTCAGGGGCTGCCTCTGAAGCCAGTGACTGTAGTCTGGGGCTTCAGAGATTAAACCAGCATGATCCCATCAAGAGGACGTGTTCTAGAGCTGGATATTCAGAGTTTGGTCCTTGGACCGGCACCACTGGCAATCTGGACCCTCTTAGAAATGTGGATTCTCAGTTCCCCCAGGTCTTCCGAATCAGACCCTGAAATCTAAGGAGAGGCCTAGGTGATGCATGCATATTACTGTTTGGGAAGCACTGGTCCAGGTTACTGGCCTTTCTTCTTTTTCTCCAGCATTAACTGAAATGACTTCATATTTTCCACTAGATTTCCCAGTTCTAATTACCGTGTGGCTTTCTGTTGTCTGCTGGCCTCGCTGAAGGCTCTATCATCAAAAGTACTTATTAATCGGTCCATATACTGGACTCAGAGATGAGGCTGGCAGTTGGGGTCCCTCTGCAATGAGGATGGGGTGCTGTCCTCTGAAGACAATGATGACACCCAGGTGAGATGTGCACCTGGTCTCTCTTCCTCCTCTACAGACCCACCTATGCTAGTGAAGGTATATTATATGGTACCAGCCATATTCCCACTCTCCTGACCGAAGGCCCCAGGCTGGCCAGCATCGGGAATGATGAGGGGCTCAGTATGCAGATCTTGGTGTGTGGAGCTAGATGCTCCTATAAGAGTGCGATGTGGGCTGCTGACCTCATGGGAGCACGAGCACAGGCTGGGGCTTAAGATGCCACCCTCCTAACTCTGCGGCGGGCTCCCCATCATGAGCCACCCTGGCCCCTTCAACGTCAGGGCGGCCTGGGGACCCTCCTGTAGGACTCTCCACCCCACACCTGTGTACCCCAAGACTCACAGGATGTAGCAGATGACCCCGATGCTCCACATGTCCGTGGCATAGCCAATGGGCTCGTAGTTGATCACTTCAGGCGCTACAAACTCCGGGGTGCCAAAGAGGACCTTCAGAGACCCTGCATTCTCTGTAACCATAATAGAGAGGGATCAATCGTCAGAACATCCCGGGAACTGACCCATAAGCAAATGCCCTCGTCTGTGTACCCAGGAGGGACACAGACAAGTACTGGCTCTAAGCTGCTCTCTCCTTGGAGAATGGTCCAGAGACACTTGTCTCCCTGCATCAATACACCATTTCAGTGACCCTGACAAAAAGTGAAATGGACAAACCACATACTCACCTCAAGTGTCTTCAGCAGGGTGGGGCGGGGGAGGAGAGGCTGTTAAAGCCCCTGCCCCTGAATGCTCTTTCCTGTATCTGTATCTTTCCTGTATCCTGTACAAAAGCCCTGACCACCTTTCATGAGTGCCCTGAGGCCCAGGCTGTGGCTTGTGCTTGGTAATAATCTCTAACTTTCAGGAAGTCCTATGAACCCTGCTGCTTGCTTCACAAAGACTTTTCTATTTAATATTCCCAACACTCTAAGAGGGAAGTATGACCCCCATGCTCCCGAGGAGGACAGGGAGGCCCAGGGAAGTGGAATGATTTATCCACCCGAGGTCAATGACACCCTATTTGTTTAAACTGTTAGTGGTTCCTGTCCAAAGGCACACCAGCTGTGGCCCCCACACTGTGCCTTCAGCAGGTGAGGGCAGAGCAGGCACATTTGCCTAGCATCTAGGCACCCATCACCAGGCAAGTCACAGTCTGCGAGGACCTCACTCCCTCACCTTCCTCTTTATGACTCACATGGCCTTAACAAGGAGTGAGCATTCTGGGAGGAGATTTACCAGGTGGCATTAGCTTTTAGCAGGGCAGTAAAAGAAAGGTCAGCTTGTGCCAGCCCTCGGGCTCCTTGTTGACAGGGTCAAGGTCAGGAGGTGCAGGGGGAAGCTGTTTCTTCAATTCCTGAGATGTCAAAAGAGCTACAAAGGCAGGGTGAGTGTAGGCAGCGTGTGAGGCAGTCACCCACCAAAATACCTCAGGGCTGAGTACAAAAGCCCTGACCACCTTTCATCATTATACTCCCACCCCAGTGCAGGAATAGCAGAGTTGCTTCAGAAGGCTGAACTGGGTCTGGGGTCCTTATTCCAGCCCTCGCACCTCCCCTGACGAGCGGTGGGACCCACTGGGCACAACTACTGTGAACCTCAGTTTCCTGGTTTATAAATTGGGTCTCATAAAATCTGCCCTGCCTACCTCACAGGGTTGCTGCGAGACTCAGATGAGAGAAAGAATGTGAAAGTGCTCTGGAAACTGTACGGTGTGATGCAAATGTAAGGAAGCACCATTTGCTGAAGGCACCAGCCCCCAAAATATAAGAAGGACAATAAATAAACATGGATAGATAGATATAGATAGCTGACACCTACATAGTGCTTACTATGCACAAGGCACTGCTCTTATTGTTTTACCTACATTAACTCATTTGGTCCCCTTAACAACTCTGTGAGGTGGGTACTACTATTATCCCATTTTATAGATAAGGAATTTGAGACTGAGTCACACAGCTAGTAAGTGGCAGGGGCAGGATGTGAACCTGAGCCATCTCCATGGGCTCTGATTTTAACTCCAATACTGTGCATTCTCTCTAATATCCAGTGTGTGAAACACAGCCATCGGTGTTGCCACTACATGTTGGTGACAAAAGGAGAGGTGGATTGGCCTTACCCAGCCTTCTGGCCAGACCGAAGTCGATGAGCTTGATCCTGGTGCCTGTCTTGTTGACGCACATGATGTTCTCGGGCTTGAGGTCCAGGTGGACGATGCCTTGCTTGTGGATGTATTCCACACCCTCCGAGATCTGCTTCATGTACTTGATGCACTCTCGCTCTGTCAGCTCAAAGTCCTCGTCGATGATGCGCTCGAACAGCTCACCCCCTGACACGCTATAGGAACAGAAGGGGGCAATGGTCAGACCACAGGATTATAGAGCCCAGGCTGGCAGGGAGTCTGGCTAATGGTGGGCTGGTGGTCGGAGAGACTGGGAAGAAAGCCCAGGATATGGGGCTGCTGGGCACTTTCTGCAGTTTCCTGAGTCTCAGGCCACTGCCCTGTTATGCTGGTCTTGGTCTTCCATTGTGCGAGGGCCTGGGCCTCCTGAATTCCTGCCTGGGGACTCTGCTGGCACCCACTAAGCTGTTGGGGATTTAGGGAAGCATCTAGGCTGGGCATTTTTAGAGATGGTCATGAACTGAGAGATCCAGACATGATCTCCTTAGCAAAAGGGTGACCGCCAGGCAGCCTTCTTTTCTCAAATGACTGTAGATGTGTAAGGGATCATTCTTGTACTCCAGCTGTGATTTTTGGTCATACAGAATCAAAGCTTAAAAATAATACTGATGGGAACAGAAAAGTATCTTCAATAATAAGCCTCAGCAAATTTGTTGGCTGTAACCCACTATAGCTGTGATCGATTTATAGCTGTGATCGTCTGGCTATAGTATTGGTTTACTCCTTCTAACTATAACTAACTTTTCTCATCTGCTCCCTTGTCCAGGCTGAAAATGTAGTACATCCTTCCTGCCTGGATAGACTTTGGGTCCTGGCTATGTTATTTCTGGGGCCCATGGCAAGTATCCCCTGCTAAGGACTGCTCCAGAGGCTATAGCCCTTCAGTGCAAATGCACGGCCTCACTGCCTGAGTCTCATGGGTCCTCTCTGTGCCCTTGTCCCAGCTCTCTAACCCACGTTCCTTGCTCACTGCATCCAGACATCAGTAAGCGCTTTTCTACAATGGCCTGTAGGTCCATTGGCTGAACAAGGCTGGGTGGGCTTCATTTTGGGTCAGTCTTCTTCCAAGGGCCTTCCTCTTCTAAGGGGAGTCATCATAAGAAGGGAAACAGCTGAGCTTGAATCTTGTCACTACCTTTTACAAGCTTTGTGACCCTGGGAAATTTCTTAACCTTTCTGAGCTCCAGTTTCCTTATCTGTCCCTACCTCATAGAGCTGTTAGGAATAAAGGAAATTCTGTAAAACGTCATGCCTCAACAAAGTAGGTGTTCAGTACATATTATCATTTGACAACCTGAAGTGGGCCAAGTGGATCTTGTTATTGACCCTTGAGGGACAGACAGAGACACACCATGAAGCCTAGCACGTTACAGCCTCTGTCAGCCCCCATCAACACATGACAAACATTTTCACTTCTGAAAGGGCTGAACTGGGAAAGGTCAGCCTTAGCTAGTAGCGGCTGGGGGGCGCTGGAACCCATGCTTTAGAACCAACTGAGAAGATCTTTGGGCGGCCAGCAGGTGGCGCCCCTCTTCTCAAACCTTACCCAGGCTCCATGTCAATCTAATCCCCTTTCCTAGGTTACAGGGGATTCTTAACATCTGTGCCTCAATTTCCTTACCTGTAAGATGCAGATAAAAACAGCATCACCTCACAGGGTTACTGTGAAGACTGAGTAAGTTAATATACCTAAAGTGTTTAGAAGAGTGCTTGGCACAAAATAAGTACTCAACAATGTTAATTATCTTTTTTTTTTTTTTTTTTTTTTTTTAAGAACCAGTTAGGGCTTTTGTTGAAAATACAGACTCCCATGCTTCGCTCCTGGAGGTTTTGATTTAGAAAATATTGGGAAGTATCTGAGGATTCATATTTTTAATAAGTACCCCAAGTCGTTTTTATGAGCAGGTAAGTTTAGGAAATACTGGCATACTCAATTACCACTCCTGGGAGGCCAGATGAAATGCATGTCCTCTGGGAAATCACTCCCGATTTTCCCGTATGAAACGAATGGTCTTTCCCTGGGTTTCCACAGCCTTGTCTCTGCACTTTTTGTATCAAGTCTGACTTGCCTTAAAGTTGTTTGTAAACATGTCTGGAAAAGGTCTGGCACATCTCTAGACCCTTATTTACACCTGGCCATACCTGGCACGGATAAGGTACAGCAAAATGTTTGCTTTTAAATTTAAAATATTCTGAAATAAGCAAGTAACTATCATTTGCAGTGCCCTTGGGAATGTCTGAGGAATGAGTAGTAGAAATTGGAGCCATGGAGATAATTATTGCTGCATTTCTAGAGGTAATCTGTTTAATATATGTTCAAATAGGTTCAAACCTATTCAAATATATTTAATATATTTTGAAACTGTTCCTGTGTTCCATTTTCTAGGATGAACGGGGTTACAAAAACAGGATTAATGGTACTACAGGTTTCTATTCAAAATGCTCAAGACTATGGGTGATAATTATTGGCTGGAAAGAGCCACCACCCACAGAGATGGGATAAGGCCAAGGGCCAAGACTGGGCCAGAGGAAATGTGTGCTTGATAAATTAACAGTGAGTGAGTGAGTGAGTAAATGAATATCTACTACCAAGGCTACCCAATCCAAAGGATCAAATTTCTTTCCCCTTCAGGGAACTCAATACCAGATTCTCTAACTCCTTGTCTCGTAGCGGCCAGATGGATGTTCTTTGGTAAATTTTGCCAATTGTAGTACGAAGGTGAGATGGGCCATGGATGACTCAGCCTATACTGCACACCTGCTCTAGCGTGTAGGATCTCAGCACTGCTTGGAATGTAGTAAGCACTTCCAAAGGACACGCCCAGACTCCAGGCCAGAAGCCCGGGAGAACCCTGGTCTCAGAGCAATGCTGCTATAGTGATGCGGGCTTGTCCTGTGATCAGAGGTCAGAAAGGCGGACGACACATTAATTTGATTTCTCACTGTATCTGAAGCAGCTGAACTGGAGGCAGAGACTCTGGAATATATTTTCATTTTTCTATATCACCAGGCATTGTTCTCTTAATCCCAGATTCTCCATCAAGTAAGGAGAATAGCGAACTGTACTGTCGAATGCCAATCTTTGCGCTCTCAGTTGCCAAGTCCATCTAAGCTGAAAGGGAACTACAGATCAAGTATGAATCTTCTCTGGCTGAGTTCCTATCGGGGGGGAAGCTCCTTATCCAAGTGCAGGCAAATCCTCTGGCATCTGTGCAGACTTGCCCCTGTCCTTGGGGGAAGCATGGGGATAGAGGGATGAAAGCCAGACCAGCTGAAGCCTTCTTATGTTTTCTCCCAATATTTTCCGTCTAGCTTGCCAACTCTCAGTTCCAAGCTAAGTATGGTATTCTGCCCACTGGTCATGCTGCCTGGCCTTACCCAGGCTGGGCTGCCTTCTGCCCCCTCCATACACTCCCTCATGAACTCGCTTAAGGTTTAACTTCTAAAGATAAGACATCTTCACATATCCCCACATGCCCACACTGCCTGGACCAAGCAACCTGTTCTAGGATAAATGGGAAAAGCTGCAGCTCACAGGACTACTGTGAGGGTGTAACAAGCGAGGCCACAGACACGGCCAAATGTCTCCTGGCAGTGGGGAGGTAAGTTTGAGTTTGGGGCTGAAAACAGTCTAAGGTATGAATGAAGATTTTCTTTGAAACTTTTCCAGTTCTACAGAATTTTAGTTTTAGGAACAAAAGGGAGTCTAATGCAAATACGTCTCTTCACTGGAAGGATTTAATAATTATAAAATCACCTCTCACAAGTATTAGAACCTGAGTAGTAGGATTTGTTCCACAATACCTAGTTGGGTGTTAAAATGCTCACAAAATAATCTGGAGTGGGAAAAAAGATCAGGGTACAGAAAAAGTCAATGCATCATACTACTAAGAATAACTCTCAATTACAGAGCACTGCGCCTGTCATACGTTACTCCATTTAATCCCCACATTATTCATGAGACAGTTTATATCCTTTTACAGATAATAAAATGAAGGGTTGGCATAGTTGAGTAACTTATTCAAGGTTGCACAACAAGTAAGAGGCAGAGTTGGGACTGAGGTGATGTTTATCAGACTCAAGTCTGTGCCATTAACCACTACTGCCTTTCCTACAGAACATAAACTGAAAGGAACACATCAAAATGTTTTCGGAGTGAGGGGAGAGGTTCACACTTCAAGCTTGGGGGCGCTTCACTGTCCTCCCCTTGCCTGGGAAAGAACACCAAGATGCAGATAGCATCCTTGCCAAAGGGCTGAATCCCTGAAGCTGGGGAGGAGCAATTCAAGGATGCTGCAAGCAACTGCACAATATCTCTCCAAATTTCAAATGCACATACCCTCTGATCTAACACTCCCACACTTCTGTGCACATCCTACAGATGTACACAGGCATGAATGAAAAGATGTATGGACAAGGTTACAGTGCTTGTTTGTAAAAGCGAAAGCCTGGAAACCATCCAACCTCCTATCAAAAGAAGATTGCTTGAGTATGTGGTATATGTCCACAATGGTGTCCCATGGAACAGGGAGAATGAGGAGTCTCATTAGCTACTGATTCGTGACTGTGTCTTAGAAAAACTGTGGAACAAAAAGAAGCAATGTGTAGAATTGTATCAGTGAACTTCTTGTTAAAAGGGAGGAAACTATGAATATATGTATCACGTATGCTTGTATTTTCATAAATATGCTTTGGAAAGATGCGGACAAAATCAATAAAATTGGTTCCCAGTGGTGCTGGGGGTGGGGCAGAAACAGGGTAGATGGGGGACAGGGGTAGGAATGAGATTTTCATTGCATATTTTTGTTTTGATGTGATAATATCATATATTTAAAAAATTCAGATAAGTAAAGGAAAGAAACTTAAAAAATACAGACACTGTGGTGGGCATCTGGCTTACTGACACCACTATATGCATTTGTATGTGTGTCCATGTGCATGAGCGTGTGTGTGTGTGTGTGTGTGTGTGTGTG
>NW_011888782.1:23316071-23342016 GCF_000151845.1 Pteropus vampyrus | reverse complement strand
TCTCTCCCCATCACATATCAGCCTTAGCCTGTGCCTGTCCCTGCATCCCCACCCAGTTTCAGGACTGTCACCTACTTAGTGAGGCCTCAAGTATGGCTGATAGACTTCCCTCCCCTTCCCTGCAGAGGGACCCATGAAGTTGGGTTGAGAAAGTCCTCCCCAAACACAGAGAGTGTCTGAATGCCACCTTCCTTCTTCGCCACTCTAAAGCACTGTCCCCTGGAGACAGCCCGGGAGGGCCCCTGCTTCCCACTGTGGGCACGCGGGGTTGTAGTGGTCCTCTTGACACAGCTCCCACTGATGGAGCTGACTCTTGGCACAGACTGTTAGGAAGTTGGTGTCCCTCACTGGGAATAAAAGCTGAGCCCCGTTCTTTGTTCTTCCACCTGCCATACTCCTCCAGGGATAGAGCGTTAGTGGGATACAGGCAAGCTGGGGTGCTGCTGCTGGAGGGACAGCCTGGCTATGATGAGGGCTCAGGGTTGGGGTCCATACCCCAGGGAGGATCCAGAGGAAAGTGTGTACTGTTCATAAAGTGAGCAGTGACGGCCAGTTGTGCAATTCAAGAGTGGGTGCTTTACTGAAGCACTAAAGCTAGAATTGCTGAACAGTGAGCACTGATCAGGCTTGACTGCCTTCTGTGCATCAAAAGAAGTATCCTAAAGACAGTCTAATCCAGATTCAGTGCCCTAGGTTTAGTCCTGTGTAGAGAACTAAGGCACAGGAAGCACGTGCCCAAGCCTTTCACAGAGCTGGGCCAGCACAAAACCACACGAACAGCTCCTACATGAGCCCTGGGTAGGTGATGCTTTTGTGGGGTGCTGACAGAGTCAATCCCTCCTGATTTTGCAGGAATCTCAGTCTGGAGGGTTGACAGAACCCAGGAAAAGACAAGAAGATGAGGCATGGAATTCAACCATAGGACCTACACCACCCTCACACTGGGGGCCCGAAGGGTGCTTCCCACTCCACTTACGATCCTAGTCTCTCTTCGATGTCGTAGAAGTCAGACACCTTTTGTTCGGTATTGACTGTCACCGTTCGGTAATCGACCTCGGGCTCCTTTTCATCTGCAGGGTGGGGGTCGGGGTGGGTGTGAGCCATCAGATCCCTTGCTCACCCCCCTCCACCCCTCGAGCCCTCCTGAGGACAGGTGGCCAGCACTCACCATCATCTGATACCTCCACTTCATCCTTCGGCTCTGGGGGAGATAAGGAGGGCCAGAGAGGACACAGGTGATTAGTACTGAAGGACCATTGAGAGCAAAACTCAGCCTTATCAGGTACAAGACCACCAACCCCAGAGGTCTGGGCATCACCATGGGGTTGGTCAGACCACATTACAACAGGGTCATGTGCACACTGGCAAATACTGGCATCCTCACCCCACCCAGTCCCATTTTCTACCAGCTCCAATCTCTATTCCTTCCTCTCTAACACTGTGGTTCCCTAGGCCAGGGGTCCCCAACATCTGGGCCGCAGACCAGTACTGGTCTGTGGCCTGTTAGCAACCAGGCTGCACAGCAAGAGGTGAGCGGCAGGCAAGTGAGCAAAGCTTCCTTTGTATTTGCAGCCGCTCTGCAGTGCTAGTATCACTTCCTCAGCTCCACCTCAGATCATCAGGCATCAGATTCTCATAGGAGCACCGGTCCCTGGTGCCAAAAAGGTTAGGGACAGTTGCCCTAGACCTACCCTTCTTCATATCTCTTCTAGTTCCTCTGACTTTCAGAACCTACACACAACTATGGCAGTCCCTTTCTGCTCTGGCTTGAAAGTCAGCAACTTATGATTGCTACTAGTGTCAAATCTACTTATCCATTTACTGAACATTTTTTACAGAATTCTAGTAATATGCCGAGTATCTGGCCAGTTATTGTGGGTATACAAAAGAAAATACACAAAGGCATAATCTCCTTCTTTCTTTGAGCTTATAACGTAGTTGGAGAGGCAAAAACACATATACTTGAGATACCCATGATAAGTGTTATATAATCAAACACACGATATCGCAGTACACAGTGCAGGAAGGTGACACAAAATTGGGAAATTATAAAGTTAGAGCAATTATTCTCAGAAGAAGTAGGTCCCGAGTTGTGACTTAAAGGAAATGAGGAACACAAATTGAGGTGGGTGATGTCACAATGCAACCAAAAGGTGTTTGTGAGGTATGGTGAAGAGGGATATAAGCAGCCCATGCTGGTTGCAACATGGATGTGTCAGGTGTGAGTGTGTGTGTGTGTGTGTGTGTGTGTGTGTGTGTGTGTGTTGTGTGTGTGTGGACACAAGTATGTGTGTGGCACAACACAGCCACATCAAAACTCCAGGCTTTCCTTTGCCTTGGCATAAGTTTGTCCCGGTAGGGCCACTTTGGCTTCTTGATCTTGGCTAAGTGCCTTTCCCTTTCTGGACCTCCCGCTGTTTCTTCATCTGTAAAAGGAAAGAGTTGTATTTCTAGGTAATTTCTGGGGTCCCTGGCTAGCACTAGATGCCATGCTTTGTAATGTGCTTTGTGCCCCTCAGCCGTGATGTGGGCTGTGTTCTGGCTGACAGATGGAACCGAGGGAGGTTTGCCGAGGAGATAGACAAAGAGAAGTTAGAGAGGGAGTACAAGGAGTTAAAAGGTGTAAATGTGTGCATGTGTGCGTGTGTGCGTGTGTGTGTGTGTGTGTGTGTGTGTGTGTGTGTGTGTGTAAATAAGCCTTGGGGAAAAGGATGTGATTTGCTGAAGTTCCTAGCAGAATAGGACTGAAGAAAGGAAGGGAACAGCACAGGGTTGATCTCCTAGGAGGAAGACAGAATGGACAGGGTGGAAGGATTACCGGACACTGCCAAGTCAGGAGAGGTTGTGTGCGGGTGTGCGAAGCTTTGTAAGCTTCATATCTGTGATGGAGAAGGTGCATCTGGGAACTACAGACAGTGAGCTTCTCTCTTAGGCCGAGGGCAGAACGAACTACTAAAACCCAAGCAAGCAATCTGAGAAAAAGTAACACAGTTCCTTATACAAGGTAAGTACCCCTGGCCGAACAGAGTTTTGAAGGAGTTTATAAGCATTTGATCAGGAGCAAGAAAGGCTGTGATTTGTTTAGAATTCTTAAAATGCCATTGATGCTTAGTTTAGAAAACTAAACATGAGTGGGAGGAATATTTTGTCACAGAAAGGAAAATGCTATGGAAAAATTAAAAAGGATCGGATAGACAGGACTCTCAGATTCGTGGAGGGGTTTCATAGATATTGCCGGGACATGAGCCTAACTGATCAAGTCTTCTAAATCACCTATCTGGAATTGAGAGTGACATTGTCAAATCCATAGATGACCAGAATGTACCTGAGAGGCAGGAATGGAGGAGTCATGTGTTCAGGGAGAATTTAATCATTCAGCCCTTCAGGTATCTAGTTAAAAACCAAGCATGGGAGCCCAGTTCCTCAACCCACTGCTCTGGCCAACAGCATGCCGTCATGGGGTAAATGTGCACTGGCCACAAACAGGTGGTATCACTCTGCTCGTGGTAGAGCTTGGGGCCATCTGCTCCTGGAACTCTAGCTGTTGACACTTAGAAAGTCAAGATGGAGCTAGAGGAGGTATGCAGGGCCACTGAAAGGAAGAGCTGCCATGAGAGGATGATCAGAAAAGGCTAGGCCTCTCTGGTTGGGAAAGAAGTCTAAAGCAGACAAGATAAAAAGAAAATCACAATTGCCAAGGGTGATATTAGGGTTATGGACTTTTATCAGCTAATGAATACTGTAACTTAAGAGAACAATTTAGTGTTGCCTCACGTAGGAGGAAGGCTGTAGGCATATGGAACTCATATCTCAAGAGGTATCATGAGAACAATAAATAGGTTCAACAGATGTTAGTTCAACAGTGGTATTTCAAACTGGGCTTTAAAGGAAGCAAGAGATTCAAATTAATTCATCAATCATTAATTTAGCACTGGTGAATGGCACTCACTGAACTGGGTCTTAGACACAAAATAACAATAATAATAATAATAACAATAATGATTTATTGTTAGGGAGGCTCCTGACCTGTGGTGCCCCTATCTGAGACAGGTGTTTGACCTGCTGAGGCATCCCTTGTCTTCTTGTTCCCATGCCAGATTGCTGGTGTGGGATGAGCAGCAGGACGAGAAAGAGAAGGCAGGCTTTTTTGGCCTGGAATCTTTACAAGAAACCACCTGTACTTTCTTAGTGGAGTAGCAGCAGCGCTGTGAGCCACGAGGGTGACCTGCCACCAGGGGGCATTCCCCAGTTCGCCCTGAAGAGAGCAGAAGTTGTAGAACTGGCCTCTCCCTCACTCACCAGTTAGAAACCAAAGAGCTAACCTTCTTGCCCTCATCGCAAACACCGCACCTGCCCCTCACCTCCTGCCTCTCTCCTTGGCAATCAAGACACAGAATGCTTTCCTGATACTCTGATTGTGGGGACCTAGATCATTCTCAGGGAATTCACACCCCTCTTTCTGGCTCACTGGTACACTGGAACCTTTCGTCTGTATGAAGCTCAGGCCAAGGCTCCAGGCTGAGATGGTTCCCTTTCTTCTTTTTCTTCTCGTCCTGCCTCCATTCTATTTGGGGAGGAGCAAAGGAAGAGTTGGGGAAAGACCACAGTTCAATTAGCCAAGCTCTTCAAGCGTAAAGGGCTGTAGTAATGAGAGAGGTAATCGCTGTGTTTCCATCTCTCCACTGAGGAAGGAGCTAAATTGCAGTAGGAGGGACTTCAACAAAACATTAAAAAAAAAATCTTCTATTCAGAAAGAGCTATGAGATCCAAGAGTTAAGTGGAAGAACTATTTGGACGATGGTTCTGAGATATTTATGCAGAAAGATGAGTCTCATTGCCCTGGACTGAGCTTTCAAGACCCTCACACTGCATACCTTTCTAGTCAGCCTGGGACGAAGAGCTGTCACTTTGAGGCCGAAGGCTGTTTTATCCCCATCGGGCACTAGAGGGCATCCAGCACCAGAGAGGGCCTCTGCGGGCCTGCTCAGCTGTAGCCTAGGGCAGGGTGAGCGGCTCATCTCCTGCCCTTTGGCCTTTTGGGCTCTGCTCTAACTGCCCTTGGGTTGCAAGGAAGTTCCAACTCTGCAAGAAGCCTTTATCACAGCTGTTCATTAACAACTATTACACACTAGAACAAATTAGGATCAGGAGCAAGGGCAGAGTGGGTTTAAGAGTTAGGGCTGAGTAGGGCAGGAGCAGTGATCCAGACCTGCCTGGGATGAGAGAGGGCACTTGTGTTGAGGCAGGGGCTCTGTTTACTCAGTTTGGGGAAGACAGGGAAGGGAACTGCTGAGTTAGGGGTCCTAGTCAGAGGGGTAGCTCTGGCATAAGGTGCCAACAGGGGTGAGAGGTCAGGATTAAACAACGCTAATGTTGCAAAAGCAGAAAGAGGCAGGAGGGGCAGTGGTGGCAGCGGGGAAGGTGACAGTGAACAGTAGCTGGGCTTCAGTGGAGGTTCACTGGCACTGCCTCTTTGATGACCACTCTATCCCACTGGGCTCCACAGGAATGACCTGTCATAACCACTTAGGCCATCCCACCCCTACACGTGCACACACGTGCACATGCACACCCCACTCCTTTGAGAGCCGTTTCCCTTTCCAGGCAGAGAGAGATGACCTGCCCAAGTTATAACCAACAAGCATCTGGGCAGTCCAGAGAAGGATTCGCTTGGAACCTTCGACCCCTACCCCCACCCTTTCACTGCCCCTCCATCTTCTGACTCTCAGGCCTAAAGTTGGCCAACTGTTCTGCCTCTCCCCCTCATCTTCCTTGGATAATCCAGCTGGGCCTGGGGTCGGGGGCAGCTTCCAGCCTGGAAGCCCTGGATGGCCTGGACCCCTCCTCAATATTTCCTTTTGTCTGCTCCCAGCTAGGAGGGGTTCCAGGAGCAGTTTGGGGACCACAGAGGGGGTTCAGCTGGTCACAGGAAAGAAGGGAGAGGACACCTGCTTGGAACCTACAGGTAAGAGCCACCCTTCTCTATAGACTCTCCCTAGAGACCTAGGAGCCTCTGTCCTGGCCTCCTGGGAGCCACACCTTACGGCTCCAGTGGCCTCCGTCCTCTGCGTGGGGTCCATCAGATTCTACAGCTTCCTGGTTTACACCATAAAGGACCTGGAAGCTTTCTATTCCAGCTAATGAACATCTGACTGCAACAAGTTCTCTTTTCCTGTCACTTTTCCAACAGGTGGGAAGTCTTCTTCTTGAAAGTAATATGCTAAAAACAAGCAGACTGGACCTTGGTTTCCTCTCCTGGTACCCCCACTCTAACGTTCCTGCTCCCTACTCTGCTCATTTCAAAGGAGAGTGTCAAAGGGCAGCAGATACCTCTTGAGGCTTTAGTTCATGCCCTTACTTACCGTCCCTCTCCTGGACTATATTGCAGAGGCCCAACTGGTGTCTCACTGACTCCAACCTGATTCCCCTCCTCCACTCTAGGGCTCCTCGAACTTTCATACGCATACAAATCTGTGTGGGGTGGGCGTAGGGAGAGGTGGGGTGGATGATGTTAAAATGAAGGTTCAGAAGGGAGTAGGGGCATTTGGGGCGGGGGCTGAGAGTCTGTGTTTCTAACTCCCAGGATCCCAAGACTTCTGATCCAGACCATACTTAGGGGATCAAAGCTCTACTCTTCCTCTAATTCACTTTCTAAAAACCTAGACTTGTGGTCGTGATCATTTTGTAGCACATACAGATGTTGAATTATAATGCTGTACACCTGAAACTTACATAAGAATAATTTTAAAAAACATCTAATCCAAAAAAAGGTGATATTTCAAAAATCTTAAGTCTTAGGAACACGTGGGTCTGTCTATATGGCTAGAGTCTGTATGGCACTTCAAATAAATATTAGGTTGCATTAAAAAAAAATAAAAAGATCTAATCACATCAACCCCCTGCCTGAAGATCTTTGATGAACTTCACAATTTTACCTAAACTGCCCTTTCAGCGTTGCTTCCTCCTGTTCTCTCACACAGCATATGCCCTGGCCACACACAAGCTTCTCAAAAAGCCATGCATTTCCATCACTTTGTACCTTTGCTCACGCTGTTTCCTCTGTGAGGAATGCCTCTCCTCATCTTCCCTGCCTCATGGAAGCCCATTCGTTTCCCAAGACTCAGGGTAAGTGTCACCTCCTCTAGGCAGCCTTCCTCAACCTCTATGGCAAAATGACTCAGGCTTCCTGCTGTGTCTCCTTTGCAGTTTGTTTATACTGCTAGAATGGGATGTAGCTTGTCTCATTATAGCTAGCTAGCTATACAGCTGTCTCCTTAAATTTTAAGGTCCTTGTCTCATCTGTATTTGTGTTCCAAGAACCTGACACTGAGTAGACACTCACATTTGAGTGCAAGAGAAGGAGGGAGGAAGGTGGAGGGTGGAGGGTGGAGGAGGGACATTGAAACTTTTAGGTCTGAGCTTCTTCCTGCCAGGGCTCTGTTCCCGATTAGCACACTGTCACCCCCTGGTGGCAGTGTACCAAAATTACTGGTTCAACGTTTTTTGAAAGGTCTTATGTACTTTTAAAGTATGGATCAACACCACTACCTGGGAAATCAAGATTCCAAAAGATGCTGCCAGTCATCATCGATGACATCCCAGTTCCTCTGTACTCCTCTCAGTACGGGTTTCTACATACATAAGGTAAGTCATGCACATTTACTTCAAGCCAGTGATGAAGCGAAGGCAGCTTACCTTCAGGTTTCTCTCCCACCGCTGTGAGTTCAGACTCCTGGCTCGGCTCACTGGTTCCATACACATTGATTGCACACACACGGAATTTATACTCTCGGTCAGGCAGCAGGTCCTGGACGTTAAATGAGGTGCTGCGGCATGTGGCTAGTTCCTTCCACATCTTGTCCACTGAGTCCCAGATCTCGACACTGTAGGATTGTACGGCGCTGCCCCCATCATACGAGGAGCCGTACCAGGACAGGGTGAGTGAGGAGCTCCGGATATCAGAGGCACAAGGCGTGCCAGCTGGGGGGTCTGGCTTGTCTGGGGATAGAGAAGCACAGTATCACTCAACTCTTCAGAATTGCAGGGAAAGAAAGTTTTTGAATTAGCTCTGTTGTTGGGGTGAAGCCTAGAAATCCCAAGCTGGCATCCCCGGTCCCGGCTCTGGTTCCCTCTTCTACAGTCACACACGTGTGCACAAACCCACCTATACGGAAAGCCCCACGAATGCCTATTTGCTCAGAGAAAACTCTTTTTTTTGGCTAGTTTTCCAGTCTGCAAGTCATGATTTCCTGTACTTTGCCTAAGTCATAAACATATTTCTTAGAGTAAACAGATCTAGGAAGCTGCCCAGAAGGCGTGGACTGCTTCCCATCAGAAATGTGTTTTGAGAGAGAGTTCTGTGTGTGTGTATGTCCTTCAGCCCCTGCACCAGTGACCTGTCATGTAACTAGGGGTCAGACTCCACTTTCTCTGGGACTTGGGAAACGCCTGCTCCCCTGAGAGGCAGTACAGTACAGTGAGCTCTGAAGTCAGAAAGATCCAGGTTTGAACACGGCTCTGACTCCATTTACTATCTGTTACTGTGTCTCAGTTTCCTCATTTATAAAATGAGGATAATAATAGCACTTGGATCCCAAGGTGGTTATGAGAAGTTTTTAGAAAAGTGGCTGACTTGATACCATTACTGTCATTATTATTGCAGGAATTTATTCCTGACTTTAAAATATACAAAAAATTACTCCTACTTTACCTCTTTTATCCTCACAGGACTGGTATAAAATGTGGTAAAGAATTTCAAAGCGAACCACAGTAGCAAATCACACTACCCCTGACTAAGGGCAGGGAAATGAGCTAAGGACCCATGAGGTGGCCCCTTTGGCTGGCTGCCTTCCTATGCAGACCAGTAATGCTAAGAATCTGTAATGCTGCCAACTTCAAAGCAAAATACGGCAGCCAATACTTTAATGAGGTTCTTGAGTTTCGCTGATTTTGATAGTTGCTCGTTCTATTTTTCAGATTTAGTTTCTGCAGGTGGTTGGTTTTGTTACAGATATCGATGTTCGCTAACCCTTCACCACCCCCCACCAAGGCAGTTTGAGGTACAGAGCTCCCTCAACTAGCAATTAAAACCATGCTTTTATGTTGCGTGAATTTATAAGCTATATGAACTCTAGTGAATGCCTTAACTGCCAAGACTAATTCGTTTGTCCTTTTCATTTGGAAAAATGGTGCTAATATGTATCTACCTTTCAGGGGTTTTGCAAAGCATCAAGAAAACAAACCCAGGTAACTACTTGACTTCCAGCAAGGCAGAAAGGCCAAAGCGAGTTTCTGCAAATGACCCTGTGCATATGGGGAAGAAATAAGCTTTCTGCCTCTCTGTGTGTGTGTGTGTGTGTGTGTGTGTGCGCGCGCGCGCGCGTGTGCGTGTGTGTATAAACATATACATACATTATGTATACATATTCATTCTCTCCCTCCAAGCCCTGCTGCTTCTACATTCCTACCAAGAGCACACTGCCCAGAAACCACCCTTCCCCTGCACCCCAAGCCTGGACCTCACCCAGAGTGATTCTGGGGTTGTGACAGAGCCACTTTCTACAGTCACTCTGGAGGCCTCCTGTGATGGAACCACTTTCACTGATTGTTTAATATGTTCTCTTAGGAAAACTGTTTGTTCTGAAAGATACATTGGTCTTTTGAGAAATATTTCTGGCATTGGCTAAGATGTTTATTACTCTAAACTCTCTTAGAGGCAAGTGGTTCAACTCCTCTAAAGACCCAGCTCAGGAAGTAAAAAAGCCTAAAGAGGTATGAAAGACAGACTCATTACTTCCCCTGCAGAAAAATGCCTGGAAAACATCTGACTGGACGCATTTAGAGTTATGTGGATTTACATAATTGATGCAGTACACTTCACTTCTGCTTTGGTCAAGAAAATAAAACTTTGAGAAATGAGTATTGCAGAAGAGTTACTATTTGTACCCTACCCTGTTCCAGATGTCTCTTGGCTGAAAGAGGGAGAACTGACATATGACACGTTACCCCCTGCGGTACAAGAGAAGATGCAAAATTTGGAGAGCGGGGCTTTAATTACAAGTGAAATTTCAATGCTTTCAATGAATTTGAATTAAGGAGTTCAGAAAAGACGCAAGTCTGAACTGGTAAGAGACTGGTAAGTACCTCCACTTACACCTGTCCTCAGGACCATGGGCTGCGTCTGATGCTTTGTGTTCTTTCCAACCTGCAGAGCCCCACACAGAGGTGGAACTAGCCAGGGATGAAAATGCTCAGAACAGAGTGCCTGTGAGCCTGCCACTCATGCTGAAGACACAGCTGCACTCGATCTGGGAGGGAGACCTGGGGCATGGCCTGGTAAAAGGGAAGTGGGCTCAGTGTCTAGGGCCCCGAGCTCCACGCTTCCTGAGAATTCTCCCATGGCTCCCGGGAGACCTGACTAATGGAATGGGAAGTGCTGAGTCCAAGACAAGGGTGTCCAATGGCACCAGCTCCAGGATTTTCTGTTCAGCGAATGTTCATACTCCTGAGAAAATGGAGGCCCTCATGGCTAATGATTCTCAGAGTAACCTCCCTGGCAGTCTCGGCATGCCTGTGTGTTTGAAGTTGATCTGTGGCTGTGCCTAACCCCGCACAGACCTCTCTTCACTGGCACCTAAGCAGCCACCTGCATCTTTTATAGAATGGCAGGGGACTATAAGGGCTCCTAGGGTTGTCTTGCTGGATAATCTAGGCCCTCAGAGGCTAAGTAAGGTACTTAGCTTACAAAGAACACTGAGCTAGCCAGTGACAGGGCCAAAAGGAGACTCCAAACAACCTTCGGATTCTTGTTCCAGGGGCCTGTTATTTTCCAGGCTATCAGGTGGAATAAGATCAAGAACGCGTCTTGCTTAAACCCGAGCCAAGCATTATGAAGGGAAATCTTCTGCCCTTAAATATCTTGCGAGTCCCAGGCTCAAATAGTATTTGAGTATTTTGGGTCCTTTCTAATTTGTTTTTCTCCTTTAAAGATAGGCAGTGACCTGTTTTTCTCATGCTGGACAGGTTATAGGAAGGACTTTATCTGGTACTTGCCCGCTCTCTCCTGCCTGAGCAGCCACCACCCCCCTCTGAGGCCGTGGACAGAGGTGCAGGCAGAGGCCGCCTGAGCATCACAAATTCCTGCACTGCCTTAACATATAATAATCATAAGCATTTAAAACGGTGAAACACCACTTATTTAAATTAACTGAGGGAATGGCAGGTTTTTATTATCACTTAAAAATAGGAGTCAGACTATCTGAAGAGAAAGTGGTACTTTAAAGAACACATAAGAAAAGTTTACTGCTAACAAGTAGTGTTAAATCGGCCTTATTTAGCTGGCCAGTAAATGGATGCTTCCAAAGTGCTTGAAAACCATCCAGGTCAAACAATTCCTGTTTAATCTCATTTGCATTTTACATCTAGTTAATCAACCCTGATCAGATAACATACAGATGTCCTTAGAGACACGCACAGGTAAATCTGGGCTTAATCCAGGTTTACTTCGGACTGATTCTAAATCCACGGGCTCTGAATGAATGTGGCTTTGCTGTTTCCATCAATGCAAGTCCTCATTTTATTGAGCAATTCTATTCTTAGCTCAATGAGGGGGAGGCAGACAGAAAGCCCGTTCCCCTCCATTCCATTCCCCTCCCAGGACGGCATTTAACATGCTGCTCCTGCCAGCTGGCAGGCAGCCACGCCAATGGCCCTGTCAGTACTGGCCAAAGAGAATAAGAAACTACACCATAAAAGGCCAGAACTGCAGCTTGTGCCGTTGTGATGGGGGAGGGGAGTGTGTGGCACCAAGTGGAGCCAGCCCGAGTGGGGGCAGGGGGCACTGGTCACAGAAAAGCAGTTCGAAGGAACTGACCTCAAAGTTCCCCAGGCAGGGGCAGATGAGAGAGAACACCGAGGAAAATTGGAAACCAATCTTTGCTGATGGGTGAGGGTGGGGGCCAGGTCTAAATGTAAAAGCAGACGAGATCACTAGTACTAATCCTTCAACCCCCCAAATGTTCCTGACTCCACGGGGGAAACTACTAAAATAAGCAACCAGAGTCACTAAGGAGAGAAAGAGTGATAAAGGGGTCCCTTCTGTCTTTTATAGATGAGAAATCTATTCCCTGATGCTTTGATACATTGACTTCCCAGACTTAAAACGCATGACCTAAGGAAACAAAACAAAGATCAGATCAATAACCACCAAAGGCTTTCGCATGTACAATGGTTGAAGGCCCACAAATGCACAAGGACATGGCCTATTATTCATCAGTCTTCTCTGTCATCTGCTGTTCCTTTTCTGTCCTGAGCACCTGCCACATGGGTGGTGGTGGTGGTGGGGTGGTGGGGTGGCAGGCAAGGAGCTGAGCATGACTGACAGTGGGAGACCAGTGAGAAAGCTGGATATTTTAGGAAAGAGTTGACAGTGGCATAAACAACACAGTGACTGGGATGGAGAAGAAAAAGTGAACTTGAGAATTAGCCTGGAGACAGACTCAACTCAATGCTGGGATGTAGGAGATAAGGACAAAGGTGTGGGTTGAGGATTAGGAGGTCATGGTGACCTCAGAAAGGTAGTCCCAGAAGGCTACTGGGGTGTGGAGGGGAGGCTGCAGGGAGCTGAAGAGAAAGCGAGAAAGCAAAATCAGAGCAGAGAGCATCCCCCTTCAGAGGGTTTGGCTGTGGAGAGAGAACAGGACAAAGATGGTAGGATGGCTAGAGGAAGACAAGATGTTGCAGGAGTTATGCACGCCGGTATGTTTGGCTAAGATGGGAGAGCTCTGGCAGTATTTATGGGAGAAGCAGAGGAGCTGGAGAAAAGAGAGAAGGAGAGTGGTGGAGCCCCCAAGAGCCTTGGATCCAGAGTGCAGGAGAAAGAAGTAGCCTCAGGGAGAGAAAGGTGGGCTATACCCAGAGCCTGGAGTCATCCTGAGGACAGACCTAGAGATGCCTGTAGGTGTGAGGCCATGACATTGAGCAAGGTCATGCCTGATGCCTCCTAATTCTCAGAGAATAGCTAGAGGCCAAAGTCTGCAGGGTCATATGCTATCACAGAGAAGGGGAGAGGGCAATGACCAGCACTGATACCCTGGCCAAGTCTTGACTTTGGCAGAGTCCAGATTAAGTCTGAGGGTTGATGTGATCTTCCTGAAATGCACCCCCAAATCAGGGGTAGGAGCAGCGAATTCGGAAAGCAGCATTGATTTAAGGTGAAGATTTGCAAGGCGACTCAGATGGGGTTAGGTGGTGGACCAGAGGAGGAGCGGGGTTACAGGTGCTAGCAGGAGAGGGCCTGGCATCGTGGAGCTCAGGGTCTCCAAAGGGTAGAAAGAAAGAGAAGCCACAAGGGGATTCCCAGGAAAAGGAAAACACTCTGTGTGTGTGTGTGTGTGTGTGTGTGTGTGTGTGTGTGTGTGTGTAGGGGCTGAAGTTCTCAGTGAGCATGAAGCACAGTAACATCATAAGAGCAAGAAGAGAGAAATAAAGTAGGAAAATTGGAGGCTGTGGGCAGAGACGATGGGTACTGAAGGAGTAGGTCCCCCAGGAGATGGGATCCTGTGGTCCACCATGCTGTCTGGGGGCCACCTACCTTCCTATCCCTGACTTCCAGGCCACCCACCCTCAGACTCACCGACCACAGTGAGGTTGACCTGAGCCTGCCTGCTGCCCAGCTTGTTCTCCACCAGCAGTGTGTAGCAGCCACAGTGCTCCTGGCGTGCGGCCAGGATGGTGAGCTTGCTGCCGCTCTCGCTGTTCTCCACCTTGATGTGCTCGCTCTCCTGGATCTGCGGCAGAGTGGGCAGGTGCTGGAGATGTGAGCCAGGAAAGGAAGGGAGCTCCGAACCCCACTCCCCATTCCCTGGGGGATGCAGCTGTGCCAGCTGTGTGGTTTTGTGTGGACTCTGGGCTTCCCCCAAGGCCCCTCTCTCCTGTATCCAGAGCCAAGCCTCCCTGGCGGTCCAGACCTGAGGCTAGCAGGAAGGTGCTGAGCAGCGTTTGGGGAATGAACTCTGAAGTCGCTGCTCCTCTGGAGTTCAGGAGCATCCCAGTCCCCCTCCACCACTCTGGGATGGGGTGGGAGAACACATCTGAGCAAAGTCACTTACAAAGTCCATCCTGGCAGGTTCTGACCTCTCTGTGCTATCGAAACCATAGCCACATGTGGCTATTTAAAATTAAGCGGAAACAACCCAAACATCCATCAACTAATGAATGAATAAATAAAATGTGGTATATCTAGACAGTGAAATATTATTTGGCCATAAGAAAGAATGAAGTACTAATTCATGCTACAACATAGATAAGCCCTGAAAGCATAATGCTAAGTAAAATAAGCCAGCACATAAGAAAACACATTATATGATTCCATTTGTATGAAATGCCTGAAATAGGCGAATCCATAGAGACAGTAGGTTAGTGGTTGCCAGGGTCTGGGGAAAGGGGAGGAATGACTACTAACAGGTCAGGGGTTTCTTTTTGGGGTGATGATAATGTTCTGGAATTAGATCATTGTTATGGTCACACATCCTTGTGAATATACGAAAAACCACTTTAAAAGGGTGAATTTTATTGTGCGTGAATTATATCAACAAAGCTATTATAACAATTTTTAATTGCTTAAAATTTAAAATTCAGTTGCTCAGTTACACTAGTCACACTTTAAGTGCTCAATAGCCACATATGGCTAGAAGCTACATATTGGATAACAGATAGAGAATGTTCCCATCACTAGAGAAAGTTCTGTCGGAAGGACGGGGCATAAACGTCCCTGAAAAGGGATGAGGTTCCACCCTATCGCAGACAACACCGACCTAAACACAGCCCAGGGCAAACACGCTTTGGGATGATTAAGGCCAGTTTCTCTTCTTCATCATTTGAGACCAACTCTCCTTTCCTTCCTGGTACTGGCCTCCCACCTCTGGGCCTTAGGACAACTGGAATGGTTTGGAAACAGAGCAACAGAGGGTTTGGAAGAAATCACACCTTCTATACAGTTTCCGATCCAGCACCAGCTCACTGTTCTTTGGCCTCTGCTGCTCATGCACATGGGTACACACTGCCAATATGGGATCCCCAAGTTTCTTTAAAAGCTGGTTGTTCAGAAATTTGAACACTCTCCCATAGGACCATTATTATAAGTGGTAGCTTGATTTCTGGACCAGTAAGCCAAAATTCTACCTAACAAACGATTTATTGATCCAAATACTCAGATCTACTTTTATCCCCTCAGCATGTAGTAAGTTCAGGTTCAGTGGGCAGGCACAAAATCACAGAAAACTCAGAGTCTGAGAGGTCAATTAGGTTACTGGTTCCATTTTCCTGACGCTGAGTAGAGTTCTAGACTGAGATATCAAAATTTGGTGGGCGTCGTGGGTGGTTTCTATTTTTTTCCTTCATATTTTTTCCATTATACAAATTGTCTACAAAGTAGGCATTATTAGCAGATTCAGAGGAAAAGGTTATTAAGAACTTGGATTGGCTGGGGCGTGGTGATGAGTGGGTGAGGTCTCTCCCATTTCTAAGGCTCCTGCAATAAAGAGCGATACTGTCTCCATTACAGCATTTCTCATTCTTTCGGCCCAGGGGCTGTGTGCGTTGTTCTCAGGCCACTCCCCTCCGTTACTGACCTGCTTTCGGAACTTCATCCAGGTGCAGGTGATGGGCTGGGTGCCTGCCACTTTACTGAACAGCTCCACAGACTCTCCTGCGCGCACCTTTTGGTCCTCAGGAAACTGGATGATCTGAGGGGGCATGGCTGGATGAGGACAGGTGAGAGAGTAAGTGAGGAGGAAGGAGCCTCAAACATTCTGATGTCATTTGACGCTGCTGTCCACATTGGTCTCTTGCTCCTGCCTCACCTTCTGGAACCTTCAGGGTAAGAGTGAGGGCACTGATTACTGCTTAACGACATCTGAGCTGACAGACTTGCTAGGTTTGTTCATCTCTTTATTCTAATTTCCTCAGAAGTGACCATGCCATTTACATGGCACAGTTTTCCATTTGTTGGCTTCTCTGAAATGTGCATCTTGCCCTAATTTTTCAAGTCTACATCCTAACTCCTTTATTAATAAATCAGCACCTTGCTGTCCCTTGCTGTCTAACCTGGAGGTGGCCCTGGCCGACAGGCTCAATACAGTTCGTGTCCTCAAATGTCTTTCAGTGGAAAACAGACAAAGTTCCACATGACAAGGACATATAGGAGCATTAAAACAGCACAAAGTGAATCATCTCCTTAAGTGGCTGAGTGGAGGGCAGTGGGTCAGACAGAATTTCACAGAAGGGGTGGGAGATTTGCTAGTACTGTGTGATGCTGTCCATACAGGGGAAGTAGGAAAAAAGACAAGTAGTGGAAGGGGCTGGGGGACCAACTTGTACAGAGACTCTCAGGGAAAATTCAGCCCGAAAGATACAGAGCTTGAATTAGGAAGGGGACCACACACCCAGTGGTCAGCCTAGCAGAGCAAAGGAAAAACCCGTCATGGCAGATGACTTCCTTGCCCCCAAATGTTGCTGTGACCAATTACCTGCCTTCGGAGGTGTCTTGGGTGCAGGTTTCTTTTTCACAGTTGCATCACCTGAAACAAAGAAGTTCATAGGTTATTTTCTGTTAGTTCTGTTTTTTTCCACCAAGCTCCTGAATCCTAGGAGGATGTATGTAGTCTTACCCACCGGCCCCTCCTCCAGACAGAGCTCTTTCTGGAGATCTTGCAGTCTCACACAGCCAACCTCACAATTGACTGAATATCAGTTCTCAGGAGAGCCTCTGGAGGGGTTCCTGAAGTCTCCATTGAGATAAAAACTCTTAAAAGTGCTAAGCCTACACTGTCCATTTCAATGATAAGCCCAAACTCACTAACTATTCTCTCACCCTAACTTTCAGGAAACTCAGAGAGGAAATTAAGTCAGATAAACCAAGTAAAATTAGCCTTTGGTGTGGATCCAAGGGTCTCAGGCTTCCTTTGGGTCACAGACTGTGGACTGGTGGCTTTCATTTGTTTACTATTTATTGAATGGATCACTGAATGAATGAAGAATTGAAGCGAACCAGCCAATGGTTTCCTCCATTCCTATTCCCACTTTCTCCACACAACTCAGAAAAGAAAAATGACCCAAACAGACCAGTTCTGCAGCACAAACGTATTCATTTGGTGAAATAATAACGTGGTGAATATGCAAAAATATCCTCAGCTATCTTTATAGCTTGTTTTTATATTTCTTTCAGGTCTTTGCTCAAAAGCCATCTAACCTCCTTATCCAAGTGAAATGAAAATCTTAATGTTCCTAGTGGCTTTATTTGTAACTGCCAAAAACTAGAAGTTATTCAAATATCCTCAACTGGAGAATGGATGAACTGTGGTAACTTCACACAATGAAATACTACTCAGTAGAAGGAACAGACTATTGAGACCCACAACACAAATGAATCCCATTAGTGATTCATCTCTCTGCTAAGAAAAGCCAAACTCAAAGGCTACGTGCTGTATAATTCTCTATGACATTTTGGAAAAGGTAAAACTATAGGGACAGAGAATAGGTTAGTGTTTGCCAGAGGTGAGTTCGGGGAAGGAGGGGCACAGGGAGGGACATGTTCTGAGGTGATGGAACATATTTTGATTGTGGCAGTAGTTACATGACTATATGTATTTGTCAAGGTTCATAGAACTGTGCACTAGAATGAGCGAATTTTATTGTATGTAAATTATATCTTAATAAAAAAAATGAAGAAACATTACTTAACAAGAAGATCTTCCCTAACTACTCTATATGAAATACCAACCCTCCACCCCTAGCGCTCCTTACCCTGCTTACCACTTTATTATCTTCCCCTCCATGGCACCTATCACCATATAACAAACTATTTACTTACTGTCTGCCCTTTGCCTCCCCCTAAAGTATAAACTTTTTAAAAGCAGGGACTTTTTTGTTATGTGTATCCTATGTGCCTGACACATGGTAGGCACTCGATAACTATTTATTGAATGAATGAGTGGAGTTATGTTAACAATTAATCATCCATTCATAAAACTTCACTGCTGTAGATTACAGAAAGGCAGTGCTATGTCCTGGCTTGGACTTGGAGCATCTCTGTGACCATAGGCAAGTTAGCTAACTTTGTGGATTGTCAGTTGTGCATCTGTAAAATGAGAAGAGTGCTGCTACCCATCTGAGTGCCCCAAGAGGGCTGTGTAAGGAGGCGATCTCTGACGGAAGCACTCTGAGAGCAGAGAGTGGATGACTGCCAGTTACGTGGTTGAGCCCAGGGTGAGGCCTGCTTCCACCAACTTCACCCTGGCTCGTCACTATTAGTGATCCACTTGTCCAACTCTCAAAAATTTACTGAGGGCCTATAATGTGCTGGGCAAATGCCAATCAGTACATACTACTAGCCTCGGTACCGAGGAGAAAACCAAACAAATGTGAGAAATCAGGGCTTGTCCTCAAAGGCTTAAATGTCAAGACATGTGATCCACAGGAAAGGCTTCTTTTTCTTTTCCCATAAAGGACATTTATAGGACAACTGGACACATTCGAATAAGTCCAATAAATTATATGATAGTATCGTGTCAATGTTAATTTTGTGTTTTGATCTCCAAACTGTGGTTTAGTGAGAGATACTCCTTGTTATTAGGAAATATACACTGATGTATTTAGATGCAGAGGATACCATATGTGCAACTTACTTTCAAACTGATCATAAAACATGTGTGTGCGTGCGCGTGCGTGTGCGTGTGTGTGTGTGTGTGCGCGTGTGGCAGAGGGGAAAAGAGAAGGAAAAAGAAAGGGAGAGAGAAGATAGGATAAAGCAAACATGGTAAAATGTTGATACTTGAAGAATCTGAATGGAGGGTATCCAAAAATTATTTGTACCATTTTTGTGACTTTCCTGTAAGTCTGAAATTATTTCAAAATAAAAGTTAAATGGAAAGTTAAAATAATTTTATCCTGCCAAAATGACATGATTGTTCAAATGAAGGAGAAAGAGTGTATGCTGTAGGTTGAGGAGATTGTCAGGAAGGACTAAGAGGCGGATGTAGAATGGACCCGAGGAGTAGAGAAGATCTGCACTAGAGTAGAAAAAAGAGCCTACCCCACAGCTCAGGAACAGGGAGTGGCTCAGAGCTGAGAATCAGGGTGATGTTTGGTGGAAGTTGGGTAGAGCACAGGGCTGGGATTAGAGAGCAGTGGTGTGAAGATAGTATGACAATAGAAAGAAAACTAAAAATTCAGTTCCTTTGTCACACTAGTCATATTTCAAGGGTTCAAGAGCCACATGTGGTCAATGGCTAACATATTGTGCAGATGTGGAACACTGCTGTCAGCACAGAAAGTTCTATTGGACAGTGCTGGTCTAGAAAGCCAAGTCTGAGAGTTACGTCTTTGTCCTAAATGAACAGGGAATCCTCACACAAACAGCAGTCCAACTGGGCTAGAGGACACCTAGAGGTCTTTCTATATCCTGGGGGACAAGGATACTCAATATGGAGGCCATTGCCATACTCTTGGAAGGAACTAATCTTCCAGGTCCAGCTTTGGTAAAGGCAGCAACAAAGAAAATACAAATAAGAGACAGAGAAAAAGTTAAAAAAATTGGGGGGCTAAACAAGAGGCAGGTACAAAGTTTCCTTAGAAAATTCTTGCTTGGATAAATGGGGGAAATTATATTGATGGAATATGGAATTTGGGAGTGAAAGGTGAATTTGGCTTGGTCCAAGTGAATGTGGTACATGAAAGAATTTAATCTGTATATAGGCAAAAGCCCAAGGTCATAATTCAAGAGAGAGTTTGGTCAAGATTGGAAGAGAAGGATTTCAGGATCAAATATGCAATTTATAATAGAAACTGTGAGGATGGATCACTTCTTCGGAGAAAAATGCAATGAAAGAGGAAAAGGGGCCAGGGTCTGATCCCAGGTGAGACCACAATGAGGAGCTGGGAGGAAGGAGAGGGGCTGCGGAAGGACTCTGAGAGGCAGAAGGAGGACTGTCACTGCGATCACGGGTGGGAGAGAATGAGCACCGGAAAGTGGGCTTTAGGCATAACTAGCACTGAGTGACGGGTGCTGTTAGAGAGGGCCGGTATAGTGGGACCATGGGGTCAGAAGTCACTCCAGAGGAGATTCTTAAGGAAACAGGCAAGAGTCAACTAATGGGTCAAGAATGCTGGAAGTGAAAGGGACAAAGAGAAATGGAGCGACAGAAGAGGAATATCAAACGAAGGTTTCTTCCAAGGGAGGAGAGCAGAGCACAACTTTGAAAGCAGAAAGCTAGGAAAAGTAGAGCCCAACGATGCCAGATGCCAGATGGATGGGATATGGAACACCCATGACTGGCTGAGCCATGAATCCCCAGCCCCTCTTCATCCCTGGCTGTTAGAAAGTGAGAGGGCACAACTAGAGGGAGAGGCCCTCAAAGGAAGAAGAAAGGTTTCTACTAGAGCCAGGATCTGACCTCCTGTGGAAAGGGAAAGGCAGCTGGCAGAGGAACTGTGTAGAGGGCTGATTTTATGGGCTTAGCTGTGTTCCTCACCCAAGTTCATATGTTGAAGCCCTAACCCCAGAGACAGGGCCTTTCAAGAGGTAATTAAGTTAAAATGAGGCTGTTAGGGTGGGTCCTAATCCAATCCGACTAGTGTCATAGAAGAGGGAATTTGGACACACAGAGATATCAGGGATGACTCGCTCAGAAGGAGGCCATGTGAGGACCTAGCGAGAAGGCAGCAATCTGCAAGCCAAGGAGAAAGGCCTCAGGAGAAACCGAACCTGCTGACGCTTTGATCTTAGACTTCTAGCCTCCAGAACTGTGAAGCAATACATTTCTGCTGTTTAAGCCATCCAGTCTGTAGTACTTTGTTAGGGTCGCCCTAGCAAACAAATGCAGCTGTGGATGGGTTCTGGGGGGCTGGAAGGAGGTTGACAGCCCCTGGAGTGGTGGGCCAGGAGTCGATAAGGAGGAGGAAGCCGCATAGAATAAAATTAGATGATGCCAAAGTCCCACCCTATACTATTCTTGGAGGCTTTGGGTAAAACCTATGTGCCAGAAGTAGAGCCTGAATTAATATCTATCTGTGTTACAGTCAAATGGGATTGAAGGCCAAAGTTTTAAATTTGTTTGTTCTATAAATTCGGAGCTTCGGATGTTTGAATTGGTTAGCATTTGAAACTGGTTTGGTTTCCATTAGTAAAAACATTTTTAAATGTTAACAGTGTTCTGTACCCTATTCTATACATATTTTATATGACCATCTGCTGCAATCCATTGTGTTCCAGGCTTGGAAGAACATAATTAATGGATTGGAAAGCTGAGTCACCTGATTCTAAAACCTGGTTTCTCATGGAGAGCTGGACTCAGCGAGTTGTTTCTAACCCATGGTCACATCATCCTTTTTCTCATTAGTTCTTACCCCAACCAAACACAAGCAGGGTACCTCACACTGTTTCCATTTCATGAAAAACGGCATGGATTCGCATAAAATGTAAGGACTTGTTGGGTTCATAAAAGCACATGGGGCCAAATAGAAATAGGACCTAAGTCTCCTGATGCCCGGTATGTGGCTGCTTTCTTCCTCTTGCCTCTTAACTCCAGCTGACACTCTGTTCCATCACCAAATCTAGGTCTTTAAAACCCTTCTCTGTCTTTTGCAGAAATGGACTCCCTAGGTTATGTGGCTTCAGTTTCCTCATTCAAAAAATGTGAGAAGAATAAAGAAATTTGTTGTAAAGAATTAAGCTACACTGTAAAGAGAGTATAGCACAAAAGCCAGCCCCTCTCCCCATTCACCCCTCTTCCCCAAACAGACCCCCAGAGGACTTTGTGTACTTGCCTTCGCCTATTTAGCATGCCACACTGTCAGCTCAGCTTTTATACCTACATGAGCTCTCATATTGCACCTGGAGTTCTTTCTCTCAATTCAGGTACAGTAGAGGTAATATTCTTGCTGGTCCAGATGCCGAATGTCTCAGTATTTCTTGGGTCACTAACTAGTTTCCTCTTCTCTGGATTCGCCATTCTAATTATCTGACTATTCCTATCAGTTCTTTGTCTTTCATTCCCTTCTCTAGCACCCAAACTTATCGCACAAGCTATTGTAAGGAGATGAAAATAAAATCCAACCATCTTTGAAAATCCCATGAAAGCACTGGCCACAGAGTCAGGCAAGGAGGGTGGAGCATCTGCTCTCTCCTTGCTACTGGGTCTGTCCTTCTGAGGAGAAACTCAGTCACCTCTCTTAAACAGTCAGCCCTGGGCAGCATATCCCTCCTGGCACAGCACTGCTCCCCAAACTCTTAACTCCCCAAACTACTCTTAAAGTCCCTCATTTTACCTTTCTCTTTACTGCCTTCATTTTCCCTGGAGCCTCAACATCTCTCCTGGGCCCAGCTATACATCCCACTACCTGACCACCATCTCCCCTGGCACATATTGCAAGCCCAACACATTTAAAACCAAATCCAGAATCTTCTCCCCATACTGCTGCCTGCTTCTGTTTCTCCCAAGACCCCCTCCCCTGCTCATGTTCGGTCACTAAGGTCTACCAATTCCATCAACTAAATACCTTCTTGGTCTGCCACTTTCCACATGCCCACTGTCACATTTTTTATCCTAACTATATCACTTGCTAGGCCTCACCCTAATATATCCATTGCATGACCAAAGTGGTCTTTTTCAAATGCAGATCTGATGTCACTCCACTGTTTAAACCTCTCCAGTAGCTATCCACTGCCACTTAGGATCAAGTCAAACTCATCTTACAAGGGCCTTTGAGATCTATCCCTGGTTTTTATTGTCGGCCTTCTTTCTTACCATTCCCTCTTGGGGAACACCCTCACTCATGCCCTTGATGCTCAGTATCAGTGGTTCTCAAAGTCTAGCATGCATTATGATTACCTGGGAAACTGCTAAAGGTTTCTGCCCTTCCTGGGATGCTGATGCTGCTGGTCCCTTGTACCACCATCTAGGGAGCACTGTTCTATACCCTGAATGCCTTTCAGTTTCTTTCAGCAATACCAGACTTTGCAATCAGCTTTGATGCCTGTCGCACATTCTTTAGGCAGGTCTCAGCTCATGCATCACTACTGCAGACTGAGTTCCAAGCCCCTCTGAGGTAGTTCTATCTCAGCAACTATTACGAGGTCCTCCCTGGGGAGGACCCATTCTGCCATTTAACATGCTTGTAGGAGACCGTGGGAGAGCTGGGAAGGAGTTGAAGCTTCAGCCCACGAGTAGGTCACAGGGTCACACGTATGGTAGTGTGAGGGGAGTGTTAGGGACCATCACTCCTCATAGACCAAAACTTTGGTTGGGTGTAACTGAGAGTTGGTACCAGCTTTCAGAGACACTCATAAAAACACCCCAGCTTCTCTCCTAAGGTCCATGCCTTTCGCTGTCAAGCAAGTCTTGAGGCCAAGTCTCAACCTCTCCAGCCAGCATTTCCTTCTAGCCCTCTGAATCCTATCAAGATTTAACATTCCCCATGACCTGGAGAGAATAGTTAAAAGAAAGATTTGATCCTGGGGGACCTTTCAGGAAAACTGGACACACTTTTGACATCCAAAGATGCTTTCAAGTTGACATGACTTTTGGCTTCAGAGAGAGACATATGGGAGGCCAAGGCAAAGATATCTGAAAGCATCATAATCTGGGATTGTCCATTGTGGTGGCTGAATCCAAAGTGTCCAATGTCAGAGGTGAAACTCAGGCTAAGGCCAAGCATGAAATATGAAGGGGTGTCCCACCTGCATCTCCCCAAATCCCAGAAGCACGGTGAAGGCAGGGACCCTTATAATATGGAAACTCATGAATTGATTTGAAAAATCAGACTTATTATATCCCTGCTTTGGATGAGGCACTGAAGTTTCAAAGATGGACAGGCCCTGGCTCCTGTCTTCAAGTTGTAAAAGTACCCTGTGGATGCCCATCTATCACTTTTCTAAAAGACTATCAACTCTACAGACTGACAGGAGGAATCCCTGAGTCTGTTTTCACACCAGCATGGACTTGTCTGTACTTACTAAAATCATGGAGCTCCACTGATGCCTCCTTCACATAAAATTCCATTCAGATCCTCTCCAGCTGGAATACCCTAAACCTGGGCCTTATGCTTAAGGCCTTCTTCCTGTTAGCATCTTTCTGCTGTTTTGTAACACGACCCATGCTGTCTGTAGCTTTGACCATTCGCACATCAGATGATAGCAACGGGAGTTGGCTGACTTCACCTGAACTGCGTCACTTAAAAAAAAGCGTTGCATGGAACGGCCTGATGTCAGAGCTGGAAAGGCCTGGGATCAGTCTGAGGAAGCCAAGGTCCAGAGAGACAAAGGGCTTTGACCATGGCCACATGTTCACTTAGTGGTCAAACCGAGACTTCTGTCCTCTGCTTTCTGGTCCAGTAGCTGTCTGGCTATGCCCTGAGTCTGAGCCCTGCTCCAGAGCCGGGCACAGTGAATGAGCATTTGGAGGCCTACCAATGGTGCTGCTGCCTCCCCACACCCACTAAACTCAAGGGAGGAATCTTGGATGCTTCTCCTCTGGCCTGTGCACTTTTCTTCTGTTCTTTCTCTAAAGGTAGGAAACAACTCATCAGGGGCTGGAAGAGTAGACGAAGTGTTCCAGGAGTGCTGACATTAAATACCCATCAAGAGGGGGAAAACCAGCCATAAAGGATATTGAGACAAGACAAAAATTGAATATAGACCATAGATTAGATACCAGTATTGGTTCAATTTTAAATTTCCTGATTTTAATAACTGCATTGTGGTTATGTTCCTAGGAGATACACAATGAGATATTTAGAGGTCAAGGGCACGATGTCTCTAATTCATTCATAAATGGTATCTATATCTACATCCATCTGATGAATGGTGAATATATATATGAACATATTCATAGTATAGGGTATACAAAAGTTTCTTGTATTATTCCTGCAACTTTTCTGTAAGTTTGAAATTATATCAAAATAAAGTTATTAAGATCCGGGGAAGCATGCCAGCTGTCACCCTCCTTCTTCCCCCAGCTCTAATGGTAGTCAGACCTCTGCCCCTTAAGTGGGCCGACAGAAGCACTGCCCAGGCTTGTGTGGACAGTACAGTGTAAGACTCTGAGACTATGGCAAGGCACACAGGGTGTTTATTGTGGTGGAAACGTAGGTTTGGCCTCACAGTGAGATGCCAGGCAGGAAAACTTAGTTTTCTAAGGCTCAGTTTTGCTCATCTGTAAAATGGGAACAACTATTTGTACCTCTGTAGGGTGAGACTTGCCTGAAATGACATAGCTTGAGTGCCTAAAATGATGCCTGTGGCACAGGTGTTCAGCAAACACTTGGTTTGTATGACAAGCAGATGATCCCAAGTTGGGTGCCCTCACCATATTCATTCTAGCATCCGTGAAGTTTCTTCCCCAAATGTTTTCATTCCACTTCAACCAAACCACATTTTTCTCCTCTTTCATAACCTGGCCCAGAGTTTCCCTCATCCCCAAATCTTCCCACACTACCCTCTCCACACTCCTGTCCTTGTGAGTGCGTGTCTGGCAGGTTAACTTGTACTTTTGAGAGTTTTCTCTCACCCTGCCCCTGGGATTGGAGCAGAATGACTTGGCTTTTCCCTCATGTTCCTCACTGCTTGGCAGTGGCGGAGCTCCCGGGGGCTCTCAGGCCACAGTGTGGATGAGTGCTATCTACTCTCACACCTGACAGCTCACTTACAGAACTGAATATGGGACCTGGGGAGGGGAGAGAGTTCAGAAAGGGATCTGGCCACGGTCTGACTCAGCCTTGCCTTCCCCTGGTCACTGGCAGGAAAGATGGATTTCCTGGTTAGATCAGGTACTTCCCAGTCCTTGACAAAAACGAACACGCAAACACAGCCAGAGCACTTGGGGACACGAGTCTCTGGGCTTTCTCATGGAATCAGAGATATACGGGACTGGGGAAGGCAGTGCTAAGAGAA
>NW_011888782.1:23312540-23314721 GCF_000151845.1 Pteropus vampyrus | reverse complement strand
ACACTAGGCACTTTTGCCTTCACTGGCTCCTTCCTCCATTAAAGGAAAAACCAAAAAATATAAGTACACACACATATACAACTATGTAAATTATATTTTGTAACACATTGATATATATCAATATTACGAATTCATAATATATTAATATTATGAATTAAAACATTTTCTTTGAGCTAAATTTTATTGTTTTCTGCTAATTTTATAAGATGTTAGGATATTTTTGCAGGCCTGTAAATCATTTCTCTGTGCCCAGTAGATAAGTGGGCCCTGGGGGAAGCCGAGATCCAAAAAGAGGGAGATAGCTGTTCAGTCACAGGAGAAACTCCTTCCCCCCTTGCTACGTATAGCACAGCTGCAACTTGATTCTCAGAGATTCTGGCAAGGGCTTTCCATGACCAAGGCACAGGATGTGTCAGCCTGAAAGGGGCACGTGTGGGAAGGCCCAGTTGTAGCTCTGAGGGAACTTACAATGGAGGAGGAAGGATGAGACTAGACACATCACTGTGACACTGGGAAGAAGGCAGTCAATGTCAGAGGGCCAGTGTAGGGCTAAGTGCTACGAGAACTCACAGGAGGGAAAAGTGACTTTAAGCTGGAGCAAGGACAAACTCAGGGATGAGGTGGCTTTCCATGGGAGCCTGTCCCATGGAGAGAGGTTCCAGAGCAAAGGTGTGAAGTAAGGAACACAGGGATGTCCAGTGTACACTGAGGAGCTCAGTTTGGCTCGGGTATAAAACAGGAGTAAAGGAGATGGGGGCAGCTTGAAAAGGAGGCTGAGGTTAACGTCAGAACATGTGTTTGTGTGTGGCAGCTGTGCAAGGCAGCAGGTGTGCGAGGTTCACTTGTATGGGACTAATAGACTGGAGGCTGCTGGGCACTCCAGCCAGAGTGACAAGATCGGAGCCAATTTCAAAAGATCTACCTGGCAGGAAACACTCACCTGGGAGAGATTAGAAGAAGCTCTCACAGAGGTCTTATGAGAAGTAGAAAGGGCCTGAGTGAGGTTGAGGGTGGACGTGGATGTGCACCACCACTCAGGCTGTGGGCAGGTTGGGGAGAGATGAGAAGCACTGAGAAAAGGCCACTGGCTTGGTCTCCAAGAGTTCACTGGGCACTTGCGTGACTTCTAGGAGCTTGTGCAAGAAAGCAGGGGCCTCCACTGACCCTCAGTCCGAGGGTTGCCTAGAAAAGCTGAACAAGTACTTACTCTCTGTTCCTAGCACGGGAGGAAGTGAGCTCTTGGGCCTCCGGGATTTCATCTCTGGGGCTTTGGCATTCTCACTGGCGGGAGCAGCTGGAACGAGACAGGTGACAACAAACATTAGTTGGCATCTGCCCAAGGAAAGAGCAGAGGAGGTATCTCCACAAAAATCCCACTGCAACCAAAATGATAGCCCCCTCCAGCTACCCCCATGCCTCATGTCACTCTGAGGGCCCTTAGTGCTGGCTCAGTGGCCGGTACCTGTGGCCAGGACCTTCCTCCACAGGAGCACCAAAGGAGCTTCGCTCCACTGGGCCTTATAAATCAGATGGAGAGAGCACAGTTGCCCTGGCAAGATGGATGGACAGGCTATCCTGGGAACTAGTTAATGCTTTCCCCGTTGCAGCAGGCATGTGCTGCCAGAAGTCCCATCAACTCAGGGCAGGGGGAGAGTCGATGTCCCTCTGCTCATCTCTCCCCATCCTTTCCCTTTATTGGGTTTTGACACTCTTGGGCTAAACGTTCTGGATTTCCAGAAGCTCACTCTGTGTAGAGGGGTCTCTTGTACAGAAGAAGGAAGGGACAGGGTCCCTGCCCTTGGGCTCATGGTTTGGAGGTGGTTTGTAGCCTCTGATTTCTCAGACTGCCTTCTACAGATGGGCACTAAGAGTCAGACCTCCAAACCAGAGGACAGCCTCTGAGTGGTGGCTGGCCATCTCACCCGCTTTGGACTGAGCTTCAGGCCACTGTGGGGGCTTCTGCATCCCTCCCCAAAGTGGGCCCAGTGAAACTCTTCAGCAGCAGCCCTCCGGGCAGAGCTGAACCACTGTGCAGATGATGCATGGCTCCTCAGTCCTTTCCTCCCTGCTCCCTCTTGCATGGGAATGCTCACTGGATAATGCCAGGGAAACCCTCCCTTGTCAGGGTAACATCTCTCTGGCCTGGGATGGGCCGAAAAAGCCTTCACTGGACTCCAAGGA
>NW_011888782.1:23254624-23311140 GCF_000151845.1 Pteropus vampyrus | reverse complement strand
GGTGGTGGTGGTGGTGGTGTGTGTGTGTGTGTGTGTGTGTGTGTGTGTGTGTGTGTGTGTGTGTAAATGGGGCTGGGGCACAGGGAGGGTCTCAGGGACTATTCCAAGAAACAAGAAAACAGTGCTTCCCTTGATATTGGGAACCGGGTGCCATAACCAGGGGCATAGGGTAAGCCTATGTATGGTTCCCTTCCCAGTCCCCTCTCAACTTCCCTTCTTTCAAGACCAGCATTTTCTGACAGGCACCCATAAATTTGTTTTCCCCTTTTTTAAGAAAGAGAAGGAGAGGGCAGAGCATGTACAGATAGTTGTGTGTTCTTTGGCTTCCGCATTCTCTGCTGTATTTCTCCTGGTGAGTTTGGGGGTATCAGATGATGGAGATACAGAAGGAGCAGGATTTTTTGCAACTGATGGGTAAATTGAGGCATAAGAAAACAAAGGATGAGAGGCCCAGTTTTCCTGAATTCCTGAAAGAAGGGAGAGAGGGCCTGAGTTTCCTCCTCATGGGGTTGTATTGGGCTTTGCTTCTAAGCGTCCTTAGAGTAAGACCAAGAGAAGAGGGTTCTCATTTGGGCTGTGTCATCAGCAATCTTGGGATTGTGGACAAATTATTTCAACTGCCCTCGGTCTCTATTTCTGAATCTTTATAAAGCGAATGACACTTATATTCTCTCCCTCACAGTGTTATGAGGCTCAAAGGAGAGAATGCGTGCAACAGTGTTCTGGAGAGCAGAACAATGATCCTGTTTACCACACTTCCTTACGTCCTTCTGAATCTGCTCTAAAATTCTCCACCTTCAGAAAGCCCTGCCTGACTGGCCCCTACCACATGTTTCCTGCCTCTGCGCCTGTCCTCTGTTCTTGGGTGCTGGCTTCACACGGATGTGTGAATGTACTTCCTGTCTTGTGCTCTGAGCCTTGTTTTTGGAAGTTCTGTGCACCTTATCTTTCCATCCGGCCATGAGAAAAGGGGCTCAATTTCCCTTTCAAACTAGGCACACCCCTGACTTGGAGTCCCCTCTTCTCTCTGCAGCACCCCTCACCCCTGCCCCAGGAGGGATGTGTATGCACCACAAGCCACTAGACCTCCGTGAGAACCACAGCAAAGAAGAGGCTGAAGGACCATGTGCTTAATCAGAACCAGCTTTGCGCTCACAGTGCTGCCCAGGGGATAAAAATAATAGTAATAAAAGTTTAAGAGCAGCTTGTATTTTCTGTCCATTTTAATCAGCTGGTGATGAAATTGAACTCCATTTCTAGATCTGGGCCTCAGGGTTGGAGTCCTTTGCTGATCTGGTTGTACCTCAAAGAAGCATGGGGGAAGAAGATGGCGGTGGGGGATATGGGGGGCCTCCACACAGAGAGGAAAATGTGTCCTTATATGGACAACGCCTCACCCCTTCCACTCCTGGGCTAGCTCTGGACTCAGCCCTCTAGGGCAGCTTTTTTTCTTCCAACTTCCCCAAGAGGTTTGTTCCCTGAGCTCTAACCCTAGGGAGGGAGAACAAGGTATAGAGAGGCTTTTGGAAGGGGTCCTAGCTTCCAAAAGCCCCATGACGGGGCTGCATAGAGGAGCTGGCCTCCCTCTCTGCCCAAGAGCAAGCACCATGCTGGCATAATCAGGAGAGTCCAGTTAGGAAACTGCTCTTTTCTGGCTGTGCTGCTTGGTGACTATGAGTTCTTGGGCAAGTTCCTGAACTTTTCTGAGCCTGACCTTCTTCACTAGGAAAATGCGAATAACAATACACAACAAAGGAGTGAATGGGACATAAAGTCATAGCTGGCATTTATTGGATACTTAGTCCATGCCTGGAATGATGCTAAGTGATTTTTATATGCTTTTTCCAGGTTGAACCATACCATCTGCCAATATTCAAGTGTTTTTGACTAATTTAAATAGCAATTTTATTTAGTTCAACCTAATAGATGTTAGCTGCCTGTGATGATATAAAGAACAAATGTGAAAGCGGGAGCAGACTTATGAATACGGCAAGGCTGAGGCCAGCAAAAGAAGGGTGGGTCGAAATCATTTCAGCAACAATCATAAAGTGGCCATGGTAGCAGCTGGACCCCAGTGTTTAGGAGCCAAGGTTTGGTTTTAAATTCCCACCCAGCTAGTAATTAGCTGTGTGGCCTTCAGCAAATGGCTGTTTCTGTAATGTCTCAAATCAGGCTTTTTTCCTCTCACTCCCCTTAACTCCCTTGTGGTTACCAGCGATTGCCACGTTGCCAAATCCAATGGCCGTTTCTCAGGCGTATCTACTCAGCAGCAGCACCTGATGCACTAATCTCCATCATTCCTCTCTTATAGAAATGATTGCCATTTGGCTTCTCGAATACCCCTCTCTCCTGGGTTTCTTCCTGTCTTCCTGGGGCCATTCCTTCCCATTCTCTTTCGTAGACCTCTGTCCTGCCCTACTTCTCAGTGTTGGACGCTGCCCCCTTCCCTCCTTCATCCACAGCCACTCTTTAGGGACCTCATTCAATCCCAGGGCATTAAATGGCCTCATATGTGCAAGGTTCCCCATACCCTGCCTCCAACCCTGACCTCTGTCCTCAACCCAGATTCATCTAAATGCCTGCCTATGTGACATGTCTATTTGGATGTCTAATGGGTATCTTAAAATTCACATGCAAGGAACTCCTGCTTGTTCTCTCACCCCTTGCATTCTGATCTCAGTAGGTGGTACCATCATTGATCTGTACTCCCTACCAAAACTAAGACACCTTGAACTTCCTTTTCTCCCCATTTCCAATGCATCGGCAAATCCTATCAGCCCTCTACCATCAAAACAGATTATGAAGCTGATCATCTTCCACCTCTTCCATGGAGCCTGAACTGCCACCGTTTCCTGCCTAGGCTACTGCAGCAACCTCTCCCAGTGGGTCTCCCTGCTCTCCCTTGAACCCTTTCTGAGTCTGGTCGCCATATGGCAACCTGAGTGATACTGTATAATGTCCAGTGTTGTCCCATCACACTTAGAATAAAATCCAGTTTCCCTGTCGCAGCCTATAAGGCATGGCAGACCTAGTGGCTGGTCTTCCTCAACCTCATTTCCCACCACTCTGCCCCCAGGGGCAAGCCCCGCCACCCTGCCTCCTTACTTTTGGGAATCTCTCAGGCACAGTTTCAGTTAAAGGCTTTGCACTCCCTGTTACCTCTTCCTTATGACTTCTGGGACTCCTTCCTTCACTCCTTCAGGTCTCTGTGAGGCCTCACAACCACCCTCTCTAGTAATAGCCTTCCCTCCTCTATTACCCCCTTTGCTTTATTCAAACATGTGACATTGCCTGAGGTTTTATGACATATCTGTTCATCTATATTGTCTTCCCCTCATGAGAATGTAAAGTCTCTGAGAGCGGTGCTGGCACAGAGTAGGCGCTCATATTTGTTGAATAAATGACAGCGTGGGTGCCCACTGGCACATCAACTCCTAACACACACATGCACAATCCTCCACAGTCAGGAAGTCCTTGGTCGTGCTGGCAGCTGAGACCAGATGCCCTCAGTCAGGGTGGCTGGGGAAGGGTGGCTTGAGCTGGGAGGGCTGGACAAACCAGTGAGGGAACCGAGGTGTCTTCAGACTCCTGTCTTGGGATTTTGGGCTACAAAAGGCTTCTCACCCAGTTAAAATAAGAGAGAATGGGTCACTCAGGCCAGATGTGCAGAAAGACTTCCCAGCAGGAAGGGCTATTAATAAGAAAGACTTGGATCTCTTAGAGAGTGGACACTGCCATGTTATTTGCTAGACAAGAGGCCATGCCAGATAGTGGAAGGTTGCAGGCTTCTGAACCAGACACACCCAGGTTCCAGTCCTGTCTGGTAACTCGCTTAACTCCTTGTGCAAGGTGGCTTGAAGGGTGTGCCTGTCGGGATCAGAGACACCCAGATTCACTTCTCTCCTATGTACTGTCTTTGTGACCTGGAAAGGCTGTTGATCTTCTCTGAGCTTCAATTTTCTCAATAAGAAAGACGCTGTCCAACTAATGCATAAACTAAAAATGCATGTTTCTGGCCATGGCAGGCCTTGAAGGTCAGCTTTTTTTCTTCCTGGATGAATTTTCTGACAAGCCCTTACTCGCTTTAGGCTTTAGTTCCCATCTGTGGTACAAGCTGATACTTGCCTTCTGCCACGCTTGGAAGGAAGGGCAGTGTGACTGTAATCAAGAAAGTGCACAAGAGCACTCTTTTTTTAGGGAAGACACTCAAATAGCATGATTAAAATAGCCATATGTGCTGCATCATAAAGGCGACCTCTCTTTGTCTTTACTACAAGAGTCAACAGTAGTGTGGTTAATATTGAATAGCTAATGAGCCAAAGTCTTTTTTATGAGGTCTTGAAATATATCATTATATTGGCCACAGATGTATAGGCTTAATGATGTTTGGCACAGACTGTGTGAGTGATAGTAAGTGCTGTTGCGGGTAGGGCCTAGCCGGCTGGCAGGGTAGAGCCTGATGTCAGCATCAGCTGTGTCCCCCACTCCCAGTGGGGGGCCTCACTGCCCCTTGGGGGTAATGCAGGCTGATCCTACCCAGAGACCAGGCAGCTGTAGATGGTGAGAGACTGAAGACCCCACGGTGACTAGGCTTGAAAATTTAGTCATGGTTACCTCATACGGCAAGTAGTTCTTCAATGTATTTAAACTCATGATTCATTTTGAGAATCTGATCTAAAACTATAGATCCTCTCTTCAGAAAAATGCTCTAATCCACAAACACAACATTTTGCCTATAATTTCAAGGGGTGAATAGACCCATTGGGATCTTTAAGTTAGGTGCTATTGCCTTGGGGAGCCAGATAGCTGAGAAGATCGGGAGATGGACCAAGAACAGGAAATCTGTTCAGCTGAGTAGAGCACAGGAGGTGCTGAAAGGTGGCAGGGGAGCAGTTAATAAGGAGACTACAGTCCTTTACTATTTGTCCAGAGGTGGTTCTTGATGGGAAAATAAAGCTAAATGTGGCAAGAAGCCTGCCACATGCAAAACACTAATATATCTCCAAGTAAAACAACAGGGAAAAGAGTGGGTGTCACGTGGCTTGCCCTTTTTCTCTTTGAAAAAACAAAACAAAACAAAACAAAACCCAACTAATTTAGAGTCAGTCCTGTTATCTCAACTGGTCTCTCTCAGATCCCTTTTCTAGTTCTTCTCTAAAGACCCAGCTTCTAATCTGCAGCCCGAGGCCAAACACTGTGGAGGCCTCTTTGTAAGAACTAGAGATAAGTAATGAAGGTCATCAAGATTAGCGGAGAGAGGAGGAGAATGAACTAAAAGGAGACCAATTTATGGGCAAAAAAAGTATAAGTTGCAGAATAGATTCCCTAAAACTTTTAAAAAAGAATCCCCAAATGTATTCTGTAGGTGAAAAGGAAATTTTATTTTAAAAACAAAGTTTGGTTTTAAAAATAAACCATTTGCTGTTTCTCAAAAAGGTGCTGACATTTTGCAGATAAAGAGAATGAACTGCTGTCCTGCCTTCAGCTAGCAGTGTAAACAGGACTCAAAGAGGCTAGGGATTCCAAAAGCAGATAACCTCATTAGCAGGCTGAACTTCCTTATAGATGGTTTGGAACCAGCATGGGTCCCACGTGAGTGGTGGGGCTGTTAGAAATAGGCTTCTGGGGTCAAGTTCCCAGAAACACTATTGTTTAAACTGCAGCATCTGTACAGAAAGAAGCAGGATCTACCTGGGTGGGTGACAGCTCAGGCCACACACACACACAGGAGTAACCACCAGCAACAGCCCCTATCCAGAGCCTCAAAACGTGCTTCAAGACCCTCTCTTAATTGACCATACACTTTAACCCATCAAATCTGCTTCCTTAGACTAAGAGCTCCTGTGGCAAATACATTCACAGAACTCCGGGAGACACACAGTATTCGATAATTTCAGCTTTACTGTTGGTTGCTGACAATTTAATATATGTTGCCGTTGTAAGTATTTAAAATTTTTTTTTCTTTTTAATACTCTCTTTTCTTTTCACCCATTCATTATGTATCTCAGATCTCAGCTTTTGTGATCAGGAAATCACAAAATGAGGATAAAATCCAGAATGGGGACAGAGATTCTACATCTCTTGGAATGGCAGGTTAGGATTTTTGTACTCAAGTGATCATATTCAGAAGTCAGAACAACAAAGTTGGCCTTCAAGATGCCTTCTTTGGCCATCTTAATAATTAATGGTTGATTACTTGCCAGGTATTTCGAGGGCAAGATTTTGTTTTCCCCTAATTACCTTTTATAGACAGTTCCGAGCAAATAACAAAATAAAAAGAAAGGACATTAGATTGAGTCCTGAGATGGGATTCTGGCTCTGGCTTAGCCCTAAACGGGCCAGGGAACCTCATGCAGGATGCTTTCCCTCTCTGCATGGCCTCGGTTTTCTATTCTGCAAAATGAGAGTGGTAGCCTACACCACTTCCACGTCTCTAATGCTAAACTGCACACAGAGGGGAGAAAGAAGAGTCACAAAGGAACTGCCTGCATTTCTTTAAGACAAATCCCAACTCACAGCTTGGTCTTATCCCTTCCTCACATGGAAACTCCACTCAGTCCTGGCAGGCCTCTCTGTTCTCACATATTTCTTCCTCTCCCTCTGCTGTACTATTATTACTTTTTCCTTCTTGCAGAGGCAGCCCTGTCCCCTCTACAGGAAGACACAGTCCCAACTCACCTCCTGGAGGAAGTCTCCTCGCATGGACCCCACTCTGCTCCCTCCTCCTCTCGGGTCTGTCCTGCCAGCACTGACACTTGTTATGGCTTGTAAAATACTACGCAGTCATTTTCCTGTGGGTGTGTCTTTTCTCCTCCTGCCCTGTGCCTGGCTTCCCTGTCCAGCAAGGTCCTGGGGCTAGGACTGGGGAGGGGAGACAACAAGGTAAGCAGTGTCTCCTCCCAGCCATGGGTGGGGCTGTGAGGCCACACAGGGCCATCAAGTAGGGCTCCGTCTTTCCTTCTTGTTGCGTTTTTTGCAAAAGATGGTGTGACACCCACAAAAGGAATGCCTTGGGTAGAGATGGCAGCGTTGGGTACAGCTCTGTTCGGGTATGGTGGGAAAGGGAGGGTGCCTGAAAAGTGGGACTCTGTGTGTGGCGGCGATGGGTGGGCACTACCTACCGTCCACAGTGACTTGGCAAGAGCACTCAGCCTGGCCGGCGCCATTCTTGGCTAAACACTTGTATAAGCCTCTGTCCTCTGGCAGTGCCTTCTCGATGGAGACGGAGCAGAGTGAGCCTGGGGAGAAAGAAGAATTGTTGAGTGGACCAGGTATAGGTCCAATACCTGCCTCGGAACCTGGACCATAGCAGGTAAGTGTTATTCACATGGACAGCAGAGACCCCATAGGAACCAATCCCTCTCCCCACTGAAGCCAGGGTACTTTCTGCTGATAACCCATGTCCAAAACAACTGATCCCTAAAGGTACTCCCTCCTGGTACCCCCAACCCTCTTCCAAAGAGTCTTTTTATAAGGACATTAAAAAAAAAAAGGTATAGAAGAGGGGAGAGAAATAGTCTCTGCCATCTAATACAATAAAAGGAACAGATGGACACAGGCCGTGCACACTGGAACATCACTGAGACACGCAGTAGATAGGCTCAGGTTTACAAACCTGTGTTAGGAACAGTGGCAGATGAGGGGGCTCTGCCCAGCTTATAGCAGTGATTCTGGGAATGCACCATAGAAAAGAGAGTTTTGAACAGAAGTGGGTGGAGGAGGGCAGCAGTCCCTGTCTAGTAGGGGCACTGGCCTGTGGGAAGATCTGTTGGCAGAAGGTGACTGCAGCCTGGGACCCTGGAGCTGGCTTTTCAGGAATGGTATTTGAGCTGAGAATCGTGACCAATGAGGGGCACTGGGCTAGGAGAGGGGCTTTGCCTCCCTTCAGTGCCGGGTCTTTCGGTCACCTCAGAGAGCGGTAGAGACGGCCTTCTTTCCTCACAGACTCTCACTGGGTCTCACTCTCAGCCCAGCACACCGCCTCTGGCTTGGCTGGGGGAAGGAGGAGTCAGGCTGAGCACACACGGAATCTGGGTCTGGTCTTTGCTTACCCTGGGTCTCTCATCTTATGGCTGACTCCTCTGGGGGATCCTTTTGGGGGGTTTCCCTTGGGGTGTGGGAGAGGCCACCTGAGGACTGGGCCTGTTGGGCTAGTTAGGAGGGCAGCAATCAGTCCCCTACTTCCTGCCTTCAGATACACAAACAAGCCAGCAGCATGATGTCCTGCCCAAAGCTGTCCCTGTTGTCAGGGCAGCAGTCATCACACAAGGAGGGGAACAGAACTCGAGCCCTGGTACATCCTGCTGCCTGGCTCCGGCTACCTCCCTTGCCCCCACCGCTGTCTAGCACAAGCCATTGGCCCTGGACAGAGCTGTGTGCATCCCAGGTGTATGTGTGGGTGGCATGGCCAGAATTGAGGCTGACAGGTACTGTTCCCAAAGGGCCTTTGATCTCAAAAAGTACCCTCACCCTGATTAGACAGATACAGACTTTACCAACAAATACAAGGATATTGAGAGAGAGGAAGGATAATGTCAATGCTACTCAGAGAACCTCACTGAGGCTGGAAGAGAAAGCAGAGGCGTAATAGTTCCTTTTACTTCTTGGCACCTGGGCACGTCTTAAACAGGGGAACCTTTGTCCTACAGACCACCTGAGGCAGGATGGCCGGTCTGCACTCCCCACCCTGTTATACAGACCCTGCCTCTTGGGAAAGACCTCACTACATTCTCTCAAAGGCGGGGGTGGGGGTGGGGCGGCGGGGCGGGGATGGGGGCGGGGGAGCAAGCGATGGGTCGGATCTCTCACAGAATTTGCAGAAACTGCAACAGAAAGGATTTAGGCTGGATTTTTAGAAAGTCTGTCGTGAAAATAGGAATCATGGAGCACAGAAATGGAGGAATGAAGATAACTGTCATCTAGAGAGAGAAACTTCCATTCATCTGAGATGACCTCTGGACCCAAAATTCAAAGTTTAGAGGAAACAGACCCCATCTTGCAATTTCCCCTCAGTTTGAGGCTAAGGTTCTGGGAGTAGACACCCCACTCCCAATGCACATTCCATTCGAATGCTTGATTGCCTTTCAGTTTCAGTCCTCCAGCTGCCTTTGGCCTTAGACCAAAACTGCGCAAACTGCAAAGACAATAGTAAGACCACCAGGACAAGTGAAGCATTTAGACCACAGTACTAGCTCCCTCACCAGGGAAAGCATCAGAGCAGGGAGTTTTTGCAAACCGCTCAAAGCCTGGACCCCTGGCCATGTGCTTGGGATGGGGGAGGGCCCCCAGGCAGGCTTGGATCCTCAGCTAGGCCAGATTGAAGAATCTGGTATTTCCTGTGGGACAGCTTATTCCTGACCTCCAGAAGAAAAACCGTTTCCCAGCGTTTTTTTTTTTTTTTTTTTTTTTTTTTTCGAGAAGCCTCAATCTGGTGGGGAATTTTGAGAGGGAGGTGAGGGGGATGGGAGCAGTCACCACAGAACCAGGAATCCAACGGATGGCTCAGCCAGAACCGTCCCTGGGAGAGCCCCTCATGCAATGGAGTCTGAAGATCCCCCATCTCACTCCTTTTCTCAGTGTGTGGAGAGGGTGGGTAGTGGGGTGTGCATAGTGGGAGGGAGTGGTCTGAGGGCCTGGAGGCTGTGCCTTAAGGCTGTCCTCAAGTCAGCAGGGTCTCCTGACCTGGTTCCCCTGGTGTGTCTGGTGTCTGGACAGTGGGACAACTCCAGGTCACCTCCTCAGGGATGGTGCCTTCCATGTCACTCTTAAGCACCCCCAGCCATAGATAGACCTCTTCAAAGTCCTTAGTTCATCTTAATCAAAACATGTTTCTTAAGGCCATTGCAAAACCTATGTCCTGGAGGGCAGTGACCATATCTACTACGAATGTTTTTCCTGCACCTGGAATGCAGTCACAATAAAAAAAATCTGATATTCTAAGAATGACAAACGGGCATTTATGTAGCAGGTGACCTGGTGAGATCCATGCAAAAGAAAGTCAGGAACACTTAATCAAATATAACCTACCTTGAAAAAGATGACACACAGGCATACCTCGTTTCATTGCATTTTGCTTAGTTGTGCTTCACAGATGTTGTGTTTTTTACAACTTGAAGGCAAGACCCTTCCTTCACTGGCAGAAAGATTACAATTCACTTTTTTGCGATACCCGCTTTATTGCAATGGTTTAGAAACAAACCCACCACATCTCCAAGGTATGCCTGTAGTTTCTAAAAGGGAAAAACCCTCCTAACTCAGAGTTCATTGAGTGGATTGCACCTACAATGAAAGGAGCTAGAATAGCACCTGGCACATAGTAGGTGCTACATAAATCCTTTGTGTTTTGTAGGATGAACTAATACAGGTTTTGTAGGATGAACTAATACAGGTTTTGAAGAAGCTTCTGCAAGATCCCACACTGAAAGCAATTAAAAATGAATCGTCGGTTGATGATAACAACAGAAATGAATCCTTGTCATTAGATTGGGAGAGATGTTTGCCAGGAGAGAAGCCTGTCCTGGGGACAGGAAACAAGGTATAAAGATGAAAACCCCTCTCAGGGGCAGCAGAATCCTGTTGGCTGACTGGACCCCACTCCCAGGCAGAGGCCTGGGGAGCACTGCTGCAGGTCCAGAAAGGGCCTGGTGCGACCACCCTGCAGGCCTAGCATTGAAAGTGAACACCATGCACCCTGCAGCTCTGGGGGATGCAGAAAGAGGAAGAACACCTCTTCCTTCCAAGAATTAATGGACACTCCAACTGACGGGGCTGCCATCATACCTCTTTTGCTCTCCCCAGCACAAAACAGGGTAGACATAATCCTATTTCTGGGGGCTTGCAGGCTACAAGCCCTATCCAAGCTACAGGTTCAGAGAAGCCCTCCTGAAACCTATAAACAGAATGTCTAACTAGCAGTCAGTACACAGACATACATGTCCATGTTGGGGGAGAACTCAGGAGCCTCTTGTGGCCAAAGGCCAGTGACAATAGTCTGGAAGGCATCCTGGAGGAAGTGAATCTTGATCTTAGAAGAGGAGATAGCACATGGTTCAGTGCGGTGGAGCAAGAAGGGCTCCAAGTCAGGGAGGTGGGGGCAGAGAGGATGCTGTGGGGTGTGACGGGCCAGGAAACCAGCAGTGCCCCCTCTATCTTCCCCTACAAACCACCTCAAACCACAGCTTCCTTATTTTCACTGATGCCTTCACTGTGACCCCAGTCATTCAGACACTGACCTCCAATGGTCTTCCACTCCTTCCTCTTCTTTACCCTTCTATCCCTACCCTTCCAAGCCAGACAACGGGTTCTGTTAATTCTGTCCTTGCTCCTTGAACTGGTTATTTCCTGTCTGTGCTAGTTAGCCCAGGCCTCACCGCCTTTCTCCTAAACCTCTTCAGTGGGCTCTTTACTTGTCTTTGAGCATGGAGTCAATCATAATCCCTAAATCGCAGCTTTGTGTACATTGTTCCTTGTTCCAAACTCTTACATGGCTCCCTATTGCCTTTGTAATAGTTTCTCAGCATGATATAGGGTGGAACGAGGCCATGCCTTCCTCTATAGCCCAGACCGGTCCGTGAGCAGGCCTGCCTTTGCTGCTGTTATGCCCCTGCCTGGGAAGCCCATAGCTGCCCTCTTCCCTGCTGGGAGCCCTGGCCTGCCTTCGAGGTTCCAATCAAGGCCCAGTTCTTTCACCACCAGCTTTCCCTGAGGCCCCAGCACTCAGCTCTCTCTCCTGCTGCTTCCAGCAGCTCATCATCAGCACCTGACTGGAATAGTTTAATCCCTGTGAGTGTGTGTCCTTTCTCCACTGAGAGTAGATCCACTCATACCTCTGCAAGGGCCTGACTTCCTGCAATAGGGCCTGATTGAAGTGGTCACCAATAATGCTTTAGGACAGGCTTTCTCCTGGGTCTGTTTAATCTAGGATTTTGAAAACTTGGGAGACTGAAGCTCTGAAGAAAGGATGGTGGACAGAAAGTGGGGCTGGTATTTTGAGACTACATACTCTCCCTACCGTGGCAAGATGGACAGGCCTGTTTTATGGTCTGCTCCTCCACTGCAGTGAAAATACTAGACACTGGGCAAGCCCAGTGGGCACCATGTCAGTCTTCCAGCCTCTTGACAACTGTTGACAGTGCTGAGGAGTAGCCATTAGCATTTTCCCTTGATAGACAATGCTCTTGGTGAGCTGATCAATCATGAGAGGTTTTCTCAACTGTACCAGTATGCTGACGTGCTAACAAGAATTAACTTAAAGGTAACATAGCATAGTGATCTAGGCGTTGGAATTCAACCACTTGCATTCAAATTCCATCTCTGTTATTAACTAGCTGTGCAACCTTGGCCAAAATACTTAACTTCTCAGTTAGATGGGCAGTATAGCAGTTGCAAGGATTGAATGAGTAAAAAGAGTTAAGATGCCTGGGACAGTGTCTGGCACATAGAGTTCAATAAATACCAGCTATTCTTATTTTTCAAGGGAGAATTATAAATGTTTAGAATATTTTTTAAAGTTGGATTTGGGGCTGTCTCCATAATCCCCTCCCACCTCCCTTCCAATCTCTATCCTCTCCTTGTGCTGGCCTTCTTTTAATCATTTCTTCTTCCTCTGCTTTGGACCAAAACTGTCCCTTTGAGATGGTTTCTGGGGGAGGTGATGCCCAAGTAGCCAGATCTCTATGCCCTTTAACACTTAGCGACCAGCAGATACAACGGATTCAAGCACTCTGGGCAGGAGCAGCCAGTGTCTAATGGCTCAAGTGTGTTTTTGAGACCAGGGCAGAGGTCGGCTTACATTGCTTAGTCGAGTGGATTGTTAATAAGCAGCTGTTGGTGGCTCTGCTGGTTCCATGCAGGTCCTAGAGCAACTGCACAGCTTTGGGCATTGCCTTCAGCTATCTGAATATCAGTCTCCCTGAGGCTGGTGCTGCCAAGGACCTCACATTACACAGGCCTATGTGACTACATATGTCCCACCCTTCGTCCTGCCCTGAGAGATCATCTCAAGGTGATCTGTGATCACCTGGGTCGGAAATGCTCCTGCTCAAGGTTTTGGGTCAGACTTCCCAAGTGGGAGGGGCCCACAGGGGCGGCAAGGAAGGCATCCACTCCCCTGGACATCTCACCCCACCATGGTAATCCCCACGCCCAACTGTGTGTGGGCCACGGGCGGGCTGAACTAGCAGAAGCTGGCAGGTGGATGAGATGACTTCTGGAAGACCCTGAGAATCTAGGAATATCCATGTGAAAAGTTGCTCTGTCAACACATTAGCAGAAAATAAAAAGTTTTCTCTCTCTCCTGGCCAATTTCCTCTTTACTCCTTTAGCATCGAGATTTAAAACGCATAGCAGTTCCAGATTTGCTAAGATGCAGTGTGAAGAGAGGAGCTTTACCATGAGCTGAGGGGGCTACTGCTATGAAGGGTAAGGGAGGCAGTGAAGAGGGGTATAGTCAGAGGACAGGAAGGAGAGCAGCACAGTGCTGGGGATGTGGCTGACATTTCAGCTGATGTGGATTTGACAGGACCTGTACTCTCAGGCCTCGGCTGTGGCTGCTCTCTACCTCTCAAGGTAAAATGCCACTTCCAGGGGAGCTTTGTACTCTGCCCTGCCCAGAGCCACCAGCACCAGCCTGAAGCTCAGGCCAGACTATTCTAGCACTGGCCACCAGAATGGGATGTGAAAAGCCTGCTCGTCTTGGAGCTCCCATCCAGGCTCGGGGTTTACAAAATAATTTCAAACCAAATTGAAGGTCCAGGGAGAATATCCCTCTTACCCCCATTGCTTCTCTAGGTATAAACTGGCCCATCTAAGAACTTCAGACCCCAAAAGGCCCCAGATGGCAGGATTTAGAGCCCCCCCTCTTCTCCCCACCACCCAAGAATGTGAAATAGCAGCAAACAAAAGTCTCATCCAAATTAGGAAGAGAGCTGCTGTCTGCCGGTGAGTGCGTGTGAAGTAGGGGCTGTTTGGGGTTTTGGGTTCTCACACAGGTCCCTTCAAAACCACAATGTTATCAAGACTTAGTTGTTGTTGACCCCAAATCATAGTCCTGTGCCATCCCGTCTCTGCACACCCTCCCCCAAACCCAAAATGCTGCTGCAGAAACAGCTGATAGCTCAGAGCTGATAGCTCAGAGTTAGCTGCAGCCCGGTGCCCCCATTTCCAAGTTTGTAAACAGCCTCTCCAAGCCAGAGTTGTGGGGCATTAGCGCAGGTCCCCATATGCTCTGAGGAGCCTACTGCTGGGGGGTGCCATGAGAGTGCTCTGCCAGCCAGATGCTGAGACCTGGGCATGTGCCACAGGACTAGACTCCTGCTCTCATTTCCCAGTAATGGAGTGTGTGCCCAAGGGCCTTGAGTGGTGCGGGGCACAGAAGCTCTGGGCTGCGAGCAACGATCAGTAAGATCAAGGCTCCATGAGCTAACAGTGACCCTCATACAGAGGCCTCTTCCCCCCCAGCCCCTGCCCTTATTCATTACCTTCTTGGGAGAGGATGATGAATTTGGTAGTCTTGAGTGTTTTTCCATTCAGTGTCCAGGTGATGGTGGCTGGGGGATCAGAGGACACCTGGCACTGGAGTAGCAGCTTCTCACCCTCTGCCACATGGACATCTCGTAGCTTCTCCTTGAAAGTTGGGGCTGTCCCTTGGCTTTCTGATTTTTTCTCATTATCTGTGGCCCCTGAAAGCCCTCTCTTGTAGTTCACATCATTCTTAACCTCCTTCTTGAGTTCTTTCTCGGCTGGTTTTGGAGTCTCTTCTGGCTTGGCATTGCCCACAGGTTTTGGGGTCTCGGCTGGTTTGGCGTTGCCCACAGGTTTTGGGGTCTCAGAAGGCTTGGCATTGCCCACAGGTTTCAGGATCTCGGCCGGTTTGGTGTTACCCACAGGTTTCTGGCTCTCGGCAGGCTTGGCATTGCCCACAGGTTTCACGGACTCGGCCGGTTTGGCATTGCCCACAAGTTTTGAGATCTCGGCAGGTTTGGCATTGCCCACAGGTTTCAGGGTCTCGGCTGGCTTGGTGTTACCCACTGGTTTTGGGGTCTCGGCAGGCTTGGCATTGCCCACAGGTTTCAGGGACCCTGAAGGCTGGGTATTGCCCACGGCCTTGAGACTTTCTGCCGCCTTGGCATTCAAGGCCTCAGCATTGTTGCTACCGTTCTCTGTTGGTAATTTTTTCTTGCTGCCCAGCACTGAGCGAAAATCTGGGGTGGCAGGTTTTGGAGGTGGTACCTTCTCAGGCACTGGGGTCTTGGGAGTCCCCTTTTTGGCCAGGACAGAGCGGAAATCAACCTGCTGGGGGCTGTGCACCTTCCTTTCTTCCTCAGACACAGTCTTTGGCTTCACTTGCCGTTGCAAGTTGGCGCGGAAATCCATCTGCTCAGCTGGGATCTCTTTCAGGTCTTCTTCCGACACGGTCTTGGTACTCACCTTCTTCCCCAGGAGGTCACGGAAGTCCAGCTGCTCCACCTCCTGCTGGCGGATGGCCTCCTCCGTGTGCTGCCGTGTCTCTACGCGCCTCTTCAGCACCCCCCGCACACCTTCACCTTCCTCCTCCTCTGGCCAACCTTGCCCTCTTGCTGGCCAGCCAGGCCTCAGGGTCCCATAGCAGTCACCACCACCACCATCGGCAACAACTCCTCGGCCGCAGAGGCCCTCACAGCTGGCAGGCTCCCTCCCCCTGAAACCAGTGAAGGGAAAAAGGAAAGTAGCAGGAGAAAAAGGGGCTGGGTAAGAAAGAAACGTCAAGGGAGAGCACATCCCTGAGGGAGGGAGGGTAGAGGGGAGGGGGAAGGGCAGTGGGGGCTGGCCAGGCTGTGTTTATAGAAGGGAACATTGGTGAGAGGCGCTTGCTTGCTTAGTTGGTTTGTTACATCGGTAATGACTTCAGTAGCCTTATAAGGGTGTGTACAAAAAAAAAAAAAATTCACCCCCTCTCCTCCCCTGCTCTCCCTCCCTCGTTCCCCTTCCAATTGCTCCCTCTTGGCTCTGGCAGCCTCAGCTGGAGGATACGAACAATCTGGGCCTGTCGGGTTGGGCCTGCAGGGGCCAGGAGGAAGGTGGGTGAATGGTGGCATGTGGCCTGGTCGGGCAACTCCTGGGGGGCACTCACCACAGGGTAACTCGGGCAGGGCTGCTCTGTAGCATCAGCGACACCTGGCAACTGCATTCACCAACGCGATTCCTAAAGAATTCAAGGGATCAGTACAGATCAAGAGACTCTCTGGGCTGAGGGCCTGCTCAGCACAAGGGCTGTGATGAGAGAAGGGTGAGCAGGAACTTGGCCACAGGCTGGCTGCTGGCTCCAGGGAAGATGGGGCCACAGGCTTAGCTGTGACCTCAACATGCTCACCCCAGACTTAGATTTAGGGCAGGGCCTTCCCGTCCTCCTTGGCTCACCCTTCGTTACCCCAGCTCTTGTTTAAAAAGGAAAAAAAAAAAAAAAAAGAATCTTCTGGACAACAGCTAAGATAGGCATCCAGAAGTAGGAATATTTTCCTGCAAGTATATTACAAAAAATAATACAATCAGTCAATCATTCAATCAGAGACTAAACCTGCTGAGGGCTGTGATGAAGCTGCAGGGTCTAGACTGTGCAGCCTTGGTCAGCCTGCCCAGTCACTTTGAGTCTGATTCCATGGCTCCCTTAATACAGAGCTGTTATTTCCCTCTCCTCACATTGTCCCCCCATCTGCTACTTCCCCTTTGCTTGCTCATGAAATGAAAACACCATCCAATCCTTACCCATCGGCTGATGCCCACAGATCAGAACTTTTTGTATTGCAAATCTAACAGGTGTCTCTCTAATAACAAAGTGGCCCTTTCTCTTCTTCCTTCAGGTGGGAGTGGCTCTGAATTCTTCAATCCACTGTTAACTGTTCAATTTCCCCAAGCTGGTGTGGGACCAGCTGAGGTCCCATCTGCTCAGTGGAGGGGCTGTACCATGCTTGGGTGCTGCTAGGGGGCTACATAGAGCAGCTCAGCACTCTGGCCCCAAGAGGCTGCCATCTGCTGGTGTTTCTGAGCTCTGACCAGCCAAGAGGTTCTGTTTAGACTGGGATAAGGGGTGGGGGCAGGTCTGAGATAGGGCAACTCTTTATGATGATAGCCACCCATTTTATATAGCACCCTCCAGCTTTCATGATTTTCACAATGATTCTTTCTTGTTCTCAAACATCTCAGTGAGGCATAGAGCACCATTATGCCCATTTAAAAGGTAAGGAAAGGAGGCTCAGGAGTTTATGCAAGGCAGTGCTGGGACTCTGGGGTTTCCCACTCATTCCCCTGAACAGGATCGTCTTACTGCATGGGGTTGACGTGTGCCTTGCTTCCTACCACAGGTGTGCCAAGCTCTGTGACAGGTTCCTCACACAGTCTATCTCACTTATTCTTAAACTCCGTGAGGTTGGGGCCAGTACCTTTTTTATAGGTAAGAAAAATGAGGTCTATAAAGATTAACTTGCCTATACCCACAGTAATAGCTAGCAGAGAAACAGGTTGGGACCCAAGTCTACCTGAATGCAAGACCCGTGACTTTCCCACCCCGCCCTACAGTGCTCATCAGTACAAATCTATTCTGGGATATGTGTGTGTTTATGCATCTCTATGTGTGTATGTATAGATTAACCACATGCACGGATTCACACATATGTGGGGTCAACCTGGTGGGCACTTGCACCTGCAGGTCCTTGTTTGGGAACATGTGCCCATGCATAAATCACCCCACATGGACAGACGGATGAGCATGTGTTCATGGAGCTCTGCCGATGTATGTGGGTATCTGCCTCACTTTGCTTGGCTTCTCTTCCAGTAGAGGGCCAGCCCTGGGTCAGATACCAGCAGCCCATGATGTGACAGATGATTCTTGGGGCTCCTGGAGGTTGCTGCTCACTCCCGGGCACTGGGACCCATTAGAAGGAAGAAAAGATTGATTTATGCTACTCCCCATCCTTACTCTTATCTGTTGAGGCCCCTCTTGGCCACTTTCCTCAATGCTCAGGCTCTCAGAAGGCACAGATTAAAGGTTCAGAAAGCCTAATGTATGGAGAGTTTGAGGGCCTAGGGTGCTTCTTTGCTCAACAAATAGTTTTTAGGTGCCTCTTTAGTGTCAGGCCCTGGGAAGTTCTGAGAGGTCCTCAGAACACCCGGATCATTCAACAGAAGGCTTATGAGGCTTGGGTTACCTTGTAGAATAATCATGGGGGGCAATCTGGGGGTAAGGCCCATCCCCCTGACACCCCACTTCTTACAGGCTGCTGGCAAGTATTAGACCATTCCTTTCCCACGTTCTCCCCTGCCCCCTTGGCAAGGGGTACAATGCCAGGATTGGTGTGGAAGAGGAGGACAGGATGCCCAAGGGCCATGTTGTCTTCCTAGCCTTTTTCAACATCTCCACAGCTAAGTTTCCTCCTGTCATAAGTAGAATACAGCCCAGAGGCAAAAATCAGGAGCAGACACTGACCAGATGGCCCTGCTTTACCTCAGCCAAACTCCTCAGAAGCTATAAATGGTGAGTTGCCCTATCCCCTGAGCTGGAGTAAGTGCTATCTCCTCGTGGGAGAAGCAGGTAAGGGCTTCTGTCTTTTCCATTACCTGCCCCCAAGGAGGGAACACAGGTGGCCTGCTGTTCAACCCACCCCCAGGCCTCACCCCAAGGCACCTGGGCAGTCTGAGGGGCTGATGGAAAGTGGAGAACTTGGAGTCCCATGGCTGGCCCACTAAGTGAATCATCCCTCAGAGTGGCCTAAGGGGTTACTATTTCTCAGCCATAAACTTAAACCTCTGTAGAACCTTTAAGGCAAATCATGTTTTGAAGCCTACAAAGGTCAGAGAGGCCTGTTGCCTGGAACCCACACACCAGATAACCTAACCAGCTAGAACAGCCTCTGAGGCCATATTTGGTATCTGCATATAACTCAGTTATAAAGTCAGGCCTGGGCCTGAGGATGAGGCCCCCGCTCCATGCCCAGCCCAGGTGCTACCACAGAGGATATGGGGCTATCACCCTATAAGCTGCCCCTTTTACAAACTTACAGAGACCATTTTGCCTCCACCTCCCAATCCTTGAATAAGAAGCCCACTCCTTGGGTACAAAGCCTTGGAAGTTGTCCCACTCTGAATCACCCACCTCTGGAATAAATTTCATACGCAAAATTAGTATAAAGAACTAATTTCCTGGAAAGTATCAAAGTTTCAAATATTTCAGCTGGAATTTGGAGCTGATTTTTTGACATTTCTTTTCTCTTTTAGAAGACAAGAGTTAGGGAAGAGAAGGAGAGGTAGAAACCACACACCCATATCTACCCCACAACTTTGAGAGAGATAGAGAGGACCTGCCTGCCCCCGCCCCTGCTTCCTTCCAGACATCCAGTCTTCCTCCTTGAAAGGCATTCTGTCCTGAGTCTAGGTCTGACTTTTGTCAGGATGGGAAAAGCTGGAGGGGAATGAGGCCCCTGGCAGACCTGGCACACATTCCCAAGGAGAACTTTCCACTGACTTGCTCCTTCTCAGCTGGGGACAAAGCCAAAACCAGGGCACCAGTCTCCCAAAGGAATGAAGAGGCTGGATTTTGGGGAGGGAAAAGGGGCAAGGGCTATGTGGATGGGGACTTCAGTGAGATTTCCCAGGTTCTCCAAGTTCCCAATGCACTTGGAAGAAACAAGAAATGGAAGAACATCTAATTTAAAGACTAATTATAGCTCCAATATAGGCTCTGCTACTGGCCTTTGGGTGGCCCGTGACCCTGAGACCTCAGTTTCCCCTATTATTAAACGAGGAAGCAGCTAGATAACTTCTGAAGTCCCTTCCAGCTGGGACAGTCAAAGTTTTATGACTGTCCCCAGCTGGGCCCAGACAGTCTGCCTGCTGACCTCCCAGTGAAACCCTCCTTGCTGGCCTGGCCAACTTCCCACAGCCTGTGCTTTGTTCTTCCCTACCCTTTCTTGCTCAGCCTATCCAACAGGCCCTCAGCAGCCAAGCCTCTACTCAGTTGCTAAGCCTCAGCCTGTTTTCCTCAAAATGCCACAAAAAGCTCATCTCTTTTAGGATATCTGGTTTGATTAACATGCGTTTTGCCTCAAAGCACTACTCTTTCCATACAGACAAGCTCTATTCTCACATATAATGTTTCCACTATTTGTAATGGTCTAGGAGAGGAAGAGTATATCTTTCTCCTATTTTAGATGAAGATTTGCTTTCCTGATAATAACTTATCAGGCCCGAGGCAAAGGTCATTGGTTCTGAGCATATTGCTGATGGTAGTAGGATGACCAGCCAGCCCACAACCATCTCATCGGCTGACCACAGATGTGTCAGCTGAGGTTCACTGAGTCTTGCTTGCCGAGCTCAGCAGAACTTTCTAGCAGATCCATATACTCCCAAAAAATAATAATGGCTACTTTTTTAAAGCTACTAAGTATTGGGGTAGTTTGTTATACAGCAAAAGCTAACTGAGACAAGTATAAAGCCCATGCTCAGAAAGGACCCAAGTGGATGGGCATGTACTGGGTTTTGCAATTATTGTAGGAACAATGCTCCATCATGGTAGTAGCCTTGGCATCATGGTAGTAGCCTTGGCTACAGAGCTCTGAACGTGATGGGCTCAGTACAGGGAAATGATTTACCCAGGAGAGCATGCCCTTTACAAAGCGGCCAGGTGCTTGAGCCAGGGTAGGTCCAGCCATCCTCGGAATGTGGCACAACCTCCTATTTGCAGGGTTAATGTGCAGACAAGTGCCTTTCTTCAGTGCTTGTACCAACCAGGGGCTGGCGTTCTGTCTCCATCAACCCAGGGTTGGCATGGAATTTTAAGAGTTAGACCATTTAAAAATAGAAGAACATTTTTGGATCATATTCATTTAAAAAATAGTTACCATATGCTGACTATGGGCCAGATATATTCCAGGCACTGAGAACCCAGAAGTGCACCTTCATGGAGCCCACCTTCCCATGTAAACTAGAAAGGCCTTGAAAGGGAGGAAAAAAGGAATAGGGATAGTTAACTTCCCTGCAGTGGTTCTAAAATGTCTACAAATTCTTTGATGCTCATCTCTCCAAAGGTGGAACTTAATTCTCTTCCCTTTGAGTATGAAATGTACATAGTAACTCACTTCTAAACTATAGAATGTAGTAGAAGTAATGGTATGTGACCTCTGAGGGTAGGTCATAAACGACATTGCAGATTCCAGCTCATTCTATCTCTTGGGTCACTAGCTCTGGGCAAGTCAGCTGCCACATCATGAAGATACTCAAGCAGCCCTATGGAGAGGTCCACATGGCAAGGAGCCGAGGCCTCTTGCCAACGGCCCTATGATTGAGCCCTCTTGGAAGTGGACCCTCTAACCTCGGTCAAGCCTTCAGAGACTGTAATCTCTGCTGACATCTTCACTGCAACCTCATGTAAAACCCTGAGCCAAAAATTACCTCTAGCTAAGCTGTTTCAAATTCTTGAGCCATGGAAACTGAGATAATAACTGTTGTTTTAAGATGCTAAGTTTTGGGGTAACTTGTTACACAGCAAAGATAACTAATAATTCCCTCTATCTGTCTCCTTTTCCAATTTTCATCTAGTCCACCTTCCTTTATGTTCTCCATATACCAAATAATGGGGGAACAAAAGCCAAGCTATAGCAAGACAGAAGACTCTGGGGGAACTGAGCCTAGAAGGGAAGGTTCTATTGTACCGAAGTGGAAGAAATGAATATTTAACAGCACCAAGCACTTTCTTTACCTTGAAGCCCAGCCCCACATTATTTTGTGCTTCCTCTGGCTTCCCGGTCCCAGGAAGGGACTTAGACAAGAGGTAGAAATTTGGGGGCAGGATACACAGACTCACTTAAGCAAGATCTCATACTGGCCAGCATGCCAGGGCTGCACATTTTTTAGAACCAGGGTGAACACGTCCTCATTCTGTAGCACCTCGAAGTGGCCGGTGTCTTTGGAGAGGGCCTTGCCATCTCGGAGCCAGTGCACGGTGGGGAAGGGGTCACCAGCTATGGCACAGGAGATGAGGACACTCTGGCCCAGGGAGGCTGTCACTGAGCGAGGCTTGCTGATGAACCAGGGCTGGGTGCCGTCCTGCGGCTCTGGAAGTTGGCAAAGGGTAGAGTTAGGGAGGAAAGCCTCTCAGCAGAGCATCCACGCAGCTCCCCGTGGCAGTGAAGGTCGGAAGACAGCACGTTCCCCAAATAACAGCTTGCCTAGAAATAACTTTTATTGGATACAGCACTTCCTTTTTATGGCAAATCTGTCTTGGCTATGTTCTCAGAGGATAATATTAACATGAATTTGTATATCCAAAGCAAAGGAAGGTAGCCCAGAAGGTACAGGGCCACTGGGCTGGGCACTAATGATCTACATCAGATGTGATGATTAAGAGTCGTCACTTGCTTTATGTGCACTTAACTTGTCTCTCCTCTTAAAAGGAGGCTCTAAAGGCAAGGCCCTAAAAGGCCCATAACTCACATCGAATGCTATCACTGGCAAATTGTTATGGGTATTACAAGATTTCTCTCCCATCATTCTATGCAGCTGTCATCAGTGACCCAGAGAGGGCAGGGACTTCAGAAGCCAGGGAAGGGCCACTCAACCAGAGTCTGAGATGTAGGATGAGGAGCTGGTCCCTGGGTCTGGGAAGGCCCAAGAGAGCACAGGGTACATAGTGGGAACAAAGTAGGCTCACGTGGTTCTTCTGCCTCCAAATCGCTTTTGGAGAGGCCACGCAGCACCTCCTCCCACTGCTTTCCCCGCCACTGGTCAGCCTCACCTTGCACCGTGAGCACGGCCTGGGTGCGAACAGCTCCGGCGCTATTCCAGGCTTCACAGGTGTATGTGCCCGTGTCCTCTGGGAACACCTCCTGGATACAAAGGCTGTGTCGAGTGCCTCTCTGTTCGAAGTGAAAGTCCTCTGACTCCTGGATCTCAGTCCCATTGTGAAGCCAGATGACTTCAGGGGGTGGGTTCCCTGAACGGGGAGGAAGGGCAGGGGCACTGGTCTGGGAGGTGCTTCCCTGGGCCACGCGGCACATCTGCACACAGTACTGTGACACTGTACTAAATATTTCACTAAACTCTCTATGCTTCAGTTTCCCATCCAGAAAACATTCTAACCATACCTACCTCATAGGATTGTTGGAAAGATTAAGTTTATACAGCACTCTTAGCAGCCCACTAGAATAGCCGATTAGAACAGCATCTAGCACAAAGAAAGTACTCAACTCATGTTCATTATAATTATTTAACAACAGGTTTGGGGAAGTGGAGAAATATGATTTCAGAGGTGAGAAAAGAAAACCCAGGAAAAATGGATTTTAAAATTAGTATTCAGCTGCCTGCTGATCCTGAGTGATCACAGGGTCACCGGTTTGCAGCGAATGTGTTTCCTGCTCTGCCCTGCCTCACACGGGCCTGCAGGTCCAGGCAATGCGCTGTGACTTCACAGTTACTGTTGTCAATGTTCACCAGCAGGAAAGCTTAGGTGCATTTCATTTTGCTACCAAACCAACGTTGTCTGAGGGTGAAGATGGGCGCCAGTATTTACAGGACTTCCAAACACAGCTCATGCTGGATAGCAGTTTCAGTTTGTACTAGTCTACTTTCCTGGGTGGTTTCTAGCAATTAGTTGGGGCATAAAACAATGAATGCCTGTGAGGATTTCCTCTGCAGTAAGAGGTGAACCTTTATCTCTGCTTCCAGAGGGGCAAAGCCCCAGGACAGCTGCTGAGGGAGGCTGAGTGGTGTCAGACTCTGCAGAGTCTCAAAGAAGATACCACATCTGTCTCCAGTGAGTTAGGCAGCACATGTCTGGAGGCCAGGTGCACGGCACTCTGATTTCTGTCAGCTTGAGGCATGTGGACAGGGAAGGGGACCCATTCCTTTGCCTCGAACTGTCATGGGACTGCGTCCGGCCTGCAGTAACAGTGAGCTCACGGATCCTTTATTGCTTCTGCAGCTCAAGAGGAACTAAAAACCCAGGAGGATGACCTCCGAGCTGTCAGAGGGACTGTTCAGTGGCCAGCAAACATTTGTGTATTGAATGGGAGACTTGACACCCCAGAATTCTTTTGCTGTCCTTTAGCAAGAAGTGTGACATCTCACACTGCGCTGCTAATCACATTCTCTTGTCACCCCACTCCTGTTTTAGAAGGACTGCTGATCCATCTTCTCACCTTAAAATTTGAATAGAGAAACTGAGAATATCTTATAAGACAGCAGTCCCCAATCTTTTCGGCACCAGGGACCGATGCTCCTATGAGAATCTAATGCCTGATGATCTCAGGTGGAGCTGAGGCAGGGATGTTTGTGCTGGGGAGCAACTGCAAATACAGATGAAGCTTCATTTGTTCAGTGCCACTCTCCTCCTGCTGTGACAGGCACCAGGAGTTGGGGATCCCTGTTCTAAGAGTTGGGAAGTCCTCACATCATCTGGTTTTGTACCATTGTTCAAAATCTTCCGAGCTATATTGGTTACACTGTTTTCATATGAATCCCTGACCCTCTATCTGCCATCTTCTCTCTGTAGACTAGTTAACCTTGAATCTAGAAAATTGTGCTAGGAGAAAGCAGAAAAGGGGGACCAAGAGGATCCACTTCTTTGGGTCCACAGACTCATAGTCCCATGCTGATTTTCTAGTGGGTCAGTGATCTGAGCAGGGCATTGGAGAGCAATGCCCATGTTGGAACCATGCCCATTTTCATGTATACCCTGAGGACAGAGATGCAGAGACAGACCTGACACCTGGACTGTCATGGTGACCTGGCTTCCATCCATGACTTTGAGATCAGAGAGGCCCTGCAGGAACAGAGGTGCGACGGGCTTGCCAGGAGCTGTGGGCAGAAAATATTCACTCTTCCCGTCACTCTTCTTTTCTGTGGCAGACAACAGAACATGGGGTGAACATTCATTCATTCATTCATTCATTCATTTATTCATTCATTCAACAAACAGAGAGTAAATGACCCCTTGGCACATGACTGTCAGGTTCGGGTTCTCGCCAGAAACTGACTGCTAATAGATGAGGGTTTGGGGGAGGCCCTGGAGATCACTGGGAGCACGATGTGCCAACTTCTCTGCTTGGAATGCTCTTGCCTGATAGTGGGGAAGGAATGAGGTCTCTGCAGGGTCACGCCCAACCTAGGTCCTGGTTCCTCAGGAGAACTTCAAAGGTGAGAAGTCAATATTTGGCATCTTATGAGATTTTTTTCTTAAATTTTATTTACTTTTTTGAACAAGTGATACCCTCACATGGCACAAAATTCAATAGGCACCAAAGAGTACATGCAAAGTCTCCCCTGTCCCTGTCCTCCAGCCATCAGGCATCTATCTCTCCCCAGAAGCAATCAATTTTCAGTTTCTTGTTTATCTTGCCAGAGATGGGCTACGTGTATAACACACATAAGCAAATAGGTATACTCTCCTTTAAAAAAATAACAGCACAGTATACATAATGATTGGCATCTTGCCTTTTCATTTAGCAGTCTATCTTGATGTCTCTCATAAAACAGAACTAAATAGATTCCTCATTGTTTTCTATGACTGCATGATGCTCCATTGCCATCTCATCGGGTGTTAAACATCTCAAGAAATCCACAGACAGGACATTCATTAGAAGGGCTTAATTATAAAGACTGATTATCCCAACCGCTGGTGTTAGAGAGGATAGAGAGCAAGTGGAACTCTTGTACACAGCTGGTGCAGATGTAAAATGGTACGGGCCTTTTTAAAAAGAGTTTGGCAGTTTCTTACAAAGTTAAATATACATTTATCATATGATCCAGTGATTCTACTCCTGGGTATTTATACAGGAGCAATGAAAACACATATCCACACAAAGATCTGTACACAAACATTCATAGCAACTTTATTCCTAATGGTCCCAAAATGGAAACAACCCAAATATCCATCAACAAGTGAATGAATATACAAATAGTGATATTGCCACACAGTGGAATACTACTCAGTGAAAAAAAAGGAGTGGACCAGTGATAGACACCACCACAGGGACAAATCTCACAAAAAGTACATCGAATGAAAGGAGCTAGACAAAGAAAGAGTACCTACTGGATGATTCCACTTACATAAAATCCTAGGAAATGCAAAATATAGTGACAGAAAGCTGACCAATGGTTGCTTGGGGCAGAAGTTGGGGAGATGGATTATAAAGGGGCACAAGGAAGCATGTGGGGATGACGGAGATGTTCGCTTTTAAAAATTGTGGTGAAGGTTTCATGAATGAAGTTTTCAATCAAACACCAAAAACAGAAGCAGTAAATTGTACATCAATATTATCTCAATAAAAACCAAGGGGGAAAGATCTTTCTGAGAGAGAAGGAGCATACCAGCTGGTCAGAGATAAACTAGAACAACTCTCTGGGTTCAGGGCTGGCCCACTTACCCCCATTCTGTCCTCTGGGGAGATGGGTTACCAAATAGTTTTCCATTATTCTTGGAACCCTCCCCAAGCTGGGCTCTGACCTACCTTGCCCGAGCCAAAGGGAAAGCAGCAGCAAAGGGGCTGAGCTGGTGTCTGTTTCCCACATAGGACAGCTATGGAGCAGGACGAGCTCATAGCTGCCCAGTCTCTGATTTTATCCTTTGTCCTCCAGCCAGGTGGCTAATTCTTTTTTTTTTTTAGCTCTTTCGTTTTTGTCTTTTGTTGGGGGCCGGGGTAGAGATAGAGAATGCCATAATATTTCTAACTTAAACTCTTAAGTGTTTGGGGAAAGGGATTCTGGTATTTTGGGTTCTTATCAGCACACAGCCACAAATGTCAGGTCTTCTCCAGGAATCTTGTAGCCATGGGGCTACATTTCCAGGGTGCTTTACATACCTGAGAAAGGCCTAACTCTAAACTTGCTACTGAATTTTTATCTGTTGGCACTGAAAACAAAATATGGCCTACTGCAGAGCTCTCCCAGTGTAGCCTCTCAGAATGAGGCTGGAAGAGGCTGGGAAGGCCTGGGAGGCTAGAGGAAAATTTTCCCCAAGGCAAGTGCAGTGTGAAGGGCATGGAGCTGGACCGCAAGGCAGTCAAGACCGGAGGATGGGCTCAGGCCCCCCGCTCCCCTGCCCCAGCCCCCATCATGGCTGTTTCTGACAGAGGGTCGGACAGGCAGACTTGGCAGAAGGCCCCAGGAGTGGGCTAGGGGATTCAGCATTGGAAATGCAGAGATCTCGTTTCTCTGACTGGGCCAGGAAAGCAAGCTGCCTCGGGAGAGTTGAGGAATTTCCTGTCTTGCACAGACTGAGAAGGCTTAAGGACAAAATGTTTTCGCCTATCCAGAGTCCTCCCTGTTCTCCCCTCTCCACTTCACAGAGTCCCCAGCTTCACAGAGTTCCATGCAGCTACACTCTTAATCATAGGTGCTGCAGGAACATCAAAAACCCTAGTTCCTTCTCCTTCGAGGCAGTGGTGGCTCCTCTTTGGCCCCTGCCCTCTCTCAGGTCTTCCCACTGCCCAGTGTCCTGGCCTGGGGCTTTGGCAAAGCCATGTTACCCTATGGGTCTCAGCCAGTGAGGACTATAAGCATATCTGTGCCTCCTTCTCCTGAGAGGTGGCCTGGGCACTGCCCCACAAGTGACAGCTCACTGGTTCTCCAAAAGCCATCGGAAAGCTAGGATCTGAGGCCGAGTCACTGCCTCTCTCTGAAGCTCAGCGTCTTCATCTGTATCATCACAGGACTTCCGGAGTTTTAGAGAAAATGTGTGAAAACACTTTTTAAGACTATTCACCATCAATAATAACACTTCAGTGAGGCTGGCCCAGAGCTGACTCACGCCTATCCACTTGGGCTTAATTATATGGTGAGTTTATCAGTAATGGCAACAGAACAAATGGAGATTGGGCCTTGTCAAAGGATTACGGGAGGGTTTTTTTTTTTACGTGACCTGAGGCAAATTCTGTTATGAATACAGAAGCATTGCTTAAAAATATCATGGGATATATGTAAAGTAAATAGAGAACAAATTTTCATTGTACTCCCTTCAGGAGAGAAAGGCAGTGACTGAATTTGTGGGAGCCAGCCTGGGGCAGCCATTTAGTTGCAGTGTCACTCATGGCCTCTGGCCCTGTTCTTTCTTCCCCAAGGCCCCACGGCAAGAAGGAGGGAAGAGGGACCCGACTAGGAGTAACTTTGCTAGATGAACCTGTTCTCAGACCTGCCGTTTGGGATCACATGGGTCTCAAGTGACTGAATCCAGACTTGTGAATGGCTGAGTCATCCCCAGCGTTCCTATGCCCCAAATTATTCACGGGGTGTGAAAGCCAACCAACCTTCTTCCCTAGAAACACATCTGCGCTGGGAATTGGAGTCAGTGAGGATCTCAGTTTTTGGGCAAGCAGCTTTCTTTAGGAGCCCTGAGAAAAGCAGTCCTAATAGCATCCTGAAACCCCAGCCCAAGCCCACTACCCTGCTTCAGTGACTGAGAGGCCAAGATGTGCTCATGTAGAGTGACTTGCTCAAAGTCACATAGTCTGTTATAGGCAGACCCAGAGCTAATTCCCGGGCCTTCAGACAGCAAGGCCAAACTGTCCTAGAGGCCATCCCTTCTAAGGGAACCAGCCTTCTCCAGTGATGCCCATAGTGAACTCTCCATGAGGACAAATGTATTACCTGCTAACCACATCCTAGACCCTTGACAAGGGAGAAATGCTAAAGCAGACCAGGCAAGACAGGCAAAAAAGGGCAGTGTGTACATATTCCATTTAATTCCAAAGCCAAACAATTTATACTGACTCATCTGTGGCCTATAGATCAGACATCAGTTTATGCTCACTCTCATGTGGTTGTAGATAAAATAAGAAGACAGATGGACACGGGCGCTCTGAACACATGGCTCTAGCTCTGTGAGCTAAAGCAAGTTCCCCACCTAAGCCTCAGTGTCGTCTCCTCTAAATTACTGATAATATAATTTTCATCAATTATTGATGATAACATAATATTGATAAGTATACTGTACATATCATCAGTATCACCCATGATAAATACTGCTTGGTTTTTAGATGATTAAAAGAAATAACATGTAAAACAGCTAGAACAATATCTGGCACATAATAAGTATAAAAATAAATGTTTCATGCCTTTCCTAATCCAACTGATCTTTTTGGTTGCAAACTCAATCAGACAATAACTACAATGAGAAAAGTCTCCCCAAATCAGGACATTCACATTTAATCAGGCAGGGATCTGAGAGCCACCAGTGAGATAACATTATGATAATTCTTTACAAATTTCAGCACTTCAAGAGTCTAAAGGATGCTCATGACTCTGTTCAGTGTTATCCTCAACTTCTTCTGAAATGGAGGAGATTGTGTGCCCATTTTACAGTGGAAGGAGCTGAGGCTCAGAGAAGGAAGCTGCCCACTCCCCACCCCTCGCCCCAAGGTCTAGGGGTTGACGTGGCTCTGGTCTGAGCTCTCTCCTTCCACTGTCCTGAGAACACAGGCGAGCCACCTAGATTCCACAGGGAGCCTTCCGTCATTGTGCTCATTCCCAGAGTCACCAATTACTCTAGAGATGTGCTCTTGTGGGGCAGTGCTTTAGCTGTCATCTGTCACCACCCTCGATTGAGGCAGGGTAGGAGGACGAGGGTCTGAGGTGAGGGTCCTAGCGGCAATGGCACTTCAGGGAACCTGAGCCTTCTTCATTTGGGGAGGGCAGGTACTGGCCGTGGTGCACGAATAGCTAAGGAGGGGTCTCTGGGACCCAGGAACAGACTTGTTGCCCAGCTCAAATGGGACTAGATTAAATATACCCCAGGTTTTCCCCACAGCTGTGCTTCCTGCTGCTCTGATGAGACCAAACCCAGAGAGGGCCTACTCTCTGGAATCCAGGAAGGGCTGGACCTCCTTGACTTACTGGCCTAGGATTAAAGATTTAAAGTGTACGGATCCATTGCTCTGGTACTTGGTCAATTGGCCAATGACTCCCCATTCACTCACTGACTCACTTTGTCATTAAACTGAGTAGCTAGCTATTGATGTTCTGTTCCATTTTGATAGAAAGGAAAAGAACCAGGCCTTCCAATGGGGGAGATAGGAACTAAGATTAAGAATACTTATAAGCAGTTTACTGACAAGTAAAAATGATGCCATGTAGACTAAAGCTGTCCATAGGACTTGAGAAAGGGAAACAGTAGGAAAAAGGGAAGAATAGAAAGAGGGGAAAAGAGAAAGAGAAGAAGAGAGAAGGAATGTGGGAGAGAGATGGAGGGGAGAAAGGAAGCAGAGGGAGAGAGACATGGCTTTCTGATCCCACCGATCCTGAGTTCCTCCTCCTTGGCCATTTTTGCTCTGTTTTGACTCATCGGAAACTGTGTTTGAAGACAGTTCTTAATCATGAACTGAAACATTAAATTACTGCTCTGGTGAAGCAAAAGTGTCAGACAAATGACCTATGCAAAGTGGAAAGCGCACGGGCTGGAGCAGCCGGGCGCCCAGTGCGGCCGCATCTTCTTAGCTGGGTTGTCGGGCAACTGACTTAACCATTTTCTTCATTCACAGAATTCATTCAAAAGTGGAAAGCGGACTTGTTATGGGAATTAAATAAAACGAAGCAGCTTTTTAACTGATTAGATTTTTTAATCAAAACAATGTTCTCCATTAAAAACACTGATAGTAGTTTTAGTTTAAACTCTAACATAAATTGGTATTAAACTGATATTTTATTTTGAAAAGATTTTAACTGGAGAAAGAGTTAAATATCCATGCAACAGGTACAATTTACCTCTCTCATTTAACCCGTTCCCCAAACCTGGAGACATGAAGGAGGCCTTTAGCTCCTCTTGGGCTTGAAATTAAGAAAGCCCTCCAGCCTGTGTCCCAGTGTCTGGCTGTGATCTCAGCGGTTCCTTCTACACTACGGTAATTCTCCTGTTCTTCCCTTTGGAGTCCTTCCTTTCCATTCTACGGTTTTAGTTGGAAAATCAATTCTGAATTTCTCCTTAGAAGTATGTTCTCCACCTGCCAACTTTTACTAGCCAACTTCATGCTCTTTGAAGCACCATGTTTCTGTATCTGAATTTGCATTAAATGCACATGCTTACACGTGAGTCCTCGAGGAATTTTCCTTGAAAATGGCCCTCTGCAGTCTCTCAGCTCATTCAAAACTTCTTTCAGATTAAGACGAAAAGTTGTGGAATGTGACATTTGAAGTGTTTAAACAGATGACACGGAAATATAAAACAGAGACAGAATGTTGGTAGGAAACCATCTAAAGAGCTCTTTGTTGCAGAGGACCTCCACCTACTGTTGTCACAGGCATTTACTAAGTCCCACTGTCGGAGCCCCAGCCTCTGTCTGTCAGCAACTCAAGAGCATTCAAGATTCACAGGCGATCACCAAATGAAAATGGACATGCAATGGCCCTCCTCTACTTCCTAACGTCCCCTCTCCCAACGCTTCTTAAGCAGGTAGATACACAGAACTCTTGGAATGTTAGGGGAGAGGAAGTGATTGATTGCCTTTATCTCAAATCTACTGAGGATTTTCCTTAATTGTCAAGGTGGCTATTTTGCTTTGTCATTACAATGAAAAAATACCATTCTGACAGTATATCTGATTCCCTCCAAACACTTTTATACTATGGAAATTCAGTAAATCATTAACCAAAGAAAATTCTAGAAGCACAGTCCTCCCTTCTTCCTTTATTTGGTGCTCAATATCCAGCATAGTTTAGGGATCGAAGACTAGCCTCCTCCTTTCCCTAAATTCTAGGACTATTGGCTCTAGAGGACTCATCAAAAAAGGTTACTATCACCCAGCTGAAGCGGGAGCATGGCCTCTCTCCATCTGCAGGGTGCCTGTGCAAGGGAAAAATCCCCAGGGAGGTATCTGACTTCTCTTCCAACAAAAGTCCTAATCAAATAAATCTACTTGGAGAGTCAATACAATATCTATATCTGTGGCACACAGAGATTCTTCCCCCATAGCCTTGTTCTCTTTTGGCTTTTCTTCCCCCACTGACTTCTCTAGAACCTAAGAAGCAAAAGAAAAGAGAAGTGTGTGTGGAAAAGAATGAAAGGAAACAATGGCATAGGGCATCCCGAAAAAGATCTCTGACCAGTAATGACAGGGTTGCTAGATGGGAAGCTGGGATCATTGCCACCATGGCCTTCTTACTGCCTCAGAAGTTATCATCAAACTCTAAATGTCTTAAGGCATAGCATCCAAACCGCCCAGTGTTCCTTCCCGATGAGTGCCTGGAAACCTCACTCCTCACCACAGTCACAGCGAGGATCACATCTGTCATTATAGACACAGAGCTGTAATTCTGGATGGCATTCTTAACCAAAGACTCCAAGCAAGTAAATGGCAGATGTGACCCACAACGCAGTGTGGAAGTGGACAGTTATAAATCTCCAATTAGTAAAACGAGGCTCAAGTTCTATGATTTCGACATAAATGTACAAATGTATACTTGGAAGCCCTTCTGTGACATGAAGGACCTGCATGTCCAAATTCTGTTGTAGTCAATCAACCTATATAAAAGAAAAATATTGGTTTTAAAACAATTTACCATTTAATTGCTGGCCTTCTTAGAATTTAAAAGACTTTTGGACAGATAAGGTTCTTAAGAAATAAAAGACAAGTTAAAACTGATGTTCATCCTTCTCCTTCGATAAATTTCCCTTTAGCTAACATAAGTATTAAAAAGTTTTTAGAGTTTTTAAACTCATGGTGGGCAGGGGCCATACCTGACACGAACTAGACAAATTATATAGTGTCTAAAGTACCTGAGCATAATATAGGAGAGAGGAAGTGGCGGCCGGTGTCTTCCAATCATGCGGGCTCTCAGTGCTCTAAGTTGCCCCACAGAGTACCTACCTGTCACTAACCTGAAAAAACTGGGCTTCTACTGATGCTTCCACTGTGAATGGCTGACTTCACTGGTGCCCGCTGTTTTCATTACAAGCTCTTCATCAAAACAAATACTCTAATACATATGTTTATTAAGTTTCATTTTTTCTAGAGATCTTTTTTTTTTTTTAAATGTACTCACATTTTATGTCCTTAGGTGCCTTTAAGAAACCCAGCAGGTCTTCAGTTAAATAAACAAACCAATAGGCTGAAAAGCTATGTCAGAATGGGTAAAATTAGCAGGTTAATAAATCTAGTCACTTAAGAATTTCAGCCTTGACAAAAATACTCCAGTAAAAGATAAATTAAAATACTCTAGCCTAAGGAAGCCCTCGACCAATGACTCAGTTCAAATACACTGAAATATTTATTTTCGATCAGATCTTCCTCGGCCCTGCAGGAATTTGGATTAATCATCCTTTAGGAGAGAAGGCTTTCATTGCCTCGTTAACAATTGAGGATTTTCTTTCCTTGAGTGGGGCGAGAAGGAAAGAAGGAATATTTGATGAAAGACTCTGAGGAGTTAATTTGTGGGTTTCCTGTATACTCCAATGAGCATGGAGCCCCCAAGTACCTGAGGAGGTAGAGGAAATGCCCATTGCACAGCTGGGGAGACTCACCAACCTCAGTTTGCTGTTTCATTCATTCACTGAACACACGTTTACATGGCAGGCCCTGTTCTAAAGGCAATAATGGATAAGACATGGTCTCCACTTGCAGGGATCTTACAGTCTGGATTAGACAATTAGACAATTAAACAAGGAATTAGAGTTAAATTTCATAGATTATAATGTTTTTTTCCTGCCTCTATCTCTGAACTCCTCTACCACTTGGCCACCCACTCACTTTGCTCCAGCTACTGGCCGTCTCACTGTTCCTTGAACGAGCTGATTTGTTCCTGACACAGGGCCTTTGCACTTGCTGTACCGCCTGCCTGGAGCACTCTTTCTCCAGTTCACTCTAGTCTCTTCCTAAAAGCCACCTCTTCGTAGAGGTTTCTTCCATCACCCAACTAAAAAAGGACCCTTTCCACCCTCCTAGTCTCATTCTCTTAATAGCGATTTGATCCGAAATCTGCGGATCAAATCACAGCTTCATATCAATTGTCCTTGAACTAGTCCCTTTAAAATATTTCGAAAAATGATTAAACCAGATGTTGATTATTGCCCATCTCCCCATCGGAATGTAAACACCATGAAGGCAGAGCTTGTTTGTCTTGTTCACAGCAGCCTCCCCAGAACAATGCACAAAGTAGATGCACAATAAAGATTTCTTGATAAATAAGCACAATGATAGGGGAGGTATAGCTGGTAAGAGAACTCATTCTGAGGTGCTTAGGGAAGGCTTCCAACAGGAAGTGACGTTTGTGGGAGGGAATTAGCTAGATTTTGTGGGAGAGGGGTACAGAGGAGAGAAGGCAGAGAAAGCAGGGAAAAGTGGCTGAAGAAATCATGTCAGAATGCTGGGCCAGCAACTTCCGGATGATTGCAAAACCTTGGCAAAAGGCTAAGGAGGTGAGAGAGAGTCCCCACGTCTGGTCTTCACCAAAGTATCTGCTTAACTCTCCCACGGAGCTTGACTCCAACAGAGCTGCCCTCAGAAACAGCTCTGCCCTGGAACCCAGACAATCCAGGGAGATGCTTTGCTGAATGGCGCCCTCTTGTGGCCAGAGCCCCTAGAATGAGGTGCCGGAGACCATGCTTTACTGCCTGGCCCAACAACTCCTTTCTCTAATCCTCTGTCGGATTCTCTCTTCCTCTTTCCAAAACAGACAGACGACCACCCACTTTGGTAAGTTGATCCTTTGGCAAGATGGCTCCTTAGACTTGGCATTTTAAACTTTTATCTGGTTTAAAGGTTGGGGCTCCGTTGGACTATCATCATAACAGCACACACTGAGCACTTCTTATGTTCTGGGGACATTATGAGTATGCATTCATTTAACCTTCACAGTACTGGGGGTGATTGTTAGTGTGCCTATTTCACAGAAGAGGAAGGTGAGGCCTAGAGAGTTGATTAGCAGTCCAGGTCGCAGGATTCATACCCAGACAGTTGGCTCCACATCCGTGCTCCAACAGTGGCCCAGTGCCACACTGAGAGCAACAAAAAGGCCAAGCCTAGGCAGCTAAGGGAGAGGCCAGAACAGCGGCTGGCACAGTAGGGAACAACAGCCTCCACTGCAGCCATCTCCCACCCTCTTAAGTGGCCCCCAGAGGATCTGGAGCCAAAGGAGCTGCCAATAAAGTAAGAAAAACTCCAGTTTGTGAAGGGAGGATGGTGCAGGATAGAAATTTGAGCTTCCCAAGTGCCTTGGGGCACAGAGCCAGAGGTGTCACTGTGCCAGGCTCGGCAGGCCCCAATCCTGTGCAGACAGCCCAATGCGGCCAGCCTGAGCACGTGGCTGTGTCTGTCGGCCTCCTTCACCATTTATGGTATCTGAGCCTCTGTTTGGCCTTCACAGGCGAGTAAATCCCCACACGGGGAGGGGGTTCACAATCACACAGAACTGCTCTCAGAGAAAGTCCAAATGGCCCTGGCAGAGTTCTTGCTGTGGACCACTGTTTCTGCTTTAAAATACACTTGGATGGATGATCAGGCAGGCCCCACTCCTCCCACAGACCTGAGGCAAGAAGGATGGCCACAAAGACTTCTCGATCCTTCATCTGGGGGCCCCCCACCTCCAGCAGGACTATTAGCTCAGCTGGGTCTCTCTAATCCAATCTTAACACAGGCAACCTGGGACAGGCTGTGGATTAGCTGGACTATTGGCTGAGGCTAGCGAGGGAGAACTTTGGATGACACACATCGCATGCCACTCTGGCTCTCTCTGCCATTACTAGACTTTGGGGTAGGCCACTTGAGCCTCCAAGAAGAGTCCCTTGGTGGGAAGAGGAAGCTGCTCTCCTGGCCCAAGAAGACGAGGCTCAGATCTGGTCTTATTTCCTCTTAAGTCTCATCACCACAATTTTCCTAGGCTGCTCAGTGAGCCATGAAATGAAATCTGTGAGGATAAAGGGGATAAATGTGTAAGCCAAATTGCTGACTGACAAATTCCCCAGAGGCCAGAGACAGGCTCTGACCAGAGTTTGGAGGACCTCCTAAAAGTAGGGGAGGTCAGGTCATGGGTGAAAACTCCATGCTGAGGCACCTCGGGGAAATTAGAGGGGCCAGGCTGTGTGCCCCCTCTTGGCAGACAGCCTCACGGAGCCAGCATCGGCCACATCGTTGGTCAGTGCCAGTTTCTTTATCCCTAAGGGGCTGAAACTGCCAAGTCACAGGAGCCTCCCGCTTTGGGCCAGGGGACACACACTCCATAAAGGGCAGGCACAGAAAAGGGCACAGGCTTAGAGTCATGAAAATCTGGGTTTGAAAGGCCACCATGACTTACTAGCTTGGTGCACTTAAGCGAGTCATGTTAACTTCTTGAGATCTCCAGAACTCTCTGCGTAAAATAGGGAGAGACCCCCACCCCTACTCCTGCAGAGCTGTTGCGGTCCAGATGAGAAAACACAAGTGAGGTGGAAGTATTTAACACAGTAACCAGCACATGATTTCTCCTTTGCCCTTTTCTGTGAAACTGTCTCCTATGATCTTCCAGAAGGCGGCTGCTCACGTTATAGGGAAACTCTCTCTGGAGGCCTGAGCCCTGCGGGACAGAGTGAGGAGACATGGTCTCCTGCTAGTCTGCTGAGAAAGCAGAGGACAGTGCACCCAGTCCCATACCCAGGTCCCAGCCACACACAGGAGTTGGGGCCCAGGCCTGGGGTGAGTGTGGGGAGTCAGGCTTACCTGAACGCCCTGGACTCAAGAAGCATTGCTACCACCATGGATACCACAGCCCAGACAGCTCTGTCTTGAGTCCTGTGGCTGCCCCGTGACTTCCGGGGACTAAGCGCTTGGTGGGGATCAATGGATGACCATGATAATCTGATTACTGGACACCAGACTGGTGATGTATAAAAACAAGCCTGGGGTGGTGGGGAGGAGGAGGGGCAGGAAGAAAAAGAGGATAGACTGTGACCCTCTAGAACCCTCAATGTTGGCACTCTGTTACCCAGTGTCCCCCAGTACGTGAGGGGTCACTGTGAGAACCCTACGTCCTAAGGAGATAGGACCTCCTCTGAGGTCCTCTTTCAGTGTGTGCGGTTTTCTTCCTATCAGACCGGGAGCTTCTTGAGCCAAGGGAGTCTTTGCCTCTTTCCCCTGCATCTTCTCTCAGTCCCAGTGGGTGGGGCGAGGGGGATGGGAACTAGCTTTTGCATGTCCGTCTCCCATGGAAGCCCCTCATCACCGTGAACAACAGGAGGCCATCTCCTCCTCCTGCCTGCCTTCGGGTACAGTGCCTTTTCACCAAAGCAGATGTGTTTGCAAAGGCTCCTACCGTGGACGGTGACCCGGGCGCTGCAGGACACCTGCCCTAAGGTGTTCTCAGCCAGACAGGTGTAGATGCCATCGTCTTCTGGCAGGGCATCCTGGATGTGGAGCTCTGCCATGCCAGCTGCGCAGGTAGAGTGAGCGTACTGGATGGGCTGCTCTGTGGAGGGAAGCACAGCAAAACTCAGGCTAGCTGTTGTCACGACACTCGTGCTCACCATGACCATTCTGATCTATTGAGGGCTAATGATGTGTCAGGCCCATACCAGAGGCATGTGAGTGGCGAAAGAGGCAAGTACTAGGGAGATGAAGGAGAATGATTGTGTAGGGTGAAGTGAGATGGGCTGAAAAAACTGGGCGAAGAGGTTCTGGAGGCATTTAGGATGCGGGAGAGAAAGGGATATAGTTCTGTGAATTATTTAAATAAGTAGTCCCCAAATCCACATCCTGGACTTCACAGAATTCTGAGCCTGGAAAGAATCTCACAGGGCCATTTGGCCCATAGCCCAGCCTCAGGCAGAACAGACCTCGTCCAGACTGAACAGGAGGCTCCTGGCTCCTTTTAGAAGTCTCCAGAAACAACGAGTGCATTTCCCACTGCAGATATTTATCAGAACCCTCAACCTAATACTGCAATTAGGTGCATTTTAGAGTTCACAAAAAAAGATAAATATGGGAAACTAAGAAGGACTCTTCCCAGAGTATCTTCCACAAGAGTCCTTTTATTCAGGTCACATCAGATTCTGCATGGAGGTAGAAGTACATGCTATGAACTTCAGTGTCTTCCTTAATGTTATACATTCCTGAGAATTTATCATTCTAGGATGTGAGCTTTCATTTCCAGAAAAAAAAAAACAAAAACCTCTCATTACTGAAGATTCTGGCCTTAGAGCAGGAACGTGTCTGTTCACCATATAGGAAGCAACTGTCAGTTTCTTCCTTTGTCAGGCCCCAGAGTCCTGGTTTGCACTTCATAAAATTGGGGGTGGGCAGTGGGGATGGGAGAAAGTACAGAGAGAAGTCCTCTCCCTGCAATGCAGTGTTTTCTTCTGCACATAGCAACACTTCATGTCTCCAGGACAGTCTGGCAGAGGCTGCCAAGCATGCCATAGGGCCCGAGGGAAGAGATTCTGCCCGACGTATTGCACTTCATAAAAGGGGGCTGGGGACTGGAAAAGGCAGGGCCGGGATCCTGCTACTGAGAAGATTGAACGCCACTCTGATTTTATTTTTTTTTTCTGAAAATGACACCCTAGAACCAATCTTCCTTGAGAATACCAGTACATCCCATGACTGCTATCAAAGTGCCTCAGCTGTCAAAACATGTACCAACAAACTGTTTGAGAGCTCTAATTTTACTGGAGCATAAATCATCGTGGCCTCACAAGCATGGGATGAAATGGTGGCCCCCCGAAAAAGTTCAGGGCACTCAGAACTGGGAGCCACAGAACTCTCCCAGCTCCTAGAAGGTTAAGACCAGAGTTAGCGGCCAAGGGAACCCAACTTGAGCACAATCGCCCTCTAGTGGTAAGGGGATGGAAATGCCAAGCTTCAACGAAAATAAGAAGGAGGGGTGGGAGGGTGGTTGTTTTTCAATCCTGGGTGGTGTAGACCAGAGTCAGCAAACTACTGTTTGTGGGCCAAATCCAACCTGCAGCCTGTTTTTGAACAGCCTGAAAGCTAAGAATAGTTTTAAAATATTTTCAATGGCGGAAAAAAATCAAAGGAAGAATTATTTCATGACGTGAAAATTGTATGAAATTCACACTGCTGTGTCCATAAATAAAGTTTTATTGCAACGTAGCCACGCTCCTTCATTTACGTATTGTCTCTGGCTGCTTTTGTGCTACAACAGCAGAGCTGAGCAGTTGTGACAGAGACTATGGCAAAACTGAAAATATTATCTGACCCTTTATAGAAAATTTTTCTTGACCCCAGGCTTGGACTCTGAGCCAGATAGAAGTGAAATGCTCTTACTCAGATCTATCACTAGTTCTTAACATCATGTTCTGTTCCAGCCACAGGGAGGCTGCCTCTTTGCAGTTGGTTATAGGATCCAACAGAAGTTCTGTCCTTAGTGAGGGGTAGAGGGAAGGGAGACTCAATTCTCACTTATCTACCCAAGAAGATGACCCATAGGAAGACTCCATGGCACCATCTCTAACTAAGATAGTTTGTACCAAAGCCTAACAAACTATCCCAACAAGGAAGCTTCACAGGCAACACATCGATGGGACAGAAAGAGCAGGGGCTACTTCGTGCATAGGTGACGAGTGCTGCTGCCCCCTTAAGGAGCCTATTCTGTAAGTTGTGAGAGCTGACCAAGCCCCAAACCTTCTGTCCCAGCCCACTTCCACACCAATAAAGAAGCCAGCACCCACAGAGGCAGTGGGGTGTCCAACACCACCCAACCCCTCAACGGCAGAGAGGGACAAGTGCCCTTGTCTCCTGACTCTTGGCAAGTGTTCCTTCATCCTCCTTGTTGATCCTCAAAGCAGATTTCATTAATTGTATGGACTGTTATCAATTTTAAAATTAGAGTTCTCCCATACTTTTAGAATTTAAAGGTCTTTTAAAAAAGTGAAGGGTGATAAAATATAATTTTTTCAAAGGATCTTACTTGGCAAAGAAAAGAAGTTGGCATGTCTTCATAAGACTATAACATTAAAAAGAATTAATGGTCTGTGAACCCAAAAGCCACCTGCCACTAAATAAAAGATGGGCTCCTTTGGTCAACTTCTAGTGTGGTTTGTTAATTTGGTGGTTTATTTGTTCATTCATTGACTCAACAATTATTTATTGAGGGCCTATTTTGAGTCTGGCCATACAAAAAGGAACTAAGTCACTTGTGCACCTATGTGCCAAGAACTTCGTAAAATGTTTTATATAAAAGATCTAATTTAATTTTCACAACCCCTACTTTGGAAAGTAGGTGGTATTATTCCTGTCTTGCAAGCAAGGAGCTCAAGGCTCAGACAGGAGTAGTAACTTGCCCGGTGTCCCCAGGCAGGCAAGAGCAGACTCCCAGCTCCCATTATCTCTCTGTACCCTGTGCTGCCTTCTTAGACAGACGTGGTTGAGAGTAATAAATGGGGAAGTCAAGTGAGAATGCAGGACTGGGGCAGGGGATCAGGGTAGAGTGCTGAGCCAGGGGGGGACTCACCATTGAGCAGCCAAGTAATTTGGGGTGCTGGGGTTCCCAGCACAGAGCATTGTAGCACAAAGTCCTGGCCTTCAATGACGCTACAGTCCTTTAGGACACTGGAGAATGAGGGGGCCACCTCCATCCTAGCCAGTCCTGTGAATACAGAGAACAGAGAAGCCATCTCAGATCACAGCTGGCCCACTCTGGTGACTGACTGCAGTTATCCCAAGTCTTGCAGGCGGATGCCTCACTGCCTTTGGCACCCAGGGCTTTCTTGGTTGCCTGGCTTTGCCTTATCTTGGTTCATACCTGCAAGGAGAACACGTCCAGTGTAGAGACCTGGAGCCTGAGACAGAGGAACTGGAAGGGGTTTTTTTACTGTCACAAAATGCCCCAGGTCTGGGAGTGTGCTGGGCCTGGGCCTGCCTTCTCTCCCCTGGGACTCAGGTACCTCCTGTCTTGTCTTGGTTTTTGCTACCCTGGAGCATCCTCAGAGCTCCTTCTTCCTGCCTTTCTTGGTCCTACTCTACTTCCCACTGTCTCTTATCTTCTTTATGTCCCATTGGTGACTGCACGGTCTTGTGAATATTTTTTTACATATACAGACCACATGCACACCGGTGAGAACGTTTCAATTTTAAATTATTATAATTAGTTTTTCCAATTCCGGGACTGAATCAAATGACAAAGACTCATGTGTGTTCTAGTCTTCCAACCTAGGCCATGTGTGTTCTAGACTCATGTGTGTTCTAGTCTTCCAACCTAGGTTTGGAACTGCTGGACGCCTGGGACTATGCGTTACCAAGTTACCTCATGATGTTGATGAACAGCCTCAGTGAGAACCACCCAGCTGAGCTTTCCAGAAGGCTTCTACATCGATGAATGGGGGAGTATTTTGTAGTTTGGGGATCCTAATTAAGAGCAATAGGGATAGACAATCTCTTCTAACAACTAGAATATGCTACAGAAATGTCAAGGTGGCTGATGGCTGAGAAAAGGTCGCTGGACTTGGTGACTAGAGACCTCTCACCTGTGCTTTTTGAGAGAAGCTATACAATACAGTGATAAAGGGCAAACCATATTATCTTTCAGGGTTTTAAGGGCAAAAAGTAATATTTGAGGGCTTATTACATGCCAGGTACTTTTTCAGACGTGACTGAGACAATACCATGAATTTGCTATCTTTGGCTCATTTTACAAAGTTAATAGTTTCCCATAGTCAAGCCCAATGGTGAAGCCATGCTTTATGCCCAGCTGACCTATGTCCACACTTCCTCCTCTAGACAAGAAATCCCCTAAGGAGAGAGCAGCTACAGAGGAGAATAATGGTGCATCTGAAAGAGACTGACACTCAGGGAGGGATGGACAGATTACCTGGAGTGGTGTGGAGAGGCACAATCTCTACCTTTTCCTCCTGCCAGAGTCAAATTCTCTCATTAGAAAAATACCTTTGGGAGTCATTGAAAAGAATATGGGCTTTCATGTCAGACCACATGAGTTAGAAATAGGCTATCTTGCTCATGGCCATGCCACCCTGAACGTGCCCAATCTCGTCTGATCTTGGGAGCTAAGGAGGGTTGGGCCTGGTTAGTACTTGGATGGGATTCCACCTAGGAAGACCAGGTGCTGTAGGCATTTAAAAAAAAAAAAGGAAGAAATAGGCTATCTTTTATGAAGCATGGGCAAGTCTCTTAACCTCACTACAGGTCAGTATTCTCATCTGGAAAGTGGTTGAAACTATAATTATCTGCTAAGATTGTTGGGATAACTAAATGGGACAATGCACGTAAAGCATTGGCGAAAAGCCAGCACATTAAACAGGCTTTTGGTGGAATGTTAGCTGTTATTATGAAACGGAAGCTGTGCATAGACACTATACTTGGCAGCAAGTTTGGGGGTCAAAGAGAATGCAGAGATACAGTAGGAACTAAAGGAAGATATCTTTTCATCTGTTGAGCAGAAGGAAGATTTTCTTTCCTTTGTCAGCATGGGGAAGATCAGGGCATGCTGGTAGGGAGAAGAAAGAGACCTCTAGATAAAGGGAGGGAGAGAGATAGTGGTGGGAAAGTAAATCAGTATTAGTTACAATCTTTGTGAAGATGGGAAGAGATGGAGAGAAAAGTCTCGGTAAGAGAAACAGCTTTTCTGCAGTAATAGGAAAAGAGAGAGACAGAGGGTGTGGCAGGAGAAGCTAAAAGAACACAAGTTGGATGACCTGCATCTTGGTGACACTGTCTGGAGAAGTTTTAGAACAGCTAGTGTCTCCAAGAAGAAAGGGAGTCAAGAAACATTTCTGGAATGGCAGAGCAAGGACTTCTGAAAATCTCCTCCTCCATACAAGCAATAAGAACGCTGACAACAACTCAAAATCAACTTTTTCAGAACTCTGGAAATAAGCCAAAGGCTTGCAATATTCTGAGGAGCATTCATTCAAAAACACTCAAACAGCTGAATCTCGGTAAGAAAAGCAAGTTTTGCAGCATACTCAATTCCCATTCCTCTCACCCCAGCTCTCTGGGAGCTTTAAAAATCAACATTCTCTTTTGCCCTCAACCTGCGGCAAGTATAGTCTCTCTGCACGGCTTCCATTTCATAATAATAGCTAACACTTCAACGAAAGCCTGTTGGTTTTTAACCTTTGGTGGACATCATGCCATGTGTCCGTCCCCTGCCCAGACAGAGAGCCCCGTATGATGAGGCTCAGACTCCTGGACCTGTGAACTCCGCCTATGGGCACTCCCACTTCCAAATGGAATGGATAATATTCCTTGCAAAGGAATTCATGAACAAAGTAAAAATCCCAATTAGGAGGTTCATCAATGGTATGCAATGAAAAGTAAGACTATTGCCACTCCTTTCTGTGGACCCCCAGTTTCCCTTTGTAGAGGCAACTTGTAGACCCTTCCAGAAATGTTTTAGGTACACACAAGCATTTGTTTGCATACATGTACACAGATTTTTTTCCCTTTTACACAAACAGCATGTGATACACATGGCTCTGCACTTGCCTCTTCTCCTTTACTAACATATCTTAGACATGTGTCACCATTTGAGTCTACGCGTTGGCCACATTTGTTTCCTGGATGTATGGTATCCTACTCTATGGATAAACCACGAAGTTCTATTCTTTTCCTTTTTTTTTTTTTCTAAATGTTTATTATGGCAAATTTCAAACATACACAAAAGTAGGTATAGTTAATCATCATACACCCGTTTCTCAACTTTAATAATTATCAATTCTTTATACCCCTACTGGCTCCCACCGCATAATGGATTATTTCTGAAGCAAATATCAGAAATCATATTTAATACAGTAAATAAAATAATATTTATCTCTAAAATATATGGAATTAAAAAAAATAACTACAAGACCACCATCGCATCTTAAAAATAGCACTATAGTCGGCCTGTCTATATCTGCAGGTTCCCCATTTACAGATTCAGCCAACCAGGGATTGAAAATATTGCAAAAAAATGTTGAGTTGTTGCTGATGTGTACTACATAGTTAGGCTGACAATGGATGGATGGTTGTGTGTGTATTGAATATGTACAGGTTTTTTTTTCTTGTCATTGCTCCCTAAACAACATAGTATGACAATTATTTACATAGCATTTACATTTTATTAAGTATTATAAATAATCTGTGATTTAAAGTACACGAGATGATGTGTATAGGTTATATACAAATACTACACCATTTTAAAGAAGGAACTTTAGCGTCCTTGGATCTTAGTATCCAAAAAGAGTCTTGGAACCTTCCCTTGCAGATACCAAGGGTTGACTATGATTCCTTTATATCAAATATCTTGTCAGTGTGCAAATTTTCCTGCTGTTCTCGTACAGAATTTTTAAAGGTGTCTCAATCAAGATCCACACAAAGTCCATTATTTATGCCTCTTATGTATCTTTTCATCTAAGTTTCCTATAAGTTGCCCCTCCCTTCTTTTTGCTTGCAATTTATTTGTTGAAAAAATAGGCGAAGGTTATTTGTTCCAGAGTTTCCAACAGTCCGAAATTTGCTGGCTCTATCCCTGTATTAATATGTTCCTCAATAGTGTGGCATGGGTCTCGGGTCTCTAAACAGCATTTAAAGAGGGGGGAATTTTATAGAGAGATAGATGGGTACAAAAATATTTATCATAGTTTTGTTTCAACAGTGAAAAAATGGGAACAATCTAAATATCAATCAATAAGTGCATGCCTAAATTGAGATACATTTGCTATGAAACATTATATGGACATGAAAAACTATGTTTTCAAATATTAAATATATAGAAAGATGCTTATGTAACATAAACAAATTAGAATAGAAAGCAGTATACAAACGGCACAATGCTGATTTTGTTTTAAAAACATTAAAATATCATTTATTTCTGAGTCATAAGATCACATATTGTTTAAATTCCCCACAATGAACACACATTACTTTTATAAACAGATATTACAATAAACATAAAAGATGTGGGATCCCACATCATCTCATATTACTCTAAACGTGTATATTTAGTGAACGTTTGGTTCCCTGTGCTTATAAAAGTGAGTCATGGCACTACTTGGACAGCTGAGGAACCTAAAAAAGGTAGCTCTCAGATGGGCTGGGCATGGGGCCTGGGCATGTTTATTTTGAGAGGATTCTCATATGAACTCCTGATCAGGAATCACTGTCCTGGAGCAATGAATTTGGCCTTGGCATACATGTGGGGACAACGTTTATGATGGGTTGTATACCCTAGGTGGGGGCTGTGGGAAATGACCTTGCACAGTATATGAAACCCCCCATGAACGGTCCTCCCCCAGAGAACCCAGGGTGACCAGGAGGAATGTACTCACTTTTCACGAGGAGGGTCCAGTCACAGGACACCTGGCCTCGGACATTGGAGGCTATGCAGCTGTAGTTCCCACTGTCTCTCGCCCGGGCTCGCAGCAAGCAGAGGTAATGGGACCCGCCATCTTCATAAATCTCAATGGTGCCTTCTCGTCTCCTCACGGGAGCACCTTCCAGGAACCAGGTCACTTGGGGCTTTGGGATCCCTGAAACTACAGGGCCAGGTGAAGGCTGTGAGGCCCCCGGAGAGCACATCGAGCTTGCGGGGGTGGGGTGGGGACCTGAACCCAAGGGAAGAGGTGAGTCTGGTATACCACTGCCCCGGTACTGTGAGTCTGCTTTCTTACTCCTTAACCCCCCACCACACAAGAGTAAACATCCCAAGACAGAGGCAGAGTCCCTGGGGAGAAGGGATACGCGGTGACAGCCAGTTCTCCAGGTAAGCCAAAGTTAGCAGAAGGGAGGAAAGAGGAGGAGACCCCGCGGCTCGTTTTTGATGGTGATGGTGATGATCAACTTCCCCCTCTAGGGTGGTGAGAATTAAGGCCCAGGGTTGATGCTGGATCCAACAATGAGCAACTGGCCACTGTTGGGTGTTTCTCAGAACAAGGGACATTACTAGACAGTCTTTCCTGAGGGAAGACCCCTATAAGGTGGCTTCTGCGGTGGAGGGTGTCCAAGGGGATGGGTGGATACGAGGCTCCAACCGCTGTGCTGAAGGAAGGAAGTGGCCCAGAAGCTACTTTGTGGGGGCCGGTGACCTTAGTTAGCTCTACTCACCCTCACACCTGAACTTGACTGTTTGATCCTCACGGACTTCCTGGCTTTGGGGCTTGCTCTCAAATTTGGGGAATGTTGAATCCCTTTGGCTCTCCATGGGGATTTTCCTGGTAGCAACCTTGCTCACAACTTCTTGGCTTCTCAGGCCAGACTGCCTTGTGGGAAGGGTGGCTGGAGGGGGAGCAGCTGGCTTCTCCCTCTTTTCTCCAGGAGAGAAAGGCCCCGAGACTGGTGCTCTTGGTTCCGGCTGGACTTTTGTGGCCTGCAGGGTGATGGTGCTGGAAGTCTTCTGCAGGACGGGGGTCCTCAGGGCCTTTCGAGATGAGTCCTCGAACAGATCCAGCTTGGATTCCCTCAGGGGCTGAGGCTGGGTACTTGTGGCCCAGGTGGGGGAGCCGCCTCTCTGGGTGCTGGAGCAGTTCTTACTTTCAGCTATAGTCTCCAGGCTGTCCATTTTTGGCTCCTGTGCAATTCCGTTGGTCACCTCCTTTCTGATATCTGAACTGGCTGCCTTTGTTCCCCTCACAAACGACCTGTTTGGTGGTGGTAGGGAGGACAGTGGGGAAGGAGAAGGAGGAATAGAATGATCATCCAGTTACTCACAAGCATTACTCACCACAAGCACAGATTCCAGGGATCACAAAAGCCCACAAGTTAACAGAGTATGAGCAAAAGTCTTTCCATGCAGTTTTCTCAGTTTCCAGAGCCAGAAGACAAGCAGCAATTCTTGACACTTCCTTAACCCCTAATCCAGCGCCTATTCTATCTACATTCATTCAATCTGCCTTTTTATTCCTTCCCCACGAGTGTCATCCTAGTTCAAACCACATGACCAGTTTTCCTTGCCCTCTCCATTCCATGTTCTACACAGCAAGCGTAGTCAGCCTTTTAAAAACAGAAATTGCATCGTCATTTCAAGCTTAAAGATTTTCCAACAGCTTTTCCACTATTATATTAAGAATAAAACTGAGCTTCTCAAGGTGGCCTGCAAGGATGGCCCTATGTGTGTGGGCTCAGGCTGCCTCCTTGGCTCTCACACGGCACCATCTCCATTGTCCACCAGGCTGCAGACACATGGGCGTTCCTTCGGGTCTCCCTAATGCCCACTTCTCACCTCACCACTTTCAGATGAAGTTTTCAGGAAGGGTGTCTCTGACTGTCTAATCTAAAATGAGCGCTTCGTTGTTAGTCCTCAGAGAAGCATCGCAGTTTATAATTATGTATCTGTTAAAAGCCCTGCTGGACACTAGATGTCTGCTCACTCTGCACACCTAGTGTCCTGCACTGAGCCTCACATACAGGGAAGGAAGCTCCTGAGGAAGACTGGATAAGCGAGCAGAATCTGTCCTGGGACATGGAAGGCATTCTCTTCAGAGTAGAGTGTCCTTCCTAACGACGCTGACTAATAAAGATACTGAGCAGATACAGAGGGAGACAATGGCATTGAGTCTTCAAGAGTCTCAATGCTGATGGCAAGCCTGATATAGAACCTGGATAGCATGTTACAATAGGAGAACAAAACAAAACGCCCGAAATAAAACAACACCTCCCAAACGGTCAATTTTCCCTCCCCATGTGATCACTTAGAAATTCAGGGTGTTTCTTGATTACCATTCCTCTTTTCTTACAGGCCATTTCAAGATGGAAACATAATAATCACAAAGCCTAGACATACCTATTGGCATTGTCCAAACCTGGAAAAAAGGAGAGGGTAGAAAGACTATTAGTGGAATATTTTATACACCAAGAGGAGAAAGTGATAAGACGATCTCTTTCATTTATTATAGAGTTTTTTACTTTCTAAGCTCTGACTTTCTCACCTATGGTCTCACCTCCCTCACTCCTTCCTGCTTCCCTGGTCCTGAACTTCTTAGTTTAATCTGATAAACTCCTCTGAGCCCCAGAGACACTGTCAACACTTCCAATGCTGTCCTGGCCCCTTTATGGTGGCTTCTGCTACAATATGCTGTGACATGGCACCTGTCCTTTTCACTAGCCCACAGAAGGAAACAAAAAGCAGTCGGACAAACAAAAATATAAATAAACATCTACTGAAAATTTCAAACCCAAACAGCTTAAGTTACGTGTGGCCCTCAAAAACAATCCCACAAAGTGATTGTTTTTGACAAATACCTGCTTTAAACATGTACAGGAAAAGTGTAATTTTATTTGGTTCTTCAAAGAAAAAACATGCAATATGTATTTTTTCCTGTCACATTATATATATTTTTTAAATATCATCATGGAAAATTGCAAAAAAATAAATAGTAGAGAGAAAGATATAACAAAATCTGAAAGCCCTCGCCCAGATTAAGAAAACATCAATATTTTGCCAGTCTTATCTATCTCTTTTTATTATTTTTTATTTATTTTTAAAGGACCTTTATTTTTTATTTATTTTTAAAGGCACCACAGCATTTTGTCATTGAGCACTTCAGAAGGGAACAGGTCTTTAATTCAATGCTAGGGCCAGTAAAGGGACAGTGGCTAAAACACGAGGCTCAGTGCTAAACAGCAGGTCCTGATCCTGTTGTGAGTTATAAAAGCAAATTCTTTGGTTGGGACCAGGGTTTTTTCCCCCTTAATGATGTAGAATGGAACAGAAAATACCAGTATGTACTGTATATAGTACAACTCAGGAGTGTTTCATGTAACTGTTTCAGTTAAATATGTTTATGTATAGATATGTGTCCCAGGTGGTAATGTAGAATAATTTCTTTCTGGGGGTTGTGAAAACACGGGCCAAAAATGGTAAACAGAGCAATGAGGAAGAGTTTCTGAGAAAGGAAGGAGATATGGAAGAGAAAAATCATGGAAGAAAAGAGGATAAGAAAGGAAGAGGAGAGAGTGAAGGACGTTTCCCTCTCTGACCCCTCCATTTCCCACCTTGCTCAAGGTTCCTGCTCCACACACTCTGGCTTTCCCTGGCAGGACTTGGCGGAACCAAGGCGAATGAACGGAGGAGATATAGTCAAAGATACTTCAGAGGAAGAACTGACAGTTCTAATGACCATGGCAAGAAAGAGGTAAGGGTCAAAGGCGACACTAGAATGTTCAGCCTGGAAGAGAAGAAAAAGGAGGATCCTAGGGTTGACAGAGTTAAGTTGAGGGAACACCTGATTTGAAGTACAGAGTGGAGAGTGGATGATAAGTTAAATTTTAGGCAGGTTGCAAGTGGAGTGACAGCAAGACATTAGCAATGTCTATTCTTCCATGGCATTTAGAAACACAAAAAAGGAGTCTGAGCAAGAAAAAGAGACTGAAGATACAGGTGTGAGGCAGAGGGTGGGGATACAAGTGAAGCTCCTTGCTGCCCATCCTCTTCCTTCCTTCTGGTTCAAGACCCTGCCTCTGGGGAACGCATGGGTATGTAAGTGTGACACGTATAACACAGAGATGAGTAAAGAACAGGCTCCTTCCAGGAGGGTACGGACACCAGGAAGGGATCATATGCACTACCCCTTCCTATGAGTCGATACCTTGGATGGAAAGCTCAGCTGACATGGAGGCCTTCCCTGACCCGTTCACCACCATGCATGTGTACACTCCCAAATCGTCTTGGTTGACCTCATGGATTTCCAGAACTTGCATCCCATTCTTCTCAGACATGGACACACGGGCACTTGGCTGCAGGGGAACATCTCCCTGTGGATGGCGATAGAGTAGCTCGGTCAGAGAAACCTGCTCACTTGTTGGCACTGCCCTCCAACCTCCTGCCCATTTTGGTGGGACAGACACCAGGCATGGGCAGCCTCTGTTCTGGGCTTTGTCAACATGCTTAGAGAGCAGTGTTTGTTCCTGTTTTTTTTTTTTTTTAATTTATTTTTCAATGACAGTTGACATGCAATATTATATTAGTTTCAGGTGTACAGCATAGTGACATTTACAGCATAGACATTTATACGCCTTATAAAGTGATCACCCTGGTTATTCTGGCATTACACATAGTTATTACAATACTATAGACTATATTCCCTATGCTGTACAAGAGCAGTCTTTGGACAGTCCAAGGGCCCCGACTCGGGGTCTATGCATATGTTGTGATGTTTGGTCCAGTTTAGAGTAGATGTATGGAACCCTAGTTTGAGGTGGAAAACCCTATATTCTTCGCTCAGTTCTCCTTTGCCTCCTTCTTCCTTTTATTATTTTCCCAGAGTCTGTTTAGGAGAATTAGGAAATAGGTAAAACATGTTTCATCACCCATTTTAATCCAGGAGTTCCATCCGTGGAAAACCTGCTCTCCCTGGCCTTGACCCCAAGTGTTCCCCATGGCTCCTCAGTGCCCTATTTAACATGCACCCCTCCTCTCTCCTCCACTTCCTCCTCCACCACCTCCTCCTCCACCTCTGTCTTCACATTGCTGGGCCCTGAAGGATTTATAAAGCGCTTCCACAAGGAACCTCCCAACAGTATTTTGAGATAAGTGGGATTATCTCCGCCTAATAGATATAGAAACCAGGGTTCCAAGAGATCAAATGACTCGCTCAGTATCACATGCTTTGTGAACCAGGGAGCATGGCTTGAAACCTAGTCCCATGACTTCAAATTCCACTCTCTTGAGATGGTCAGGTGTGTCTTGACTCAGAAGTTTTATGCTGTTTTGTGAGTATGTGGATTATAGGACATGGTGGACTGAGTAATAGAGGGAGAGTGTGCAAACAGGGGCAAGAAAAACATGGCTAACAAAAATACAGGAAACCCTGTATGAATGAATTAAAAGAGATTGACTGGAAAGACCGACTTCCACCAGTCAAAGGGTCTAACCCCAAACTTTCAGGTCTCCAGGCCTGGGCCAGAGTCAGGGCAGACAAAACCTTACCTTGAGCCAGGTGACCTGTGGTTGGGGCCGGCCAGTGATCTTGCAGGAGAATCGTCCCATCTGTCCTTCTTTGACCACAGCTCGACCCAGCTTGGTAGCAAACTTTGGGGGGCACTCTCCCCAGATGCTAGGACGGGTCTCCACTGCAGGGGATAAGAATCTTTCCCTGGAGAGAAATCATCATTGAATCCAGCAGCAACTCAGCTCCTCATCTCTCTGCCCCCACCCAAGTTACTTAAGTTGGGATCAAACACCAGCAAAGGGTAGCCTTCCCAGCTCTATGCCTCAAACACACCTCTGAGGCACCCTCTAGAAAAAGCTGTTTCCTCTACCTCCTAGGCATGTAGCTAGAATTCATTTACTAGCCTCCCTTGAAGTAAGGTATACCTGAATCCTACTGAGCTCTGGCCAAAAGCCTGGGTTTTGGCCCAAAGACTGTGAACAGAAGTATTTTATCCCACTTTTGGGCTGGGCCCATAAAACTTCCTGTGAGATTCTTCACAGTCTCTCTTGCCTACTCTTCTGGCTAGATGCAGATGGTCCAGCAGAGGCTCCAAGGCCTAGGAGATGATAGTGCCACAAAATGGAAGGAGCTCGGCTGGGTCCCTGAAAGATAATGGGAAGGTTCTCTACCTGTTACAGAATATCTAAAATGACTGCTTGAGTAAGAAATAAACCTTACCTGTGTTAAGTCATTGTATTGGGGGCTTGTTTGTTTTAGTAGCTACTGTTACTTACCCTTACAATACAGGTTACTTTCCATAAGAAGTGTCATATATTGATTGCCTCTTTTAAATCTGCTTATGTAAGTCTTCTGACTATTGCCTTGATTGCTAGACATCTCTGCAGACTATAGCTACATAGCCTCCTTCCTCAGCCTTTAGAAGCTGGGTCAGTGAAGGGGCTAGCCACAGAGGCCACCAGGTCAGGACGCACTATGTGAATGACATAACACATCCCAAAAGGTTTCTGCTTTAGCTATCATAAACCAGGATGCCCAAGGAGACTTGCTCTCTAGACCTATTCTGTCGAGTCAGCAGGAAAAGCCAATCTAGCCCTTACTCTGGCTTGAACATTAAAGAACTTACCCCAAGGTTTTGGAAACAGGTTGATCATGCTTCTTCACAAAGCCCCCTACAAGTAGAAAACAGAGAGAAAGAGGCTTGAAGGGTTGGGTCTGAGCCACCAATTTGGAGCCATGAAAGTCCGAGAGAGTCTACAACAAGGGTAGGTGGGATAATGATAGAAACAGTAAACCCTGACTGAGCCAGTTTGGGGTCAGGCACTCTGGTGGGCACTTTACACACATCATAGGATGATTTCCTGCAATAATTTAAGGAAGCTGGTACTACATTATCCTTCTATATTTTAAACAGATGAGAAAAATGATCAGAGAAGCTGCCTACTCAAATCACAGAGCCAGTAACAGTGCAGGAATGCATCCAAGTCTGCCTGTTCTAGAACACGCAATCACTCTGATGAGCTGTTATAAACCACTGGAGCTTCCACTTTGGGGATTATCTGTAGTGATCCGTGATCTCTCCAGAAAATGACCCAGTTGAAGGGAGGGAGGGAGGGAGAGGTGTATGCATATCTCTTACCACATCTATTCGTGCTGGACACAATTGACACTCCATCTTTCCACTTAAGGCTCAGCAAATAGCAATACCTGTCCTGCTGGAATGGAGCAGATCACTGGAGATGAGGAACTGTGGAGCCAGCACCTCCCTAGAATCTGCACCAGCAGCACACTGGTCACTGCCTGCCCTGGGTGAGGCACTGCTGTGCTGGGCAGGAAGCAGTTAAATAGCAAACCCAGCAAGGCAGCTGAGGTCAGCTCCCTTTTCCCAGCTGCTGCTTCAAGGGGGGACAATTAATCATGTGACCAGGAAATGACTATAAAGTGGTAGGGTGTTTCTGAAGAATAGGAAGGGGGAGAGGAGGACATTTTTGAGATGGTGATCAGTCTGGAAGTTGTTCTTTCTTTGCCACAAGCTGAGAATGTTTATAAAACCCCACCCGAGGCACACATGGAAAGAGCAGACATCATTCCCTGATATCAGCAGGCAGCTGCAATGAGAAATTGCAGGGTGTTTACTGGAAAAGGGTAAATTCCATTAAATTCCAACAATGATCACATTTATATGAATGCATAGGAATGGAGGATGAAAATCATGGCTGAGTATTTCTCTCAGCCATATCTGGTTTAAGGTTTCACCAGAACCTCAGTGAAAAAGGATTAATAACAAACACCAGCATCACATTTAAATTGTGGTTCCATGTAGAGTGGTAATTATTGCACGTGTATTCTGTTTAATATAACTACTTAGTGAGCGGTATATAATTTTCATTCCATAATGTGGGTTTGGTTCTTGTCATTCAAGTCTCCGGTCAAGTTAAAAGAACTTGTAAGCTAATTAAAGAAGACACCTGTTCTGGGAGGACCCAACTGACAATTGCAGTCAAGATGCTGGGGCCCCTCAGACACTGACGGAGGAAGTGCAAACCAGTCAGTCCTTTTAGAAAGGATTTGAGTGAATGAGAATCCTAAGTTTTAAAAATGCCCTGCTCTCAGACCAGCAACTTCCTTTTTGTGCCTCTAGTCAAAGGAAATGATGCTAGTTTACAAAGCTTTTCACTTTGGTCTTATTTGTGATAGAAAAACTGGAAACCATGTAAATGTCACGAAGTAGGAAGACAATAACTACTTAAATAAAATGTACAATTGGCATCTTATTCTGCCATCAAATTATGTTTAAGAAAGAATATATGAAACAGGAATATGTTAAAATATTCTATCATTTGCTCCTCAGCACACTCCAATTGGGCTGTGGTCCTCTCTGCTCCATTCTGACCACCATCTTGCCAAACCACCACAGTTAATCCTCCTCCTCATCTCACTCAGACGCTCTGTAGCACTTGATGTGAGGGGTCGTTCCCTATCAAAACACTCTCTCCTCCATATTCTCCTTTTACCAGGCTGCTCCTTCTTCCTCAATATGCTTTGCTTGACCTTTGCACGTGGGAGTGCCTAAGGCTGAGCCCTGGTCCTCGCCTCAGTGCTATCGGCTCTACTCCAGGAGGTCTTAGCCCCAATTGCTTTAAACATCATCTATTAGCTGATGACTGCTGAACCATATTCCCACCAGAACTTCTTATGCATTCACCAGAGGTATCAAGAACAGTGACCAGCACATTGTAGGTATTCAACTATTTGTTAAATAAATGAATTTTATGAAAAAGGAACAGCATATAAAATTTTTATTCAATGTGATCATAATTAAGTGAAAATAAAATAAAATACTCAAACATAAGAAAATGACCGGAAGGAACTATATCAGAATGTTATTAATAGTGATTGGTTTTGGGGAGTGGAACTATGAGTAATTTTATTTAGCTGTATTTTCAAAAACCTATAAATACCATGGTAAAGAAAAAACAAAACGTAACTTAGTTATCAAAATAAGAAAAAAATGGGGGTGGTGGATAAAGAAAATAAAGAAAAAGATTCTGGCATCCAAACAGGTGAATAGGGTCCCTCGCACATGATCCATACCATAGCATTAGCCACATACCCAATTGCTAAGAAACCTACTTAAAAATACCTTTTTACTATTTACTTCACTTATCATGCTACTGTAACACTCATTTTATCTTGGAGTAGAGATTTGGTAAAAATTAAGTTGATCAAATGATGAATGAATAAACAAAATGTGGTCTATCCAGACACTGAAATATTATTCAGTCATATAAAAGAATAAAGTAATGATGCATGCTACAATGCAGATGAACCTTGAAAAAATTTGCTAAGTGAAGAAAGTCATACACTAAAAAATATATGATTCCATTTATATAAAATGTTCAGAAGAGGCAAATCCATAGAGACAGAAAGCAGATTAGTTGTTGCCACAGGCCAAGGGAGGAAATATAAGGAATGACTGCTCAGTGGGTATGGGGTTTCTGTTTGGGGTGATGAAAAATTCTAGAACTAGATAGTGGTGATGGTTGCACAACATCGTAAATGTATTTAATGCCATTGAATTGCATACTTTCAAATGGTTAAAATGGTAATTTTTATGTTCTGTGTATTTTATTAGACTAAGCATCTTTAAAACTTTTGGGAGCTAAACAACTTAATCCATAGGCTAAAATTCCTTTATGTCTTAAAAAAATAAAATAAAGCAATAATATGGCATTTCCTCATAAATAGCAAAAGAATGCTGTTTGGAAGTACTTCTATATCAGAGTAAGAGCAGTTTATGGTATGATCCAAAGGTAACACATGAAGCAGTCAGCTAAAAATGGAATTGAGGAATGCTTTTTTTAGTGTGAGTTAACACCAGAGCGTTTACATCAAAACAAAAAGAGAATTTGGGATAAAATAACTAACAGGGTTTATTTATAGGCAAAAGTTTGAAGTTGCAAATTGTCAGATAAAGCAAAATTAATTTTGTGAAAGTATGAAAATCTGGCAGAAGAGTAAGGCTATGTAGAAAAATAAGTGGAAAAGGGATTAAGGTAGAAATGCCAAAAATAGAAGAGAATTGGTGAAGACAGGATTGAGTTAGTGAGGGGGAAAAAAAAAAAAAAAGAAGGCCAAGGCACTGAAGGTATTTATACAGTTATCTTAGATTTTTCAAGGACAAGTGAAAAAGAATGCTGGCAGGTTTTAGTGGGGAAAAGTTTAATAGTGGAGGGACCTATCACTTTTTGTCAAAGGATATAGAAAGTCTGAGGGGGAGACAGAGAATGCTGCTGAAAATGAGAATAATAAGATCAAGAGAGTATAAAGAAGAAATGCTTGTGAAAATGTGTGATGACAACTTATCATCCAAACAGGGATTCTCAACACTGAAAGGCACATAATTAATAATTCTGTCAGGATAACAGGATTAAACTAAGACTGTTCCAGGCAAACCAGGGAGCAATCACCCTACTTGTCGGCAACTTCAAAGTAGATTCTAAGGATTACTTAAAATAGTGGGTCTTCACTTAATCAGAACAAATACCCACTTTTTATCATAGATACTGAGCTATGCTCTCTGGGCCAGCCTAAATTGAAGTTCACTGCTAACCACACATTACTATAACTTAAAAAAAATAATAAATGTAAACGCTCTAACTAAAATATTGAGGAGAACTAAAAGGAAAGTAAATTATGACAATATTTATTTTAATACTGTTGAATATTAAAATGTTGAAGCATGACTATTTCAATAATAATTGCTCAGGAATATTAAAAGACATAATAAAACGGTCAGATGTTTGCACTGACTCATAAGCATATTTGGATTTAAAAGTGAATGATCAAAAAACATACTGTACAAGTAGTACAGAAAAATGAAAGAGCACAGGTATAGAGGTGGACACCTGAAGAAAATGAAAGAATAAAAAGCAGTGTTAGCAATATTATATGTCCATGATATCTCCATGAAGAGAGAAAAAAATTATACAGTAAAAAGGAAAATAGTGTTAGGATAAATAATAAATAAAACATACTAAATAACAAGGAAAGAATGAAATAATCTTAAAAGAAGGTAACTTAGCATAAGTACAGACCACTGAAGTAGAAAAAATGAAAAAAAAAAAAAGACCGTAAGTGTGGTGTAGAAACAATTTTCTACTTTATTTTAGTATATGTGCTGCCGAAGCAAGTATTAATTTTCTATTTTATGACATGAGATCTTTGAAACCTCATCTGTACTAAAATACTGATTCAGTCC
>NW_011888782.1:23218341-23253370 GCF_000151845.1 Pteropus vampyrus | reverse complement strand
AAAAACTTCTTTTAGAGGCCAAGATTCTAGGCGTCCCAGTTCACTTTCCTAGAGCCACTTTCCATTATGATTCCCCAAACACACTAAGCCAAGTAGAAAGTATTTAGTACTAAGTTATAAGGGCTGATTTTGCATCATTTTATCAGAAGAAAAAAAAAAAAATTAACATCCAGTTTGAGCTTTCCTCGCCCCTCTCCACAGGCCTGATGTGGTCTAGCTGCCATCTGCTGTACAGGTGTCTGATCAGAAGCCATGCAATGGGCAAGGGCAGCACATGGGAAGGTATTTTAAACATGGTTCTGGAGAAATTCATTGTACTAATAAGCAACCCATTTTTGTTGGGGATCATGCAAAATGAAAGTGTATCAGAGACTAGTGGAGCACATAAAAAGCTGTGATCAGAATACCTGTAATAAATCCAGGCACTCAGAAAAATCAAGGTAATTTAAAATTTTTTTATAAGGCCAAAGGAATGACACAGCATGCCCCTCTGGCTATAGCTAAGGAGAGCAGTTCATTTGGAGAGCTACAAGCAGGATGAAAATGGGAAACAACCATTAATGGGCAGAATCCAGTCCACTGATACTCTGCAATGGATAGGACTCGAAACTGCCTGGTCTCATGCTCCAGACCTTCTATAGTCTCCTCTCGTTCTGTCCTTCAGCTTTATTTTCCACTCTTCTCTGCTTCTACCTGTCTACTCACCCACCCTCCACACCAGGCCCTGAGTTCCTCCACTTTCCTCCCATCCCCATCATCCAAATCACAATCTACCATCAAAATTGGACTCACTCTTCTAGGACTAGCCAAGTCCCTTCTCGTCCAAGAAGACATTACAGACCATTTCAGCCTCCAGAAGTCTTGTTCCCCACTGAAGTTATAGAGATGATGAGCCAATCACTTGGCAAATAAACCCGTGCTGCCTGATTGATTGGAGTTGTGTTTTTTCTTGTCTTTGAATGTCTAGGTCTTATCTGAACAACCAGGTTCTTACAGAAAGGATCTGACGAAAGGATCTCACATAGTACCATGCAAAGTCAGCACCTTGCAAATACATCCCGATGTTCAATTTTAATTGCAGTATAATAATGAAATATGAGGTCAAGAAAATCAGTCTCTTAAGAGCAATCACCAAGTCTTGTTGTTCTTAGCTAAATCTGATGAATGAAGAAGAGACTAAAACTATGAGCTATCAAGAAAGGGCCAGGGGTGGAGATGGGAGAAGGGGATGGAGGAAGAAGAGATGGTAGCCTCAATGGTAGAAATCAAAGCAGGGCCAGCAAGGGTATATTTTGGGGGAAAAACAGACAAAAGCAAAGTGGAAGGTGAAAAAAAAAAAAAACAGAAACGGAGTCAAAGTGAAGGAGATTCAGGAGTCACTCTTCGAGAACAAAATGAGACCAAATAATTTGTCATCTAGCTTGTCCATCTAGGAAATAAGTGAGGCTCCTGCCAAGGCAGTTTTGACACACAGCTATTTTTCAGCAAAAAGACTAGTGGGGTGAAAAGAATAATTTTCATCTCTACTACATTTATATTGTTAACTTTGATGAGACAGAAAAGAACAAAATACTCAGAGCATTTCAAGATTCTGACTGGATTAAAAAGAATAGGCATATGCCCCTAAAAAAAAGGAGAGTCATCAGGGAGTGCTATAGACTACAAAAAGTTTATAAAGAATATAAATGGGAAATATAGTTACGAGTCTTTAAGAAGGTAGAAAATCTACATAAAAAAGATAGTACAAAAGAAATATGAGAAAAAAGGAGAATCACAACAGACATTCTTAAGGAATATAACAATTTAAAACCAATGTAAACAGGCATGGGCTCAAAATATATGATGTCATCAATCCAACCCAATGTGAAAATAAAAGCGATTCGAAAAATCTGTCCCTGAAAAAAGGTAGTAGCAATAAAGATGACATGGAAGCATTTCATATGAATTCAAAATCACCCAAGAATGATGGTGCCCATGGCACCAGTATAGTTAGAGGTTATTAGGGCCACTCTTCTCTCTTAAATCCCATGGCCTGGGATCATTCTCCCTTCTGCTGCCACATTCTAGGTGGATTGCCTCCTGACCTTTTCTCTCTCTCAAATTGTCGGGAGTCTTAGATTATAGGACAGTGGTTTCATGGGGGTGTAGAGAGCAGAAACTGTACTACTGAGGGCAGCTGGGACCAGGGTGGTGGCAGTGGGGACAAATGAGAACTGTGTGGGAGATGGCATGGCAGGATTTGGTGACTAATTGGGGAAGGGAACAGAAGAGAGCACCACTCTTCATTCCACCCCACGCCCTAGATTCACTGTGCGGATGTGACTGCCCAGCACCACTCACCCCTCCATTAGAGAGAAAGCTCCCAGAGGGTAGGCACTATGTCTTTTTCTTACTAAGCACCAGGCCTCTGTGACCAGCCCTCTGGATGTAGGTGAGTGTCAGGGCTGGCTTCAGGGAGCCTGTCCAGGTCTCAGACTAGGTCTGCATCACATTGCATAAGGTCATGAGTGGTCTTGTCATTAAGGCACTGTCCTCGTGGCGGATAGTGCATGTTTCGTGGCCCTGGTTACAAACTGGAAATCAGATGAGGAAGCTTTTCCTCTACTCTCCACGCAAGGATTTCCCACTGGATGTTAATACAGCAGTTCAAATATTACAAGGCTGCCACTTACTGGTGCCTACTCTTTGCCAGTTTTGCACTGATCCTTACACAACCCAAAGGGCAGCCATTAGCTCCAGCTTACAGAAAAGGAAATAAGACTCTGAAAGGTTAATTTCCCCAGTTAGAAATTAGTGGAGTTAAAATCGAAGACCATCTGACAACACCACCTTCTAAACTTGACCACTAGAGGCTCAAAATGTTCTACATATGAATTACTCTCTTAATTCCAGGACCTCTGCTCTTTCCAAGTAAGAAGCATAGCACAGAGAGTTGGAGGGAAGGCAGGTGGGCTGCTAGATTCCCTTTGTAAGAGTTTGGGCCAGCCTGGCACAGTCAACAACTTATTTATAGTAGAAGAGACCAGAGTGCATCCTTCCAGGCCAATGGTCTATGAGGTGGCCCCAAACCACACATTGGCTAAAACTGGCTTTTGATGCAGGATCAGAATATAGACAGGGCCATTCACATTTAAATAGGCTACAGCCTTTAGGCCATTCTATCCCCTAGGGTTAGAAGACACACAATATCTTAAATGGCCTGGGCCTGAGTCTCCCCAAATTAAAACCAAAGGGGATAGGTCAGGGTTGAGATCCTCAGCCTTCTCTCATTGTTTCCTGCCCCCTGCCCTGAGTACCATGACATAGTAAAATTTTTTCTGCTTAGTTAAGACATAAGATTTAACTTCCTCAATGACGGGACTTGAAAAAAGGGTTTCATATTACCTGGGTTTACATGCCTCCCTATACTCCCAGAGCTAGCTCAGGCTGTAGAGACCTCTGAATTCAAACCTTTTATTCTGCATTATCAGAGGTCTAGAAGTTTCAAGTCATACATCTGATTAATAAAAGTCAAGATCAGAACCTTGGCCCTCTGATTCATAATTCCCTGTTTCCCTAGCTCCAAACAGAAAATCAGAAAAGGGGTGTTATAGACCGAATTGTAGTGTCCCCACTCAAATACATATGTTGAAGCCCTAAACCGCAGTATGACTGTATATGAAGACAGGGCCTGTGAGGAAGTGATAAAGGTTCAGTGATATCATAAGGGTGGAATCCTAATCCAATAGGGTTGGTGCCCTTAAAAGAAGAGGAAGAGACACTTCTCTCTCTCTCCACCATGTAAGGACACAGCAAAAAGGTGGTTATCTGCAAGCCAAGAGAGCCTTCACCAGAAACCAAACACTGCTGGACCTTGATCTTGGGCTTCCAGGCTCCAGAACTGTGAAAGAATAAATTTCTGTTACTTAAGCCACACAGTCTATTATGGCAGCCCAAACCGACTAATACTAAAGTAATTTTTATTTGTGGGCCTTAGCTTAAAATTTGGGCATTGAAAAGTGTATAATTGGCCTAGATAAGGGCCATTCAGAGACTCTAATCAGGGCCCACTTTCCATCTGGAATGCCCCAGCCCACAGGCACTTGAAGATCATTAAAAGGAACAAGTCACTCAGTTTTGAAGAATTTAAGGAAACTATCCAAATTACGCATATTCTGTTCTGTGAAACAGCCAAATTACGCATATTCTGTTCTGTGAAACAGTCTGTCCTTCCATGATGTAAGGAAAAAGGGCAAACACTGGCCCAAGTACACCTCACATCCTTCTGCAGCCTTCCCTGGCTGCCTTAATCCTCACATAGTGTCCCCTGAAAACCAGGTTGGGAGGACTATCTTCTGAGAGAGGTGAAAGAGAGTCTGACCCTCTGATTTCTAAGCCATTAGACAGGCCTAGAAGGTTTGAGGGAACCTTGTCATCCTTCCGAGGGTCTGAAAAAATGCCCATGTTTTTTCAGACATCAGGCCTTTAATCATCAACCAGTAGCCTGAACTGGGAATATCTTCACCAGTGAAGTAGCTTCAGCATGTGGGGGATATGCTCGCAGCAAAAGAGAGTTCTACTTACAGTCAAATGTTCTTCCTAGAAGTTAAAGTTAATAAAATTAATAGAATTCTTTTTAAGTACAAAAGAGAAAAAAGACAACTACTTAGTGTTTATATCCTATATATTCTTGAGTTTTACGAAGATTTTTTTTGTAATGAGCATGTATTACTTTATAATGGTAATAAATACTGTTCATTCATTCTCTAAATATTTCAGCATCTATCGTAAGCCAGGAGGTTTTCTGGATGCTGGAGATACAGCAGTAAACAGGATTAAGTCCCTCTCCTCCTAGAGCTTCCATTTAGTGGTGAGGGACGGAGGAGAAAATAGGATGTAAGGCAGTGATGAATCCTAGAGGAAAAGATTCGGGTGGAGTGAGAAGATGGAGAGTCCTGGGGATGAGCTGGTCAGAAAGGGTTCTCTGAGGAGGGGGCATTTGAGCAGATACCTGAAGCAAGTGAGGGTCTGCGTCAGGTGAAGGGCTGTGGAAAGAGCTCTTCCTTTAGATTGGAACAGCAGTGTGAAGGCCCCGAGGCCTTACTCTGGGAAGAGCAGAGCCAATGTGACCACAGTGGAGTGAGCAGGCAAAGGGTGGTAGGAGACGGTCTGGAGAGCCAGGCAGGGGCCGGACTGGGCGAGGCTTCGTATGGAGTCTGATCTCTGCCTCAGTGTGAAGGGAAGCCATAGGAAGAACAGAGCAGGAAAGTGAGGTGATGTGTGGTTTGACAAACACTGTCTCCTGGGGCGCCTCCCTTGTTTGCAGGGACCACATTCCCCCATCAGAGTAAAAGGTCCTGAGTTTAGGAATAGGTGTACTTTCTCCTGTGAGTTCCTCTCTCAAAAGAGCAGGAGATGGAGCAGGAGCTGGAGCAGGAGCTGCAGGCCAGAGCCTCCCACCAAGGCTCTGGCCTCCTGGGACTCACCTTCTACTGTCAACTCCACTGTCACCTGGCGGGCACCACTACCATTGGTGGCTTCGCAGGTATACTTTCCTTTGTCCTCCTCATGGACAGAATGAATCACAAGGCTGAAACTCCCCCGGATACCACAATCCAGCCGGAAGCGGCCTCCACTGGTGATGGGTTGCCCATTTCTGTGCCACATCACTTGGGGCTCTGGGTATCCCCGGACCTTCAAGGACAAGAAGAAAGGGTGAGAGCTTATATTTAAGGAGTATCTCCCATGTGCCAGGTACTGTTCTGAGTGTTTTACATATGTTAACTCATTTAATCCTCATAACAACCCTTGAAGCAGATGCTACTTTCATCTCCATTTCTGAGATGAGAAAATTGAGGCACAGAGAGTTTGGGTAGATTTCCTGAGGTCTTGAAGGTAGAATATGGCAGAGTCAGGCATCCTGGCTCTTGAGCCCACTACACAAATGACTCTAAGCCTAGTTGCATATTAGAATCACCTGGGGGAGCTTTAAAAAACACGAGTGCCCAGGCCATACCTTGGGCCAGGTAAATCAGAACCCCAGGGTGTGGACAGGGTCTAGACCAGTGTTTCCTCCTCTAACATGCAAATGAATATCTTGTTAAAACGTCCATTCTGCTTCTGTAAGTCTGGGGTTGGGCCTGAGATTCTGTAGTTTGGACAAGCTCTCAGATGATGCTGATGCTGCTGGTTCCCAGAACTCACCTGGAGTGGGAAGGTTCTAGACCTGAGCTGTCCAGTATGGCAGCCACTAGCCACACGTGGTGGAGGAGCACTTGAAATTTGGCTTATCCTGAGTGGCACTGTAAGTGTAAATTATAAAATGGATTTTGAAAATAGCATGAAAAAAGAATGTAAAATTTCTCAATAATTTAATAATATTGATTATGTATTGAAAAGATAGTATTTTTGACATGTTGGGTTAAATAAAGTATATTATTAAAATTAATTTCACCTGTTTCTTTTTACTTTTTTAATGTGGCTACTAGAAAATTACAACTATGTGCCTTGTTTGGTGTTTCCGTTGGGCAATGTTGCTCTAGACTGCTCTTTCTCTAATAATAGTAAGTAGCTAACCTCTGTTGAGTGCTAGGTGTTAAGCACTTTTCTAAGTAATTGATGTATCTGAGCTTCATAGCGACTTGCTCAGAGAGATGTTTCCCAAAAGAAGAGGAAATGCAGAGAGAGAAATTCCAAGAAAAGCAAACACTTCGAGTTTCAAAGAAAAAGTTCCCCAAGGGCCCTCAAACTCCTGAAACTCAACAGGACCTTCAGAATGAACTTGTCTTTGGAGGAGCAGGGCTCAGACTGGTCCATCAATACACAGCCTGGGACCCAGAACAGGGGACTTTAGCACTGGAAATGAACAGAAGATGTCACAGGAACCTCTTGAGAAAGAAGTTGTTTGCATTATAAAACAGTGGTAGCAATAGCTTTTATCCATGTATACATTCCATAACAAGAGAGAATGGACACAGATGAAGCAAAACCAAAATTCGCTGGACGACCCCAAATTGCATTCACAATGAAAGCCTTCAATGACCTATAGCAATAATCCTTCTCTCAACTGCTCCCCCCCACCCCCGCTCCAGTAAGGTCACAGAGGATGCTATATCAGCATGTGGGAGAAAGGGGGAGTGGAAGTGGCATATGTATGCACACCTGTGCATCCTAACATAGTTAATTCCATAAACAGCTAAGAAAGAAAGAACTGTGCCAAACTAAGCCATCATCCTTAGGCTGTGCTCACTTCCCTTCCCAGGTGTCCAGCCTCTACCTCATCCTTAGAAACTGTTTCTCAGTAGCCAGGATGCAGATATCTTCCTAGGAAAGGAAGCCTAGAATCACAGGGAAAATCCTCAAAGTAAACAATCTCCTTTGATTATTCTCCGTCACCCCTTCTGTGTCAGTTAATAAATCTCACAAGACTTGCCTCCCATCTTCACTAATTCGTAGTCGGATCTCAATGAAAAAGAAACAGCCCCTCCAAATCAATACTAACCATCTTATTTATAATTTCTGAAAATTAACAAAAATCCTTATCAAAATCTAAACTATACTTATGACAGAGATTTAGAACCTGTGAGGGAATGCTTAGATTCTGAAGTCACTTCCCCCAGAAGCAGACAATATCTAAAGTCATTGCAGCTTCGTCAAAACACACGTGTCCCATCTTAGGTTGATGAGGACCACATTAGTGGTCAGATAAGGTCTCACATCTATTAAAATAAGAAAGTGGTAACAGTGGTTGTCTCTGGGTCTCTCTTTTCCTATTATTTTCTGATAGCTCTGCAAATAATACACCTGAGTTTTGTAAAATAGAAAAACAATTTAAATGAAAATGTGTTCTTTTTATATTAGTGTGTCTACATAATGAATGTATGGCACAAACATTCATTAACTTGTGGAGGCTTTCAAGGTACTTAACTCTAGCAATGGAAATAAAACGCTACACAAATCAATATCATGCATGTCTGAAGGTGACAGATGTTGTGTACCGATATAAAATCATGTCATCTTGTGGCACTATCTTGGCACAAAAGTTCATGCAAAGGAAAGCCAGATAACAATTACTCTGTTAAAGCATGATTCTTTTCTGTTAAAGCATATTTTCAGGAAACAACTAAGGAAAGAAACTCTTTCCTACAGAAGGAAACCCCTGGGGTATCTGGAAATATAGTGAATTTGTAAATCATCATTATTTTCTCTCAGGCAGGGCCAACCTAACTTCCAGAAGATGATCATGCAAGCCTCTGTGAGCTTCAGAGAAAGGGAGTGCAGAGCACTGTAACCAGGCACAGATAAATCATTAACTGCACAAAGGCATCCTTAGCATTCCATTAGCAAGTACTCTGGCCCCCTGCAGCAGTACCAACTCTGGTGGCCATCACACCCTGAGGCATCAATGATTAACTTGGGACACTGCAAGTGTTCCAGACCTCAGGGACACAAGTCCCTCTTTCTCTTTCAATTTTCCTCTCGTTTTTCTACACACACACACACACACACACACACACACACACACACGCATGTGCACGCACACACACCCCAAATTTACCTCCGAAGTGTCCTATTAAAATAAATATCCAGAGATTTTTAAATAAGTTTAAACGGACTCCACTCAGAAAGTTGCAGTTTGCAATTAGACTTTTGTATACCTTGCATCTGAAGCAAAGGCAGGAATTCCTGTGACCTTGCTGTTCCAAGGTCTGAATGATTTGCAGCTCGAGTTCTTATCCTCCCAATATGGGAAAAACTTGTTCAACCACTACTTAACATTACCTAAAATTTATTCGACTTCAAGTAAACCCATTTTTACTGCCTGCTCACTATCCTGGGCTCCTGGGCGGGGAAGGAAGAGAAACCTGGGTTCACATCCTTGGGATGCATAACAACAGCCCTGCCCTCCCTGGGTACCTTATCTGCCTTCATCATAGGCCTTCAGCCAAAAAGCCACAGCTAGGATTTTTATAGCATGGTCCAAGATCATATTAAAAACCCATTGATACTTTAGTTTTTAGAGGGCCAACACTTTTAGGGAGTGTTAAGGGTGGAATATTTTCAAGTGAGCCAACTCGCTAAGTCAGCTACAGGGAAGAAATATCTTTAGATACCAGAAGTTGTCCTACTTGCTTGTGTGTGGTTTAGGAAGTGTATTGTATAAGATATGAAGATGGCGAATGTCTGCTTCTGTAATCCATTTACTTGTTAATTAAGGGTGTTGTTCTGGGTAAAGATATGCTAAGGGCCAACTTCCACTTCTGTAATCTGCTTGCTTGTTCAGGAGACCACCAAGATATGGTCTTAAGCTTTATCAAGCTGCCTCCTCTGAAAGCTCGGGCTGATCTCCTCTAACCCTGTGTGGTAGAGTCAGTCGCCGGCCGGCTAATAAAGGCTCATAATTAATCTCAATTGGCTCCGTGGGTCTCAGAATCGTTCACACCATAACAGGAGGTGTCTCAGGTTGGCCTCTCCAGAAGCAGAACCTGAAATAGGGATTCAGGGAACCCTGTCCATGAACCTTTAGCCAATACAGCAGCTGAGAATAGGTGTACCCCCCTGGTGAAGGGGTTCTGGGTAGGGCACCAACAGCATCTGTGACAGTACACAAAGCCAATCATTATTAAGCCCAGAGAGCTGAGGAAAGAGGCCTGGAGAAGTTGGTGATTTGCCAGTGATCTCACATGGCAGATTAAAGGGCAAATCTGGGACCACAATATTGGTCTCCAAGTTGAGTGGCTGTCTCTCTGTGCTTCATTATAAACTCATGTTTTTGGCAAGACAAATACCATAGAACCCAAAGCATTGATAATTGTCTATCTCTAATACACCTTAAATCTTTTCTAGGTTAAAGCACTATCTATTCTCCACTTTGAGAAAAAGTCAAAAGGCTCACAAAAGACATGGCTGTGCCATAAGCAAGTATTGGGCTATTTTCTTATTAGAGTGACCGGACAGTACTATAGACTGAATGTTTGTGTTCTTCCCAAATTCATATGTTGAAACCCAGTGTGATGGTTATTAGGAGGTATTAGGATGAGACCTTCAGGAGGTGATTAGGACATCAGAGTAGAGCCTTCATGAATGGGATTAGTGCCCTTGTGAAAGGGAACCTAGAGAGCTCCCTCACCCCTTCGCTGTGTGAGAACACAGTGAGAAGACAGCCATCTATGAACAAGAAAGTGGGACCTTATCAGACTTCGAATCTACTAGTGCCTTGATTTTGGACTTCCCAGACTTCAGAACTGTGAGAAATAAATTTCTGTTGCTTAAGCGACCTAGTCTGTATTTCTGTTACAGATGAAATACCCAAGAGTCTAAGATAGACAGGATTGGTGCTATGCACGTGCCCAGGACACCCTTAGAAAGTCAGTGGGGTACAGAAAGGACAGTGTGAGAGCCAGGGCCTGAGTCCTGGGTCTGGTGTGACTTCCTGGACTCTTCAAGTTGTCATTCTTCTTTTCATTGAAGAGAAAACAGCTCTTGATATCTAAGGTCCCTCTCATCCCTGAAGTAATATGGTTCTAAACAGTGACCCATTTAGCTTCCACAGGAAGCATCTTTCCTCTGCCTCCAGTCTCCTCCAGGTCCAGCCCACAGCCTTAGTCCCCTCTAATCCTCCATATGGGAAAACCAAGTGACCACAAGGAGAGATGCTCATGAACGTGAATAGGCAGCCCTCACTTTTCACCATAATGAGTTTTTGGAAACAGCCCCAAAGAGGGTCATTCTAAAGACAATCATGTTTTTGCCACAGTAACCACGTTTAATTGGAGGTTGTGTTCTTGAACAAAAGCCCGGGTTCAAATAAATCAAGGGCATAACCGACAACTTGTCATAAAAATAAATATATAGTAACCATAACCCCTATAATAATTTAAAATAGTAAAACTGTGTTCCAGCGCTATAAAATGTCCTCAAAAACCTTTATGGCCTCAAAGGGCCTCTAAAAGGAATGGGGGCTCGTTCTGCATGTGTTGGTGAAGAGAAAGCTGGGAGGCAGGCAGGCAGCTGCTCCCTGCTGCATTCCATCTACCTGTCATACTTGAGGGACAGTTATTCAGAATCTGGTGCTGTCTTGAGATTTACTTAATGACTTAAAAGTGAAACATTCTTAAGGGCACTAAGTCTCTTGTATGAAGGGCTTTCAGTCAATCTAAGTTGCCTAGGTCAGGCTGCTGGAGCCTGAGCCCAGGGTTTTCCATCTCCATAACCCCTGCAGGACTCAGAGCAACACATCTGCCCTCTTCTTAGCTCAATGAATGGTAGAAAGGGGGTAGTTTTGCTGTTTTTGATGATCTCCTACAACATGTCTTTTGTTCCTCGGTAGGCCTGTCCTTGTATGCTCACTGCAAGCCCACACAGCTACAGTGCATAGCTAGGCAGGGGCTGCAACTGAGGCTCTGTCCACATCAGGGATGGAGGGAGACCAGAAGGAGAGAAAGCAGGACTGAGCTGAGGCCGCACAGCAGGACACTGGGGAGTTGGGAAGATACACAAAGTAAATGTCAGCAGTGAGCTGAAAATCCTTAGCGCCAGGCACAATAGAGTGAAGGGGTTGTCAATAAGTATTTATTTGAATCTTGTTGAGTGACTGAATCGATGCTGGGAAAGGCTGAGCCTGGAGGATGGGACATTAAGGAAACCTGTTAGCCATCTCCCCCAAACTGGACAAAGCTGATCCTGCAACATGACTGTCTATATGCTTATAACCGCCTCCCTGCCTGCCTGTAGCACATTGCTCTGAACTCTCACCCCTGTTTCAAGGCAGCTTCTTCCATGACAAATGACTAGAATAGGGCGGTGATTTGAAAACTGAAAAATAACAGGAAATAAACCAATGGTGCTGAGGAATTAGTTGACAAAGAATCCTCTGCTCCATCTCCAAGTATAAGTTCACCCAAATAACAAATGGACATGGGAGCACAGAAAGAAGAATTAAAACATTAACACCCCAAATTAGACCACAAAAAAATGCCTATAAAACTTACATCATGGATATAGTATGAGAGTGAAGAGTGAAGGGTGAACCATGGGCATGGCATGACCAAGCTTAGGGGCCTGTGTCTATGTCTGTGTCAGCAACTGGCACATGGCCTATTGGACGGGCAGGAACTTAATTAAGGCTTTGAATAATCCCGTTGCCAACCGTCAAAAGCCTTAAGTGAACCCACAGAATCCATCAGGAAGAGATCATACCAGCTAAAAACAGCAATTAGTGAGAGGCTTAAACTGCTGGATGCTCCCTGTCGCTGGTCCAAGTTGTGAAACAGTGAGGGCAAAAGTGGTTCCATGAAAAATAAAATCAGATGTAGAGAATCATTCCTCAAAATGGTCCAGCAAATGCCACGTGGGTCTTTGGGGACAGATGATGAAAGTCTCTCTTTGTGATCAGCCGCTCTTATTTTCTAGGGCAAGTTTTCTTTTCCTATAGCCCAAGACACAGACTTCGCCACACCCCGGCATCTGCAAATCTGAGAACTTCTGATTTCTCCCACTAATAACACGAGGCAGGTTGTAGCTTGGCAGACTTGGGTTGCACCTCATCTTTTGAATCTTTCGGAAAAAAAAAGATCTATTTCCTTTTAGCTAAATCGAGCTTAACCATGCATGCAACTTTTTGATTCCCTTTTAATAATGCAAGCACCTACAAGCCTTTGAAGCAGTCCAATAAAGAAACAGAATTCTAATTGTTTAATAGTGAACCTCTCATATCGATGTTTTCTTAGTTCTCCCCAATTCACAGTTTTCATATAAAAACAAGTGTCCTTCTGTTTGAACTCCCAGTTCCTCTGGGATGGCTGTGGGATCCCAGCCTTACTGGGAACCTCTCCACACAAAGTCCTGGGGTTCTGGCTTACTCCCTCTCAAGGACACATCTGTTGGTGAGGCTGGCCCTGGAGCTTACTCTCTCATTTCACTACCAAGTTAAGATACACTCTCAAGTATATTAAAATATTAAGAAGAGGCGAATGGCATTATAGAGGTTTAACAAATTAGTGCTGTGGCTTGTTTTTTGTTTGTTTGTTTGTTTGTTTACTTTGCTCAGGATCTCCTGCCCACCTTCCCCAGGGTTCTTCATCTCCATAACCCCTCCTTTGAGGAATAGCCCCCTTTCTATCTACATACCGCAGTGAGCGTCTGGTAGGGATGCGAGCAGTCAACTGCCTCCTGGCCAAAGTGCTTGGGTCTCCAAAAATGGGCATATGAACCAAGCCTACCAATCAGAGCTCTTCACTATAATTTTAAATAAGAATAAAGGGAGACAAAATTGTCTCTTTTCACAGGGATCCCAAGCTGGAAAGATGTAAGCCTGAAGCTCTCTGCAGCCATCTTCTCTCATCTTTGCCCCCTATTTTCTTGCCCCCACTCAAGAAGAGGAAGCCATTTGCAAAATAAGATGTCACGTACACAGTGAAGAAGAAGAGAGATAGAGGCACTGCCTGACAGAGCTGTGGTGGGCTCCAGATCCACTCAGTCACATGAGGAAATAATATATCTCCTTGGCTTAACCCAGATGGAGTTAATTTCTGTCACATGCAGAAAAGAGTCCTTACTAATTCAGGAAGGTATATGGCCTCTGGGATCAAGACAGACTTGTGTGTAGATGCTGGCTGCAACAACCACCAGTTGCCTGACCTTGGGCAAGTTACTTAATTTATCTGGCCCTCAGTTTACACAACTGTAAGATGGGATGAAACCAGTACCCACTTCCATGGAAAAATTTATGATTGAATGACACAGCACATGTACAATAGCACATTAATAAACTCTAAAGGTTAGATCCTCTTGTCTTCAAAATCAATAACTCTTTATAATAAGGTACCCTGGAATCCATTCAGCAACCAGGTTTGTTAACAGCATGAAACTGTTTGTTCCCCAAGAAATATGAGTACTTATGAACTTCTGGGCTTGCTAGGCCTCATCTTACACAACTTATATTCTTATAGACAACTTCAAGGCATCACGCTCTTCGATAAAAACCTAACAGTTTGAGAACAACCTCTACCTTGGCTGAACTGGCTTATTATTTTTACTTAAAGAGTAAACTCCATAAGAAAAATGATCATTGTTTTTATGTAACATTGTAAAGCACGTTTTAAAACAAATATCCAGTCTGTAGTTTTGACTGTACTGTCATTCCACTCCTGTAACATCATGCGCACCTTTGAGACAGAGACCATCCTCTTGATTTCTGCCTCACTGACTAATGCAGCCCTGGAATTTCAAGGGCATGGGTGAGTTTCAGGAAGGAAATAAATCTTAGGGAACAAGTCTGGAGTTCCTAGTCAGTCACAGTTGGATTTGGAGAGAGAAAGAGACATACCTCACTAGCAGAAGGGAAAGAACAGAGGGCTCCGCCTCAAACAACACACAGACCATTTGGCAATACCTCCTGTCTCCTCAAACGGCAGAGCCCAAATACCACAAGACTCTGAAACTGGTCACAGATTGTACTGGGAAGGTCCTGGCCTATGAGGACTCTCTGAGAATATGCGGTAATTCTGTTTAAAAGCAGAGGTGGGCAAAAGTGACCCAAAGGTCTCAACAACCCGAGAACATCTCGATTTGGCCCGTGTGGCTTAATTTCTGATTTTTGGTCTCTCCAGGCTGCCCTGTGATCCAGCACCTGCTCCACGCGCACATGTCAACTGCACAAAGCAGGCATTCTGCTTCGACTCTCCCAGGAGGCAGGATGCGAGGGAGGGGGTGTGAGCAGGTGGGGTTTTGGAAGTAGGACCCCTCAAACTGCCTGAGTGACTCTGGGACAGTGTCGGGAAATACCTGGCACACAGGACAGACAGCAGCCATGTGAGTTTGCTACTTTAAGGCAGAATGATCTCCCCAGGCCCCAGGTGCCCAAAGGAATGCTGAGACACACAGAGAATCGTAACAGAAAAGGAGTCAAAAGTTCCTCCTTGTGCAGTGTCAGTGTCTGATTGCCCACCAGGTTGAAAAGCACAATCAAGTATGTTTTCTTAAATTGTTTTTATTCTCACCAAGGCAATACATGTACATGGTCAAAATGTCAACTGGTACTATAAATCATTAACAACAACAATAACAACAAAAGCAGGACTCTGTTCCACCCATCTCACCCCAAATTTCTATTTCTTTGAGACAACTGTCTTCAACTCCTTTAGCCATTTTTTTCCTGGTATTTTCTTCCATATTTCTAAACAACAGTCTTACACAACTACTATTTTATTGTTTAATTTGACACATATTTCTTAACTTCTCTGTATAGAATATGAGCTTTTAGCTTTCAAATCTTCACCACCATCCCCCACATAAACCTTTCTCCTACCCACCCCCCTAATAATTACATCGCAGTTTTTATGTCAAAGCTACATAGTATTGCAATTAAATTTCTGGAACTTTAAATTTTTCCTGGAATTAATAACTATCATATTTTTGGTGTGCTTAATTTTTTAAAGGACCCCAACTTCTCAAGAGAACTATAAAATTCTTCTCAGTAATGGTCAAATAAACTTATCAAATATCCCTCCTGGAACATTCTATTATCTTCCTCTAATCTAAACTGATGCTTTCTAGGCTTGACACAGGAACTTTCTTTCACCATCCTCTTAGAAATTTCTTGGTGTATGCCACCATTTTTGTTGAACATGTCCTCCTCCAGTGATTTCTTAACAATGAACAGATAGAAGGTTAAATTTTAATCTGTCATTTCTGAAAGTGTCAATATTCTCTCTTTATAACCAACTTACAGTATGTCTAAGAACAAAATTATAGATGGAAAATCTTTTTCTTTCTTCAGAATTTTGAAGGCATTACTTCATGTCATTTAAGAAAATGCTTCTGGCATCTAGTGTTGCTGCTAAGAGGTACAACGCCATGCTGATCCTTCACCTCTGATTCGTGCGTGCGTGCGTGTGTGTGTGTGTGTGTGTGTGTTTTCCTTTCAAACGTTTAGAATCTTCTTTTTATTCCTGATACTCTAAAATTTCATGATGATTTGCCTTGGTGTGGGTCTTTGTTCATTCATTGGGTTGGACCCTTGGAAATAAGTCTTTTCACTGGCAATGCATGTCTTTCAATTTTGAAAAGTTTTTGTGCTTTGACAATTTATTTCTCCACTGTTTTTCACTATGTTCTCTTCATGGAACTCTTATGAGTTGGATATTAGCTCCACTAGACTGACTCTCTATATTTCTTTTCTCACTTCTTTTCCACAACTATCTTTTTGTTCTCTCTGGGAAATTTCCCCGACTTTATCTCAAACCAGTCTTTTGAAGTTAGTTATTATTTTGTCTATCATTAACTTCAAAAAATCCTTTTTAAGTTTTTCAAAACTGTTTTGAATAATCTTCTTATTTAGTGGAAGCAACATCTTATTTCTCAGGTGAGATAAAATTTCTTTGAATTTTTCTGTTCTCTGTAGTCTTCTGTTTCTACTTGGTTCTTTTTTATTCCTTTTTTTTTTGGTTCTTTTTGTCTCTCTCATAACAAAGGCTTCCCTTGAACATCTGATGATTCTTCACTGGGTTTTCATATATGTGAGTAAATAAATTAAAAGTTCCACACACACAGGTGAGGTCTTGTCAGCTTGTTGGACCTCCCAGTAGAGCAAATGTGTAAAAACCTTCAGCTATCAGTATCTCTGATTTTCTCTCTTGAGATGATCAGATTCCACAAAGAGGAATCTTCCAATTTCCTGCTTTGGTGGTGAGAGTGGGAACATAGTAATTAAGTCTGTCTACAAGCATTTAGGACTCTGAGTGAGGGAAGACCATAAAGGGTCTCACTTCAAAATGCCGACTTTCACCTAGCTCCTCTCCCTTTCGAGTACAACACCTCAATCCTACCTGCAGCTGTGCCTTGTGTCCAAAAATTGAGAACTGGTCAGTTTCAGTCTCCTTACAGAGAGCCTTCTATCCTTTTGGGTGTTGGGGAGGATTTGTGGCCTGGCACATGGAGTACGGAAGGGGATCTGGAGCCCATCTGCCTCTATTACAGAAGGGGACCTGGGGCCTAACTGCTCCTATTACACACACTTTTTGCCAATCCTCCAGTTTTCAGCTTCAGTCCACAACCCAGGCTTCGAAATTACTTGATATTTCCAATTCCTCAGCCTTTTCAAGCATTTTCTGGCACAAGCAGGCTTACTTTTCTTGTTGCCCATTCTCCTCACCACAGGTATAGCACAACATTGAAAGCTAAAACCCAACTCAGCCAATCATCTATTCACTTTCTATTGTCCATCAATTTGTTGACATCGCTCACCTGCTTCTGTCTCTCTCCTATCTGTCCTCATGGGTTTATAAGTTTTCATTTTCTTTTTATAAAAACTAATTTTAAAGATGCTTATTATGAAAAAGAAAACAGAAAATACCAAATGTTGGCAAGGATGTAGAGAAACTGGAATCCCTGTGCGCTGTTGGAGAGAATGTGAAATGGTTCAGCTGCTGTAGAAAACAGTATGATGTTTCCTGAAAACTTAAACAAAGACTTACCATATGATCTAACAATTCTACTTCTGGGTATATATTTCAAAGAACTGAAAGCAGGGATTAAAAGAGGTATTTGTACATCCATGTTCATAGCAGCATTATTGACAAAAGCCAAAAGGGGGAAGCAACCCAAGTGTCTATCAACATATGAATAGATAAGAAAATGTGGTATATACATACAATAGAATATTGTTCAACCTTAGAAAGGAAGGAAATTCTGACACATTGTACAACATGAATGAACTTTGATAACATCATGCTGGGTGATATGAGCCAGTAACAAAAGGATAAATACTGTATAATTCTACTTATGTGAGGTATCTAGAGTAGTAAATTCATGGAAACAGAAAGTAGAATGGTGGTTTCCGGGGGCTGGAAAGAGGGGTAAAGGGGAGTTACTGTTTAATGGGTACAGAGTTTCAGTTTTGTAGGATGAAAACAGCTTGGGAAATGTGTGGTGGTGATAGTTGCACAATGTGAATGTACTTAATATCACTGAACTGTATACTTAAACATGGTCAAAATGGTCAGTTTTATGCTATATATAGTTGACATAATAAAAAATCAGTGAGCCATATATATATGAATCTATTTCTGAATTCTGTTTCAATGATCTGTATGTTTATCCCTTTGCCAAATACTACACTGTCCTTAGCACAATAGCTTTAAGTATTAAAATCAAGGAAAAAAAAGTTTGAAAAACTGTAAACTGGACCAAAGTTGCTTTTCTATTTAAAAATTTTCCAATGGCTTCTTATTGCACTAAGAATAAAATCCAATTACCATGGTTCACCTGACCCTTGCCTATTTCCTCACTTTGTCCTTGTCCACTGTACTACTGCCACATAGGCCATCTCTCTGGGCCAAGAAATAAGATGAAGACAGCAGGTTCTCTATGCTGAAGTGGCCTCCAGTCTGCTGGATGACAGGAGTATGCTATCCACCAAAGCACATAGTTAGTGCTGTAGGACCACAGAGGAGGGTGGGGAGGAGCTTAGCAGGGTGTTATTGGGAGATGAGCAAGGACCCAAGCTGAGCAGGAATCCAAGGTCACCTCACACTATAGCGCTCTGCCCCAAGGGAGCTGGGCTGGCATGACTGAGAGGACTGGCTTTGTAAGAACCAACTACTCAAGTTGGACTAAACAAGAGATGGTTCCCAGTAGCTCAGCTGACCTTATGTCACTGCTTAGGGACCCTACACTGGGATGGGCTCAAGGAGAGGTGAACCCAGAAGAATTCCAGGCCAGGGCAGTACAAGTACAGCCAGGAGGAGCCCGGGGACACCCTCCTCTACTCCAATCTCTCTCCACAGACAGTTCCAGGCTCAGCAGAACAGCTTTCCTTGGCCACTTCTGCCTGATATACTGCTCCTGCCAATTTAGTTCCACACAGTATAGTTCTTACACAAGCTATTGTTCAGGAATTTTAGGGCAGGGCCCCAGGGGACAGAAGAAAGAATATAATGCCAGACACCCACAAATAAGGTCCTTTGGTGAGCAAGCCTAGGCATATGGTGCTTCTCAGAGTGTTTGTTGGCGGTGTGTTGGGGGCAGGGGAATGCCAAAGGGGTTTGAGTCCTGGTGCAAAGCAGACATTTAAAGCAGATTTAGACTTCCCAGTCTAAGCCATTGAAATTTCTTTTCTGAAGAAGCATCTGGAAAAATGGAGGGAAAAGCTGCCCAGTTATTTAGTAAAAATAAAACTCAAACTTTCCTTTCCCTCTCCTGCCAATGTCTCTTTCAACTATGTGATCCTCAGGCATCCATGGGGGCTGGGGCCCAGCTGAGCTGGCACAGAGCATCTTCATCCTGAGTGGAGGCCAGCCCCACAAATGGTAGCTACAGTCATTGGCTAGAAGGCTGGGGTGCCTCCTCACGACCCAAAGCCACATGTGCAGGGTCAGTGGAGCCTACTTCTGCCTGACCAACTCCTGGCTGGTAGAGGTAATTCGAAACCAGTCCATTTCCCAGATTGCTACAGCAGAAGCTCAAGAGTTTTTCGCTGGGAGCTTTACAGCCTGAATCGCCAGCCCTTCTCCTCACTTCCTAGAATATCCTTAATGAAAGGAGCAGCGTAAACAGGCAGTATGCAAAAAGCCAGGGCATTGGCTCTCCTTTTCTAGTCACAGAAAACTATAAGAAATTAAATAAGTGCCACTGTTAGATAAAAGGTCATGTTACTAATCGGGGTTGAGAAGCCTGTTGGTGGGGTCCGGCCTTGGCCTCAGTGTGGATAACTGCTCAGACCACCCAGCTCAGAGAATTCCAGGTGCAGCCTGAGCTGTTAAAAATGAGTGGATGTGCTGGCAGGCACCAGGGTTGCCCTAAGTAGGAGGGTCTTTACCAAATTAAGCAAGTCAACTACAGTCACCTCCGGGCCTGAGCGGTAAGAAAGAGGTAAGAGTAGGTGGATGTCAGTCCCATGGGAAGTGTCAGGAAGTGGCAGGGAGAAGCAATTCCTAGGGGAAAATGGTGCCTTCATTGGAACAAGCTGTTGAGATTGGCGCTGGTAGCTCCTGAGAAATGGCCTGGTTCATACTTTGTTTTGTGTGTTTAAAAAGAGTCAGCTCTAGGTTGGGTACTGGAAGGGTCTGTAAATTTGTTACAACCCTAGAGAGCCCATTTTATCCTAGAAAAGCTTAATTCCTTCTACCGCCATCACTCACCTTCTCAGGGAGCCCCTAGACTCTAGGAATGCCGGAAACAGCCCCTGCCTCCTCGCAACAACTTCCCACAGTAGCTGCTTCACTGACACTGTTGCCTGACACAGCCTGAGCAGGTCAGGGGGTTCTTGCTCCAGAAGCCAAAGAAAGCCAGGCCAGTATGCAGCCCAGAAAGAACGAGCATGCCTGGGGCCCAAGAGCCCTTCATTTTCAGTGGGAGGACTCAAGTATGTATGAGAGCAATGTTTATCCTGTCTTATGAGCCTCATAGATGAGCCCAGGGCCAGGGTCCTATTTACAAGGTTGGTGGTTTCTCTTCCTTTTGCTGGACAGGGAGAAGTGGGAAAAGCCAATGCTGCTTGGCCCTCGACTTCTTTCGAACTGATTTCACTGCCCCTGGCAGGGTCTGCCACCAGAGCAGATGTGCAAGCCATGGATACAGGTGAAAAAGCTCTGACTGCTCAGCTGAGTCACCTGAAGGGAAGACTGGTGGAACAAGGGGAACACTGACCCGTATGACTCACCCGGGCCCTCTCTACGGCAAAGACCTTTATCACCACTCGGGGTTCAGGCCACATTTGCTCCTGTCTCCTAGCCACAAGAAGACCTAGTTTCTAAACATACCTGCATATTGGGTACTGGGAAGAGAGCTCCATCTCTAAATAGGTAGCATCTACTTATAAAGCTGAAAAAAATATCCTAAAGTCAGGACCAAATGCCAGTACAAACTATTTTCACTTATTTCCCTGCTGCAAAAGGAGATCGTTGTAGTTCTATTTCTATTTGTCCACAGGATGTGTCATATCTCAGATTTCTCCCCCTAATTTTGTCTCTTTTAAAAACCCTCACCATACACCGCTAGGTGAATAGATAGATACCCTAGAAATGTGCATGGCTAGTGGAACCAAGCAAGGAGCAAGTCTGAGATGCTACACCCTTCCCCTCCCTGCCCACACCTCCAGGACCACTCACCGTCCCACCCCCCACCCCCCCACAACCTCCAACACACACACAGAGCCTCCCCAGTTATCTAGTACCTTCTGATCTCTCCGACCTCCCAAGTTTCAGCACTTACACTACTGTCTAAAGTGACCACATTTTTAAAACTAGCAGACATTTATCTGATCATAGTGCAGACCATTTGAAATCAGGCCTGCCCCAGAAAATGTGGGACAACTAGTCACCATTACATCAACTTACATATTTCTTTCTGCCCTACAGCAAGCACAGTGACAATATTTTCCATAAAAAAAAAAAATCAGGACATATTATCTAACAAGAGATTTATAGGGAGCCTCCAGGTACAAGGAGTTGGTGTTATAAAAGTCTGAACATCAAAATATTAGAACTCTAAGGCTATTTGGATGACTGTACTGGAAAAAATGAGAATATTTTAAATCACAATGGCTCACAATAATCTGAGATGACAGTATCTATACCAGTAACACAGGCTATGCATTTGTTTATTCCAGACATATTTGGCACAACTCCTTACAAGACTATGAGTTATTCGAGAGGGGGAACCAGACATTACACCTATTTTGAAGTTCTCTCCATGCCCATCATGGCTACTAAATTTACATTCACTGAGTGGATGGTTGAGTGATGTCTCTCCTCACCAATCTTTATGTCTCAGCTCAAGTATCATTTCAGAGATACCTTTCTTGATTTACCAAACTAAATCTGCTGTTATGCTGTCATGGCACCTTGCATTTCTTCCTTCTGTGGGTCTCATCACAGTTTATAATTCATCTGTATACACTATTACTCTCACCTGTCTCATAACACTAGACTGTAACTGTCTGTGGAAGGAACAACAATAATTTAGCTCACCAACTCTCAGCACTCTGCTTGGCACATAGCAAGTGATTGATAAGTATTTTTAAATTAATAACATGGTCCTCTCTGGTAGGTCCCAGAACTCCATATTTTTCCTTTACATTAACATTTTTATTTACTTGAGAACTAAAGTTAGCATCAATACTGAGGGTATAACATGTTGGTTAACAGAATCAACATTCTAAAGAACAAAGTTCCAAATAAAAAGAAACTTAGGAAAGAACAAGTTTCCTGAAGGTTCTGAATCATCAACTAGACAAAATCAGAGTGGGTGGCAGCTCATGTGTAAAAGGAGCTGGGTAAGAGTCTCCTAAACATTATTAAATCTTAAGCTGAACATAGTATCTGAACAAGGAGAGGGCAGTCCCATTCTGTCTGACCACCAGAGACAGAATGCTTCCAGGCACCAGTGCCTCGTGTTAACAGGGTACTGATGAAGAGGTGCATGATCTGTAAGGTGATGACAAGCTCATTGCCCAACTGGCACCTTGCAGGTACTCAAAATATGTTTACTGAAGGACAAAAGTCTAACTGATAGAAGTAAGTATATTTAGTCTGGAATAAAACACATCAAAAGGAGGACATTTCTGTCTTCAAATATATAAAGAGCTCTTATGTAAAGAGTCTATATTTTGCTTAGTTCTAGAAGACAGAACAGGGATGAATTGGTCCAAAATCTCAGGAGGCAGATTTAGACTCATATAAGGAAGGATAACAATGCCTCAACAAGCAAAGGGATCAAGTATAACACAGAAGACTCTCATCCTCAGAAGTGTTCATAAAGAGGCTGGAGGACCATCTGGCTGGGTTTTTGTCAAGGGAAGCCCTGAAACTATCAAAGATGCCTTCCAAGCCAAACCCTAGTTTTCTAAAAACTTAACAGAACTGAATGCATAAAGATGAGAGAGAACATAAAAGAAATATTTCACTTATACTATAAGTGACCTTTGTGCTAAAAATGCAGAGCTTGGAATAATGTTTTGAAGGGTTTAATGAACTTACCCACAAAACTATCTGGATCCAGCACATTTTCAGGAAGTATTTCCTCATCTTTCCAGTTTCTTCCATGAAACTTTTCAGGTTTTTCGATTTCTTTTTAAGTGAATTTTGGCAGTTGCTATTTTCTTAGAAAAAAATCTATTTATTTTAAGATGTCCAAATATATTATCAGAGTTGAACCCAAAAATCTCATTTTTATCAACTCCAGATAAATGGTTAGCACCTCATTTCAAAATTTTATGTTTTCTTTGATTGCCCAGGTTAGGTTTCCCCATTTCCTATTTCTAAGACTAGTCCTTAAATTTATTTATTAGTTTTTCTACATTGTAATGAACTCATTTCTGCTTTTATATAAATATCTTGCTCTTGCTTTCCATTGGTTTGTTCTATTCTTTGATTTTGTGAGTTGAATGCTTGGTTCATTAATTTTCAGTATTTTTGTTCAATAATAAAAGCGTTAAAGGCTATGGATATACTTCTGATATTAGCTTTAGCTAGTTATAATCTAACTACCCAAAACATAAAACTATTTTCATATCTAGTAGCTATTACCAGGTAGAAAAGGCATATATACACACATACACTTCATCTAGGAATAAATTTAAAAGCTTTGAAGGTTTCATATAATAAAAATTTCAATATGAGAAGTCTCGAATAAATAAAGAGAAATACTTTGTTCTTGGATTAAACGTAATCAGTGGGATTATACTATTAGATATAGAAACGGTAAAAAGCTACAATAATTAAAACCACTTTGATTCTGATACAGGAATATACATATTGATTAATAAGACAGCCCAGAAAAACAAACTCTATACGTAAGACTTTATTACATGATAAAAGTGACTTCAAACAAATGGGAAAAGATAGATTATTTAGGAAATATGAATAATTTGGGGGAGGAATCATATTTAGGATTCCTACCTCAAATTCTACATAGAAACATCTGTTTTGATTAAAATATTAAAAGTAAAATAAGTTAGAAGAAATGCAGATATAATCTTAGAGATTCCAAGCGTGACACCAATGGCAGAAACTACTTAAATTTAAAATTCTTGTTTTTGCACAAAAGTAAAATTATTTTGATCAAAATTAGAAGGTAAACAGACTAAAAATATTTGAATTATATGTAAAAAACAAAAGTGAAAGTTCTTAATATATAAAAAGTTTATATGACTAAATAAAAGGAACACTTAAAGAAAGAAGTATAGGATATGAATAAGTTCATGAGATGGACAAACATAAAAAATGTTTAATTTAAAAGTAATCCAGCAAATGTAAAATAAAATGTGATCTTTCATTAAAGTTTGTTAATTTAATAGGCAAAGCGATTAGTAGTGCTTAGAGATGACTAGTGATTACAAATTCTTAAACATTGCTGATGCAAGGGTAACAATTCGAACTTCATCTTTTTTACCTATAAGGTAGTACAGTAATATTAATCTTACATGGCTATCTTAACAATTTGGAAACAGCTATCAAAAGACTTAAAAAGGTTAAAATGTCTAACATCTGCCTTAGGAATTATCAAAGTTTCCATAATGAAGGATGTAAGTTTAAGTTCTTTAAAAGATCAAATGTTAGAAATCTAAATGTCTAAAACATAGTCTATTTAAAATAATTATAGTAAAACAATAAGATAAAATACTATACGACTAAGATAATAATCTTGCATATGAGAAAATGTTCAGTAAATATTAAGTAAAAAGACAGCTGATAAAGTATAGTCATTTAACATGCAATATATGATATTTAACAATCATATACTTTCTTTCTGTTATAAAAGGAAAAATTAAAAAGAAATCTATCAAAATATAAATAGTTGTCAACTTTGGGTGGTGGGATTGTTTTCTAGACTTCTGTATTTCCAATTTTTTTTTTACAATGAACATATTTTATTTTTTTAAATCTTAACTTACTAAAGTTCAAATTATGTAAATTTGCTATGAGCACGTTTTTATGAAAATAATTAAAAAAGAGAAATCCCTCTCAGAAAGGAAGACTGAGGGAATGGCATGCCATACTTGTCTGTAAGAAAATTCAGCTGAAATGGGGGCATAGCTTGGGACCAATGGGAACAAGAATAAATGGGCTTCAGCTGTAGCAGAGTTAGCAGTCAATGCTCCACGGAAGGCCCTTTGCAGCACGAGGTGGTAAGGCTTTTGAGTGAATGTGCTCAGCAGTGTCCCCGTTCCCTACTGGTGCCCACCAGCAGGACTGCAAAGAGGACGTCAAAGGACAATGGAGCTCATCATCACTCGCCCAGCTGTCGGCCTGTACCCCTGCCCAGAGAATCTTGTATTGGTTAACTCATCCTGCAAGTACTTGTCAGAGGTTAGCTCCAAGCCCTAAAAGAAATACCGACTGGCAGCTCTGGCCAAATACTCTCTCAGGTTTAACTACTTTCAACCTTTGTGATGGAGGTTGGCGCTGGGCAGAGTCCCCGCCAGTCCCCAGCTGAGGCTGCCAGAGTCCTTGGCAGAGTCCTTGGCAGAGTCCCGAGGCTGAGCTCTGTCCATAGAGTGAGACAGCTCTGGGGCATGGAAAAGCAGAGAGCAGCTGGGCGCCAACCTCCTCCCAGCTGTTTTCAATAAGGCTCCACTTCTGAGGTTGCTGGCAGACCTCTGGAAAGATCTGAACCAACCTCATAGAATGTTTTCCATCAAACCCACAATTAAGTAATATTCTCTTAACTCATGAACTGCACATGAAACCTTTTTCCTGTCACTTCTCAGCTCCTCTCCTAAGCAACCTACAAGCAGGTCAGTCAGGGGTTACAACACTTTTGCAGGGTCAACGGAGACCACGGCACAGGCCCCCAAGGCACTTACAGCTCTTCTTCCTGCTGCACTAGGATGGAGGGGTTGGACATCTGGCCTCACTACAAACACTCCACATTATGTACATCATTTCATTTAATCCTCTCAGTAGCCTTAGAAGGTCAGCATTACTATGCTAATTTTATGGGAAAGAAAAATAAAGCTCAGAGAAGTAATTTGTACAAGGTCCCCAAATTCATGCTTTTTCTATTACAGCCTTTCAGAGAAGTCAAACAGGATCGTGAGCAAAAAATTTCCAGATGTATAAAAGATATCTAGTCTTTTTGGCAAGATATTTTGCCAGTGCCCATCAGGGGGCATTCTCAAGATTATAGGTTAAGTACTACATCCTTATTTTGTAATTGAACAAATCAGTGACTCCTAGAATAGCCTAGGATGGATTCCACCTTCTCCATGAAGTCTTCTGACTGCTTCTTGTCTATACCTTCGTCACACATTTTATAGTATTTAATCTCTGACCATAGAGCATAGGTTCTTGTTCACTAGTGTTTGTTCATTCACTCATTCAACAAAGGCTGACAGAGCACATTTCTCTGTACTGTGCTAGATATTCGTAGGAGATAAAAAGATGATTAAGGACTAGTCTCCACTCAGGAAGCACCTACTCTTAGAGAGGAGATAGAGAAGACAGATTCAACATAGATCTTATAAAACAAGTATAAGTTAAGTGAAACTGTGTGCATACATTTTATCAACTCGATCAGGCTGCATCAGTGCTTAGTGAATAAGCACTGAGTGCTCGGTGTTTCGCATCCCACAGGACCTGGTCCAGTATCTATTGTACACCTATGTTAGAATCAGTACAACAGGCATGGCCCCTACCTTAGGAAGCTCCCTCTCTATCGGGGAAGATAGTATCCACATATAAGGGCTCCTCATCTGAGACCAAATGAAGACAAATTGATAAATACACTCTGAATAAGGATATGATTCAAATGGAAAGATTAAAATTAATGACTATGTGGCCCAAGACCTGATGTTTAAAGAAGAGAAAAAGAAGAGCAAATTGTCATTCGAAACTTGATCCTATGTGATTAGAGGAATCTCTCAGCATGAAACTTGGTGTCTGACACTAGGACAAAGAAGTTGGCACCAGGAGGTTAAGCTGGAGGGAAGATGTACACTGAGGTCTAGTGAAGGATTTCAGTTTGGAGAGCAGATTGGCAGATAAAGGGAATAATCAGACTGTAAGCCAAGTCAAGGCAGGAAGAAGCTAATGGAGGGGTGCTCCAAGATGTAAGATCGCACAGAGCTCACAGATTGGGGAGCGAATGGGTCATGATAATTGGTGCTATATCTCATCCCTTACTGATGGTAGTGGGAGGAAAGCACTCAAGTTTAAAAATACCCAAAGCCTTTGTTCTAGTAATCCCTGCAATATAAACTAATCGATCCCAAGGAAATAATATTAAATATGGAATTTAAACCTTCCTATATAAATATATTCATCAGAATCTAATTCATAAATGGAAATACTGAAAACCACCTAAATAATTACAAATAGAGGAATGATTCAGTAAATGGTAGCATATCAAATTTAATAGAATATTCAATTAAACCATTAAAATTATATTTACAGAGTGATTTGAAAAATGATATGCTGGATGAAAAAAAGCAAGATTCAAAATGGTATGAACAATTTTAATTTTGACTGAAAGTTACTGAGCACTTATTATATTACATATGTAGTAAAGATACTTCATTTAAATAATGCCATAATATAGGTAATCTATTTTATAGATAGGAAAGTGACTCAGAGAGTAACTAGGCAAATTAACTCAAGGTCACAGCTAGTAAAGGATATGGATGAATTCAAATCAAGCCAGACTCCAAGCCTTCCATCTTCCAGCAAGCCACCCTACCCCTAAAAATACTGCAGTTATCCCTAAACTGATAGCAAAAGAAACCCCCAGCTTAGCAAAGAAACACAAGACAGAACTATGAAACGAAATTAAAATAGTGACTATATAGCAAAATAGAACTATGGATAGTTTTAACCTTTTTTCTCTTTTTTCTTTTCTAAGCTTCTTAAATAGCACAATGTATTTTTATTTTAAAATATTAAAGTAAAAATTTAAAAGTGGTGTTATAAATAGATCAGAGATCCTTTCTTATTACTAACATGCCTACCATTTTATTATAGGCAACTTCTATATGCTAGTGCACTTCTGCTACATAAAACTTCCCTCCCCCAATATTGCTATAAAGTAAGAATTATTATATTCGGCTCACCTGTGGAGCTTAGCGAACCAGGTAGAAGAAATTCAAACCTAGATCTCCTGGCTGCATAGCCTGTACTGTTTCTACTCTTCTTTCTACCCCCCACAGCTCAGAGGTTCTTGGTTCCCTGCCCTGACATTTTATGACCATTTGAGCTCTGGCAAGCACATGTTTATAAGCATAGGGCTGGTCACTGCTTCCTAAGTCAAGGTGAACTAGGCCTCCTGGAAGCATTTACCCACCTTCCGCCACAGGTAGAGTCCCATCTCCCTACTCCCACTTCCATCCCTGAAACTTTGGAAAGATCACGCTTCTCACCTGGCTGTAGGCACTGAGAGGTTCAGGGAACATGACTGAATATAGAACAGAGTTCTTAGGGCCACAAAGAAGATGAGATGAGGAAAAACTGGCAGGGGCCTGAGTCAGTTTATGAACAAAGAAGGGCAGACAACAGTGGTGTTCTGTTGAGGAGAAGATCGCAGAGCAGATAACAATGACAGATCAGAGTCTTCCACTCTTCTGTCCCAATAGCATCTCTTGCTGTCTTTAAATCTAGGTAGCACAGGAAATGGGTACAAATCCACAGGTACATACATACCATCTGGAGAACTCTCACTAGTTTTGTCCTGTGATTGCATCTCCTGAGCAAAAGGGTTTACTTTTTAAGGATAAAATGGTTTTTGTACCTGATCAAGATTTTCAGGAAGCTTATAGTCGAATTTGTAGCCTACCTCTAGCAATGATACATGACTGTGCAGCACTCATTTCTGTATGCTGTTCTGATTTCGTATCATTATTTCCTACCATATCGTTCCTTTGTTCTTTCTGATCCCTCACTTCCGCCCCAGGAGAGGATTCTAAGCATTATGATATTTACCCTATATGTGGTAATGTCACCCCTAAGGGGGTGAAAATTGATTCAGGAGGAGGGGGCAAAAACTCTTACCTGCTATGTATAAAGCATATGTATAAATATACATCTAGTACATAAACAGATGCCAAGTATACTTTTGAGAACCACTGACCTATACAAATCAATCGCATTCTTGAGCGGCCCATTGATAAAGGGAACACCTTCTTCTGAAATGAGGTTGTCAGACACATCGTCCCCAGAAGTAAAATTACACAAGATGCAGAAGTCCAGTCTCACCCCCTTCCACTGCCTCAGCCATTCCCACGTAGTCCCTCACGTGCAGTGAAACCTCCAACTGTGACCTTCGTTCCATCCTTCGAGACCAACAGTCTCCATTTAGTGGCTTACAGAATAACCTGTGTAGGAATGGTGTGTGCAAATGCAGATTCCTTGGTCTCACCCCAGTGGGTCTGAGGTGAGAAGCCACAAGCACCCCAGTGGATTCTGATGGGCCTCACTGTGAGAGACATTCTCTGCATAGTGTCTCCATTAATGACTCAGGCACCTAGGTGTCCAGATCGCACTCCAAACTCCAAAGAGTCACACTCTATTTGCTAAAAATGAAGGGGTAAGGGTGGATTTGTGATTGGTTTGACTTTATTATAGAAAAGCTTTGCCTCAGATAAGTCATTAATCAAGTACCAGTTTTCATTATATGTGTGTGGGACTGACCAGCATTAGGTCATTATGTTCACAGCTTCCAGAAATCAGTGCCTCCTCTATTCTTTCTGGACTTAATTGTGGCAGGTCTCCTCGTTCTCTGGCCCAACAGAGTATGACATTTAATGCGGTGCTGTCTACCCCGAGTGGCCTCAATTTCCCTCACTGCTCATGGATGATGCAAGCCCAGCATGACAGGCTGTGGAAAGTATGTTCAGGTGCCTGGCTCCCTTCAGTCTAATGCCTTTTAAATCAGGATCCAGATTTGATTTGCTTTTTCCTTGCCTTCCTGGCTCCAACTCTTCCAGGCTCATTTTTCACTTCCCTGTCAGGCTTCCCAGGGCTTAGGGGCCTTGTGAGCCAAGTCCTTCACACTTCACAGACAACCCTCCCTCCCAGGCCCCCACCCTGTTCCCATCACCTTGGCCTGTCTTAAATCCTGCTGGAGTTTCTGAGAGGAACAAACGTGCCTCTCTTAAAGCAGGGGTCCCTAACCCCTGAGCCGCAGACCTGTACCAGATCTGTGGCCTGTTAGGAACTGAGCCACACATTAGGAGGTAAGCAGTGGGTGGGTGAGCAAAGCTTCATCTGTATTTGCAGCTTCATCTGTATCTGCAGCCACTCCCCAGTGCTAGTATCACCACCTCAGCTCCACCTCAGATCATCAGGCATTAGATTCTCACCGGTCCCTAGTAGCAAAAAGGTTGGGGACTGCTGTCTTTGAGTAGTTGCTCAGGGACCTAGCATGTCACCAAACGAGAGAAAATGAGCAGGTCTATTTCTTACCCTCACCAGCCAGCTCTGTCAGGACACAGGTATCTATCTATTTACCATCACTGTGTCCCCAACTACTTTCGTTTCAGAGTGTTCTTAAGTAGAGACAGGGGCCAGGAATTGAACCTGAAGGAGCCATTAGGTCTGACATGTAATGTCAGAACTCACGTGCAGCACTAAAGGCTGGTGTGTGTGTGTAATGGGTGCGGAGGGGTGAGTTCATAGTCTTGGCTGTTTGAGAATGTGAATCCCTTGAATGCAGGCATAGTCTCTTGGTCCTCTCTGTCACCTTTTTATCCCAGGTATACATCCTGCATGTAGCTAATGTTTGCTGAACTGAATTAACCTGTAAATCACCCATTTAAATCAACCTTCCTGAGTGTCACAACTTCATGTAGCACTGGGGTCAGCTGGTGGGCACTAATAAAACCAAAATCTTGTTTAAATTTTTTATTTTTATGGAGTCATGGAATGTTAGAGCAGGAAGAGGCATCAGAGTCATCTGGTCTGATCTCCTAATTTATAGATGAGGAAACTAAAGCCTCTTGGTCAGAGCAAGTTAGAGGGAAAGACCCAGGCACACGACTGCCAGGCCAGCCCTCCTAGTGTCACACCATTGGTCCTAAGAGCAGCTCACTCCCTACGATGAACAGCAAATTGTCAAGCAAAGAAATTTGCCAAGGACAGCATTTTAGCCTCACCCAGCTGACTGCAGTGTATTTAAATTCATTCTTGTCAGCTACGATCCAACCAGGCCTTACTGAAAATCTACCACGGGCAGGGCACCGTCCTAGATTCTGCAGAGAACCCAAGAATGAGTATGAAGTTGCCCTTCAGGGGCTCTCATTCCAGTGATAAATACATAAATAACCAGACATAAAGCCAAAGATAATACAGTATAAACCTTAGGTGATTCAGGATTCAGAAGGGAGGCGACCATAACTGGCAAAGAGTAGCAGGATAGGCTCTCTGGTAGAAGTGACATTTAGAAGAGCCCGGGTGGTTTTGGGGCCCAGACTCCAGGCAGAAAGATGATGGAAGTAAGAAAGGCAAAGCCCAAGACCTGCTCAGGGATAGTGGGGCCCAGGTTTTAGGGCAGTTGGGTAGAGCACTGGTCCAGGGGACTGGCTTGAACTGTGGAGAACACTAAATGACAGGCAAGGAGCCTGGACTCAAAACCACGGAGGGTGTCTGGGCTGAGAAGTGCTCAAAGAAGAACCTCGCAGCAGATGAAGGCTGGAAGAGCCTGAGGGAGAAGCTCCTGGGAGCCCTGGCAGGTTAGCTCAGTCCCATGGGTGGGATCTCACCCCTCAAATGAGGCCAGGCATTTTTCAGCTCCACTGCCCACTAGTGGATAGGCAGATTTAACTCAGGGAAAGTGACTGGAAGCCCGGCCTCATTCTTCAATCTAGTTCTCCCTGAGAGCACTGTGCTCTGGGAGTGACTGGACCTCTGTTCATACATTTCACTCCATTTAATTCTGCCTATCTTTCCCCAAGTGCTTAAAAATGAGAGACAGGGTAATTAGCACTTTCTACCCTCCTACAAACATAGAAAGCTTTGTACACTATAAAATGCTACACAAATGTAGGGTACATTATTTAAAATAAGATGTGATGAGAACAAAATACAAAGAAAATTCCAACACCAAGATATTGGAATGGAATAAAATAATAAAATATTAAAGATGGGAACAACTGTTAAGATCATTTGGTCCAATTCCCATCCTGATTTATAGCTCCTGAATACTAAAGTCCTCACAAATGATGGTCCAGTCCTCTTAGACACATCCAGTCCTAAACAACTAATAGTTCCTGGCTTGTGATAAAGTGCTTAAAAAACATTGGCTGAATGAATCAAATCCAAACACTTGAAGTCTACCTTAAATAAAAGCAGAACATTTTTTTTTTTTTTTTAACAATGCAAGAGATTAAAATTTTGAAAATTCACAGATTGAACAAATAATCTCTTTTTAGTGGGCTCTACCAGGAGCTGGGACTGAGAAGCATTTTTTTTTTAAATCTGACATGTGAAATAGGGAATGCATACTAAAATATATAAACCACAGAATTCCAGATCACAAAGGGCCTTAAAGATCATCTAAATCACTATTTTTATATGAAATCGGAGACTCAGGGAAGTTTAGTGGCTTGTCAAAAGTTCTAAGGCAACTTTGTAGGAACTAGAACCCCAGTCCAGTGTTCTTTCCACATGTTATATTAATCATCTAATTAAATTCTAAATTGTCTAGTGCAGAACAGAATCCTCCTAGAATGTGGCAAAAGAATACAATGGGATAAAAGAGCTAGAGAAAGCTTCGGAGAGGAGGAAAAGTTTAATTTTGTTACCAAAATTGATAATCCATTAGTTGCAAGATTGCTGATGTTGGCAATCGCATTTTAGTTTTATTTGTTGTCCCATTATCCAGAGCACAGAGGAAACTCAACTTGTATTGGCCGACTTTTAAGAAAGTAGTGCCTAATTATTAATTTCATTTAAAGTTGGGAAGAAGTTGCATTTTACAAAGAATGTGAACATCTTGGGTTCTGCAAAAATTGTATCTATGTGAAAAAATAAGCCAGATCTTGATAATATCTCCCATGCCTATGTATATGCACATTGATGAATGCCAAACCTGGCACTCCATACCTTGTCCTTCGGGCAACCGGGAGCTACCACGAGAGAAAGAAAAGCCTACACTGCTGTCTCCATCGCTCAATGTTTATTTTGCCACACAACTTTATGTCCACTTCAAGGCAGACAGTCAAGATGATTGAAAACATGCTAAAATAATGGGAGCCTAAAGGTCTTATTACTAGAGAGATAGATGCATCTAGACAGTACCAGCCTTCTCTTTCTTCCCTGGTGGTTATAGAAAGTGGGCAGAAACAAGAAATGTCATGAGGAACTTCCTGTCCATCTTTTTGCTTTCCCAGTATTAAAACATTTAAATAATTTAAAACAAAAAAAAAATCTATTTACATGGTTCCATATCCTCTTCTAATTTTTGGTAGTGAACACACTGATGCTTTCATGCGGTGGTGATCAGACCATACACAGCGTTCTTGCTCTGCTTCTCTTTCCACTTCATATTAATTCACACACATTTCCATTTATGAACGTAGCTCCCAGAATGACCAGTATGTGATTATGTAATATCTGCCATATTGATGGGTTTGTTTAATTATCTCCTTTTGAGTACAAGCTAGTTTCTTTCTTGTTATTTTACATAGTGCTCTGAACATTTTTGTACCAACTACTTTTGTTCTTCTCCTTTAAGAGTTAAGTTATAGAGTAAAAAGCAGAATTCTTGGCAAAACATATCAAGGATTTTATCGTCCCTGTAACATTCTGCCAATGTGAGCCTCAGAAAGGCTGAATCAATAATCAGAGCTCCCACAAAGGAAACCTTTACCTGTTTCCTCAAAGCCCCACAAGTGTGCCCCTGGCATCTTTTATTTTGCTAGTTTTTCAGTACTTTAAAGGTATTTTAATCTCCACATGTTTAATTGCTTGCAGTGTCGTGTCACATATTTTGATGCAGTTCTATATATTCTTCCATGCCCAGATTTTGTCTACATTTCTTTCAATGTAAATCATGAATTCGTATTTGACCATTTATTAAATACAATCTGGACACTGAACTCAGATAGATATGTCAAGCATTTTTACAGGCAATTTTATTGTACTTAAAAAAAAAACAGAATTAATTCCTATCTATTGTTAAAAAAATTCAAGCAAGAAGAATGTATATAAAGTAAAAGGGGAAAGTTGAGGGCATAATAAAATAGTAAAAGGTTCCTTTCCCTCTTACTCTTCCCTTCCTTGCAATAGTATCATTGCCCAGATATAACCATTGAAATCATCTTTTTATTCTTATTATTAAAATCTGTAATTCTAGATAATATACTCTGTATCTATTTCTTGATTTAAGAATTTAGACAAAGCTTAGTGGATTCCTGCTATGAGTTACAAGGAATTTTGCTGACTTACACTGCCCCCCTCTCACCACCCCTGTTTTGAATTTTCTGATCTTCTATTGGACATTGATGGTAAGATGACAAATTCAAATGCCTACAGTGTCTGGCAGGATACTAAAGTATAAAAAGTGGGCAGGGACAAGAAATGTCACAAGGCCCTCCTACCCATCTTTTGCTCTCCCACTATTTATATGGACATAGTTTGAGAAAAAAGCAGTCAACACTGGCAACAGATGCTTGCCCATGTGTGGGGTGATGACTAGGAATGGGGGGAACTATAGCAACCTGGCAGAGACACGCTTAGATGCAGGGGTAGTACTCATTGACCAACTGTCGCCACATGGAAATGTTGCCAGATCTTATTTTTTTGAGAAAAGCCATTCAGAAATGAATTGAATGTATAAGCATGTCTTTTGTAAATTTTAGCTCAAATTTTTTGAGACCACCACTGGCCAAAGACCAAAGGTCTGTGTACCAAATATGGCCAATGAGCTGACCAGTTTTGACCTCTGTCATTATGGTTTTAAGTAATATACTCAAACTTCTGTTATTTGATCATCTGTTTTTAGATGGTATCTCCTCATTTCCACTCTGTAAGATGAAGACATTGGCATCCTTATAGTTTTCTCTTCCTTTCTTTTCCCACCTCTACCTTACCATTCCTTTACTTTTGGCTTGCTAAAGCTTACA
>NW_011888782.1:23205723-23217161 GCF_000151845.1 Pteropus vampyrus | reverse complement strand
AATCAAGTTGCAGATCAGTATGTGTATGTAGGTCCACGTACGTGTGTGTGTGTGTGTGTGTGTGTGTGTGTGTGTGTAGAGAGAGTGAGAGAGATCATGTATATGTGCTTATATTTGCATAGATCATTTCTGGAAGGATATCCAAATTGCTGACAGTGGCTACCTCTGGAGAGTAGAAGTAAGGGTAAAGGCAAGGAACTTTTTTACATTATTCGCATTTTTGTTTTAAAAATCATTTAACCTTTAAATCATTTTTTCTTTATAACAAAGTTATAGGCACAGAGATGACTAATGAATAATACGTTTTAAAAAGGCCAAAGCAGTCAGCTCTTTCCTGTGGTTATTACTCATGAATGACCTTATGTGATTATTGGGAATATTCCACATCCTATTACCATGGCTCCTCTCTCTTCTAATAAAATGCTTTAAAAATATATATATATACTTAAGGAAAGTAGCCTGAAAGAGGTAGAATTTAAATTGGACCTTACGGCTGGACAGAATGGAGAGATGGAAGGGCATTCTAGATTAAGACATAGCTGGAGGAAAGGGCTGCAGGCATGTGGCAGGCAACAGTGAGGGCAGGGAGTGGGGATGGGGTAAGGGGAGATAAGCCACTATAAGAAGCATGGGACCAAACCCTACGAACTTGACTGGCAAGAGGTCTAGAGTCTTAGACCCTACTTACCATCTTGGTTCTCGGGGGAACCAAATGTTTATTGTGCACTCACCATGTGGTGGGCATTGTGATAAATAAGAAACAGCCACGAGTTCAAGGAACCAGATGGACATGTGAACGTGGTAGTATCATACAGTGTGAGGAATACAAGATTTGGATCCTGAAGAACTGCTTCTATCACTTACTGATGTGAACTTAGAAAGTTCTGTAATTACTTTGAGGACCTGGTTTTTCCCTCTACAAAAAATAAAGATAAAGCTACCTTATCATGAAGATAAAATGACTAAGTTTACATGCCTGGCCCCAAGAGGGCATCAGCAAATACTTGTTCTCTTCCTATTATACTCTGCCTCATTCTTAACCCCAAATTGATAGGGAAGATAAAATATTTTTGTTTACCTTTTCTCAACAAAAGTGTTATCAGAACAAAGTATCTATTATATATGTGTGGGCTGGGTGAGCAGAGCTGGACAATGCTGGAGAGCTAGGAGCTGATTGTAAAAGGCCTTTTTAGGCAGTGCTGAAGCACTTTGAGGTTCAAGGATATTATGAGGGGGATGACATAGGCAAAGGGCATTTTAGGAAGATCATTTAAGTAGCAGTAGGAAGGACAAATTGGAAAGAGAGATATCAAGAAGCAGGAAACCAGTTTTCAAGCCACTCTAGCCTTATCTTAATCACCTATAAATTCCTATAATACAAACTATTTTTTGAACTATTTAAGCATCCAATTATATACATTGTCATATCCTACTGCTTTTATGCACATATTTTTCTCCAGAACCACACCATTAAGACTCCTCTGAGGACAGAAAGCAGACCAGATACTTTTCAAATTTCTCAAAGTGGTTGAGTGCTTTTGAGTTAGAAGTGAACTGGGAAGAAGTTATTCAGGGGAAGGATACTACTATTGGCTAAAGTAGAAATTGAGGAATGATTCTGGCTTTCATGGGTCAGGTTTTCTCATGTTCCTTTCCTCTATCTTCCATGACTTAAACATAAACATGCCTTGATGAGGCCCGGCTAGCTCTTGATTGTGAAGCTCATGCCAGTAAACACCGAGTATCTCAGCCTGTACTGAAACCTCATTTGGGCTGTACTTTTCAAGAGACACTGAAGTATCAGCTCATTTGATTCACCGAACAGCCAGGACCTATCACCATGTTTGTTTTTTCTGATAAGAATGAATTCCAGGGCAGAGGGGTAGATATCTCCAGTAATTTCAGTATTTTTCCCACCATCTCGCTCCTTTCATACTTGACTGTGGTGGTGGCGGGGGAGGAGCCCATTGATACTTCAGCCACCTGCATGGGCAATAGAACAGCTGCAAGAGCTCCAGTCAGCCCCTGACATTTGTGGGGCCCTGGCTATCAATACATGGAGGCCTGCCCGTGGCCCAGCAGTGCTCACCAGGCAGTGGCACAGTGCGACGTACTACTCTTTCCGTCCTAGTTGCATCCTGCACTGTGGGAGTTCTCCTACACATATAGGTGGACGACAAAGCCCCATGTCCAAGTTTCAACTACATTCTCATCTCCCCAAGCAAACAGGTGCCCCTTGACCACCCCACTCAGGCCTAATAACATCTCCTGGGAAGAAGCCCACACAGGCCTTGGAAGTGGGCTCAGTACCATTTGGTAAAGAATTCTGGGGTGTTGGGTGTCCAGAACATGGGGAGTAGTATGGTTCCAGTGGGCATATCCCTTGAGTACCCAAGCCCATGCTCTGAGGCGAAGGTACAGCCAGATGAGGAAACAGGGGTTTCTAAGACATGGGCTAGAACAGGTTGCCTGGGTCTAAAGGTGGTATTTATGAGATACAGAGTCAAAGTTTTATGAGTTCCTGAAAATATAATCTCCTCAAGGTTTAGGCTGTCAGAGCCAAAAGAGGAGGATAGTTTCAGCCTAGTTAATGGACTTGATCAAATAGTTGTTCTATAATGACATTAACTTACTACTTGCCCTACATGGTTGACTTCCTCTCAGAAACCCTAGACCCTGTTGGTTCACGCCAGATGCCCACAGCCAAGAAAGAACAAATTCTTCTAGAATGCTTTAACTGCAGGACCACATTCAACTCAGAATAAGGTATTTCCCTCACTGTTGGTAGATTTGGTAAGGGTATGAGAGTTTTTTAGTTCTTCTCTGTGCTATGTCTTCTCCCCAATTTATTTCCATAGGGACGATATCTCCACATGTACCTTATTAGATGTTTATCAGTTAGGAATATTTTTTTGTAAAATTTCCTGTGTGAATAACCTCAGCCAAAGATCCTATCTGGGAAAGTCTTTAAGCCTTAGGACTTTTGTCTTTTAGCTGCTGGTCTTTATGCTACCTCCACTACTATATCTCCATTCACATCCACCCCAACCAATCTTTAGTGTTCTGGTTTACTGCCTCATGGTTTTAAGATGGCTGCCTGAGCACCAGACATCACATCTACATTCAAGGCAGGGAGCAGCAGTGATAACTTTTTTTTTTTTTTATCAGAAAAGCAAGAACTTTCCCAGAAAATCCCTAACAGACTTCAGCCAGAATGTGTCTGTGTGACACCATTAGCTTCAACGGAAGTCTCTACAGTGTCCTCTAGAGTGAAAAGTGTAAGGGTAAAGAGGATTATAACGGGTTATGTGTTGGCTATCCAAAGTATCTACCACGAACTAGAAAAACCTTAGTTGATGTGAGAGACTGAGATCCACAGAGTCGAACATTTCATAGTTTGGGGCTTCTCAGAAAAAGACATGAACCACAAGGGCCACCTGTGGTCCCACCTAAATGTCACCCAAGTCTTCTTGCTAGAAAGAGAGGCTTTATTGGAGGAAGGGGTTCATTAAGTCCTCGGCCTAAAAATAGGCATAAAAAGGAAATGGGGGGCAGGGCAGGCAACAGTTTTTACCTCTTTCAGGAATAAAAACAGAAAGCACAAGTTTAAACCAACTTCTAATTACCAGCTTCAGGAGGCAGTAGGAAACAAACATTTATAACTTTCTCACATGTGTGGTGTCCATATAGTTTCTTCAGTGGTGGGAGGGTTGCTGTGCCACCTCAGAAGAAGCTGAGACATCCTAGTACCCTCCACACCCAGTCAAGGCTCAAGCTGTTGGTAGCAACTTTAAAGAGAGGGTTGGGTGGGTGGAGAGGGAAACAGACAGAGATCCTAAAGACTACTATAAGAGAGAGAAGGATTCCTGCTGGCTGCAGTGGACACCAGCCTAGGCCAAAAATGTAGCTTGAAGGCTTTATTTTAAAATCACTCATTTGTAAGAGATTCTGCAAGAGCCCAGTTACTGAAGAGCTGAAGTCCTGAGGCCTCTGCAAGACTGACCTGGGACTGGTTTGCTGCAGAATGAGCATCTGAAACAGGATGTGTCCCAGGACCTGAAGGGAGAAGTCAGCTGCAGGCAGAATCAAGTGGCTGAAGCAATGAAGCCTATCATGCATTGGAGGCAGAGAACCCCTGGCCATGCTCAGTGGGCGACTCCTTTGGAACCCAGTCTTTTATAACTAGCAACTCAAAGCCCATGTCACTTCAGGTTAAGACTACCGTACTCTTCCCTTCTCTGAGGGCACCATATCAGGAAAACCCCTGATCAAAACAATCAGCTTCCTCATTCTATAATCATCTGAGGTAGCCTTGCCCTGATGCAAAACTTCCCTTTGTGTCCTTTGCTATAGTACTAATACACACTTGCAGCATGCTAGTTTACAAAACACTTTCTATGACAGCCTCTGCCTCTACCTCTCTTTCTTCAAGTTTGAGATGGAGCCAGATACTATCTAAAATCTCTCTGGAGTAGTCTTCCTTCTGTATTCACGGTGTAGCAGCATGCTGCCAAAGTGTTGTTCTGGGTTAATTCCAGTCAGGTGGTAAGTGGTAAAGTAGCTCTGCAGGTTGACTTTTAAGGAGCACATTCGTTTTGACATATAGTTCTCATGTAATATACGATGTCAACTATATAAATTTTCATCAAAATAAAAAACAAAATAAAAATTTTACATAGAGAATGCTATACTTTAAGAATAATGCAGTCAACATCGTGAATGCATTAAATGCCATTGAATTTTTTACTTTAAGATGCTTACATTTATGTTATGTGAATTTCACTTTATTAAAAACATACTGTATTACTATACTTTTAACTTTATAAAGTGCTTTTACCATTTTATTTTTCAACTCATTTTCTTTTCACATCCCTTTAGGCCAGAAATATAGAAGCGACTGGTTGTTTCTTCTCAAATAAGAAAACCTAGGTCCTTAGAAGGTATGACCTGACAACCAGAGAATGACGAGCAACAAAGAACTCCAGTGTGCTGACTCCTGGGCCAGTACTCATTCTGCGAAGGTTCTAAATCAAATAACTCAAAGGAATGGCTCCCTGGTGACCTCCAAAGTCAGCAAAGGAAGCAAGTGCATCATCATGCTGTAAGGAAGCAAATTCATCTCCTCCTTCCCATGTCTGTCAGAATTGAGGAAGGAGGTCATCTCTCAGGGGTAGAGGGAGGGAGGGTGGGTATGGAGATGAGATCAATTTTGCTAAGCCATTTTTTAAAAGTTCATTTTTAATTTTTAATTTTAAGTGTAAATTCAATGTTTTATAATGTATTTGCAAAGTTGTGCAACCATTGTCACTATCTGATTTCAGAACATTTTCATCATTCCACCAAAGGAACCCTGTACCAATTAGCATTCTCTGCTCCTCCCTAGGCCCTGGCAACTAGTAATCTACCTTCTATCTCCATATGTTTGTCTATTCTGGACATTTCACATACATGGAATCATTCAACATGTGGCCTTTTGTGTCCAGCTTCTTTCACTTAGTACGATGTTTTCAGCGTTCATCCATGTTAAAGCATGTATCAGCACTTCAGTCCTTTCTACAGCTATCTAAACCATTTCTAAGCTCCCAGGGATTCTTCCTGTTGCTTCTTTCCTGCCAGCAGTGGGAACGGGGGACTACAGTCAGGGTAACAGAAAAGAACCCTCATCAGGGTAGTACCCAGAGAGAAGAAACAGATCCCTCAGCACCATCACCACAATCTTCTTCAGGTAAAAGATATGTCGCATCTACCAGCAAAGAGTCTTAACTAGACAGGCGAGTGTCAAGCACATAGTGCAGTGCAGCCCCAGGCCATTTCAAAGCAGCAGCCCCTGCACACTCTCCAGATGAGCGCCCAGCCAAATCTGGCACTTAAACAAAAGCAAGGACCAGTGTCATCCGGGAAGAGTGATGTGTTCAACCTCTTCCTTCTACAAGCTTTCAGAGGCCTGCTCTTGAATTGAACAGTCAACCCTTGAACAATGTAGGAGTTAGGGGCACCAACCCCCCAAACAGTTGAAAACCTGTGTATAATTGTATTTAGCCCTCTGTATCTGTGGATTCTCAGCTGCGAATCAAAAATACTATTTTTGACCCATGGTTGGTTAAATCTGCAGATGCAAAACCCAGGGATAAGGAGGGCTGATTGTATATTTGTTGAAAATATCCATGTATAAATGTACCTGCACAGTTCAAACTCGTGATGTTCAAGGGTCAACTGCAGATTCATAGTGCAACCTACGAATTCCTCATTACCTCAGTTGTCTTTTGCTCAGATCAAAGCCCTCTAGCTTCTAAAGCATTGCCTGGGGTAGATCCGCCATGTTTAATCCCAGGACAAATATCACCTGCACCCCTCCCCCAACTTCCGCACGCCTCTCCATGTCCACTTGACGATTTGACTTTCTAGTGGTCTGAGCCAGCAGCTTACTAAAACTCTTTCCAATTGGGCCTAACATCGGATATTCTGACAGCTAGTCTTCACTGTTCCCATCTTCTTCACCTTTCTAATACAAGGTGGACAAGGTATTATCATGACCATTTGCAGAAGAAGAAATGGAGCCCTTGTAAGAGCAAGAGAACAATGCTCATTAGCGAAAAGTGACAGAACTGATAAAAAGTCTTATATCTAATCCCACCGCTCCGGGTGTATCAAGTGGATACACAAGGAGGTTAGTTAACTAAACACTCCTTCCAGGGAGGAAGTGAAAGAAAATTATAGTCAGTTCTCAACTGTCCATATTTGAGGGCACATATTTAAACCCAAGCTGTATGCTTCCTGCCACCAGCCCACATCTTCTTCTTCTATAATCAGGTAGCACGTACCCAGCCATAACCTATAATAATAGCAAAATATTCCAGTGTCCCTCCCCATCCCCAAGTTTTCCAACACAGACCAAAATCAACCATAAACAAAAGAAATAGGGCAAGTGGTATATATTCGTTTTATATGTGGGTCCAAAACAAACCAGGTCCTCTACCAGATCCAGCCTGCTGAGGAAAAGGCTCAAGAAGGAGTGCCGATCTCCTCCCATCTCCCCCAAACCTCCCGTCCAGCTGTGCTTCTTACCCTCCCTTCAAACTTGGCAGTGGCTCCTTCTTTGATGCAGAGGTTCCTAGGGGGCAAAATGAAAGCTGGGGCCTCGGTCAGGGGCATGGAGCCAGCTCTCGAGGGATCCATACTGAAGGAGGTTTTAGAAACGTGTGTCGAGGAAGCCAGCTTCACATCCCCCATGGTCTGCAAAGAAGAAGGAAGTCCAGGTCAGATGAAACAAAAAGTACAACCCCGTTTCCCCTCAGGCAGCAGTGGGCCCAGTGTGCTGTCCGGGCCCCAGTGTTGTGGGTGTTACAGGGAGTAAGTACCTATTAGGTCAGGGTCCGCCTGGAGCTCCTCTCTGAGAACGAGAGGCTCTGTGTCCTCCACACGCAAGGCTGCCAGGGTGAGGCCCAGCCAGCCCCAGATGCCAGCTCCCAGGGCCATGCCCCAACCTCCCCAAATCCCCATGGAGAATTTCTAGAAAAGGGTTAACTGGGGCAAGAACAGAGAAACAAAATGGTCCTCAGAGTTTTTACAATGGTATCTAAAATCAGTATTTATTAGTCATTGACCCTTCAGAATCAACATCTAAATTAGGCACTTGTAGTAGAAAATAAAAGCTGCTTTTCCCTGAACTGTGAGAGCTCACGGGCTAAAGAAAAACAGGATCCATACTCCAAGAAAGAAAGTAGTTTGGGATTTAATACGGCAAGGATCCGAGGTGAAGTGATTGTGTGTGGTTGAATGAAGGGAAAGAAGCAAGGTCTAGGGAGGACATCCTACCTCTGGGGATCAAATTGTGAAAAGCCTCAAAGGTCACAGAACTTCAGAGAAGAGAGTGTTTTAAGATTATCTAGGCTAATTCTTCCATTTATAATTGAGGCCCAGAGAGGGTAAGTCACTTGCCCAAAGAGAAAAAGCAAAATGATGGCATCACTGGCAAGAATACCTCAGGTTCCTGACTCCTGGTCCAGGGCCCAATTGGGAATAGACAAGATGTCGATGGGGACTGGCAAGGTTAGCTGGGACAAAGGGATTTCCTCAGGATTGTGGAAGTAGAATCAGTAACAGGTATGAATCTGAGTTCTTGGTTGCAAACTACAGAAACTGACTCTGGCTCTCATAAACAGAGATGGGATCTGTTAGAAAAATGGAGGTTAGGGGGAGCTCCCCAAAATCCACAGGAAAAGCTGGAGAAAGAGACTTGGCAAACAGGCAGCAGTTGAGAGAAGCTGAGTGTCAGATCCCAACCAAGGTCACTGGACATCCGTGGCCACATTAGAATACATTGTAAGATTCCTGTTCCAGGTTCCAAGTCCAGGTAAAAGCCTCATGAGGCAGAGATGGCTCCAGGTTGGAGACCACGTCTTATCCTCTATGAAATCCATGGTGACTGGTCTATTGCAGGCATGCAAAAAACATCTGCTACACTGAAGAGGAACAGTATTCCTAGTTTTTATTTTTCTGTTCACTTTCTTGGGCTCTTCAGTCACACACTTAAATCCCACACTGTGAGTGGGGTAAGCTGCCACAAGTAAACTGTGGTACGTGAGGCATGTAATTAGTTTGTTTAAATTTAATAACATCTAACAAAAATAAATTGGAGATAATATTTTGAAGTTCAAGTTAACACAACAAAAACCTAGATTTGTTTGTAACGGGGCACATCCCTGCCTGAAAAAATCCAGCTTTCTCTTTCACTGATTAGCTTTGCAAACAAAATCCTTTCCAAATGATAAGACTCACAGTTTCAGTGCAGTAGGTAACAATGAAAACAAAACTTATGTAGCAGTACTATACACCAGGAACTATTCTAAGCACTTTATAAATATTAGCTCATTTTCTCTGCACAGCACTCTGAGACAGATAATCACATCATCCCTGTTTTATGGATTAGAAACCAAGGTGCAGTGAGATTAAGAAATTTGCTCAAGGTTATAGCATTTAGTAGGGGTCAGAGCTAGCTGGCACTTGAACCCAGGCATCTGGCACAAGAGCCCCTATTCTTAACCACTGTGCCGGTTCCCTTCCTGCAAGCAGTCAGAGTTGGCTGGTGGGAAGGGGGCATGAGGTTGGGGTAACACAAGAGAAAGTCAAGAGCTGCTACCACATAAATAAAAATTAAGATTTTTCTCTGTCAGAATATATCACTGAGAACAGTAAAAGATGGATAAGAATCTGATACAGAATGTTTGCAACAAAAACAAATAACTAGGACACTTTACATATAAGAAGAAAACTGCCTGACAGGTAAATGGGCAGAAGCTATGCCTTAGATGGTTGGTTCACAGAAGACAAAAGACCATTAAACAAATAGACATTGCCTAGCCACAATAAGAACCCAAGAATGCAAATTAAGAATGAGCTATTATCTTTAAAAAACTAACCCAACTGACATTTAAAAAGAAAGATAAAATGGCAGTGAGATGTAGTGAGATAGACACACTCATACCCACCCAAGAGAATATGATATGATCTTTCTAGAAAGCAACTTGGCAAAAAGAGTCTGAACAAAATGTCCACCTTTTCCCCCAGTAGTCCTGCATTTGAAGATGTATGATTGAGAAACAATCAGAGATGCAGCCAAAATTTATATATATAAATGCTAATCACATTATTTATAGCAAAAGAAATAGAAAAATAATCCAGTTAAATAGAAACAGAATAAAAAAATTAAATATCTAAAGTTAAATACAACGGAATATCAGGCAGTTATTTGAGTATATACTTACAAGGAAAATAATGATAGTTTAATAATATGAAAATTTTAAACTAAAAATAAGTTTTATTATAGAAAATTTCAAACATACAGAGGAGTAGAAAGGATGATAAAAGGAGCACCTCAAATACACATCACCTAGATTCAACGATTAGCATGGTGCCATATTTATATCAGTGTGTTTGCAGAACTACTTCAAAGTAATCGTGATATCATTTTAATGGCAAGAATCAGGATATATTCATTCACTCAATTAAAATATGTTTATTGAACATCTACTACGTGTCAAGCTGGGTGCTAGGGATATAGCAGTAAACAGTCACGCGTGTGTGGTAAATGTGGTAACATGGGTAGGGAAGAAATGGGGTTCCTACATCCTGTAGAGCTACCTAGGACCATACCCCAGAGGGGACACTGGTTCCTCTGCCCTCCACCACTGCCACTAAAGTGAGGTGACAGATACACTCTGTGCTGACAGCACAAGGAGCAGGGTGGAGATGGGGGCAGGTATCACAAGGGTCGGTCAGACCCTGCCATAAATCCCCGGGCACTGCTACTTTCCAGTTGTGAGCTGGGCAAGTTAGTTCAACTCTTTTGGCCTCAGTCTCCTTTTCTGTAAAATGGGAATGATAATATCAACCTCACAAGATTGAAGGTAAGATTTGAATGAGAGTGCATATAAAACACATAGTACAGCATAAAAGGGATTAATAAGTAGTATCTGTCAACATCATCATCCAGCTCCCAAAGGAAAACCATTTTCCTCACCCTACAGGACCTAGACTCTTTTCACCAAAGACAACAAGACCCTCAAGCCAGCCCAATTATCTTCAGGGCAAGGGTAGCTGAGTGAGATTACTGTATAACAGTGGTAGGATGGCAGAACTCTGTGAAAAGGTGGGAAAGAAGGACTTGTCGGGTCCTTTCTAGCAGCACCATTTAATGGGCAGGGTGTGTGCCTGTGACATTGTTCTGGGCACTAATCTCATTTGGTTGCCATATCTTGCAAGGCAGTTCTGACTATGCAGGACACCAGGGCTCAGAAAGCCAACTATACTTGCCCAGGGTCATATAGCTCAGAAGAAACCAAAGCATAGTCTGATTGCAGTCATACCCTGTGGACTTCCTGGAAGGCCCCATGACCCAGATGAGACATTTCCTGCTATTCCCGGTAAAGGCAGATGCCGTAGGCAGTCTATTGTAGAGAGAAATATTAGGAGTTGCAGAGAGGAAGGCAGGGGGCAGGGAACACAGGTCCCCTTCTGTTCTCAGGCCTGGCTTTGGAAAACACAAATCTCTTCCACCTCTGCTTTCTGGGGAGCTGGAAACTAGGAGTAGTGACATCAGGCCTAGGACCTTCTCTACAAATCCTCTTGATCCGAGACCTTCTGAGATCCATCCAAACCTTCTGAAAGCCCCGGATACTATCATCAAAAGGAACATGCCTGGCCTCAAGAACACAGAAGACAGAAGTCATCCATCCCTCGGGAAGGTCTGGCTTTATGGTTAGAAACAGAATAGGCAAGTCCATATAGCCATAAACATCCAGTCCCCTGAAAGGCAGTTGTGGAGGGCAGGTATTTAACTATCATACAAGCAGGACCAGAGCCCAGTCCTAATCGGCCAGACATACCAAACAGCTCTACTCAGCCCATCGCCCTGCCCACTGCCATCAGCAACATAAACA
>NW_011888782.1:23202537-23204817 GCF_000151845.1 Pteropus vampyrus | reverse complement strand
GAAGCCTGGCTGTCAGCAGTGAACCCACCAACCAGCCACAGCACATGTCAGAGGCAACAAACCACCCAGGTGCAAACACCCCAGGCAATGACAGTTTAGCTCTCCCCATCTAATCCTCTCTCAGCAGCGCACTCAAATCCTGACAAATTCCCTAATCGCCTAATCCTTGGGTGGCTGTTCCTCAGCTGTGGGCTGTGCCAGGCTGACTTGCTGTGACGCACAGGAGCAAAGAGTGGGGCAGGGCCACACACCAGAGAACGGACATGCCTTACCGTGGCAACTCTCACATGAGTCGAGACGCCTGGGCAGCCACGCTTTACCACACTGTACTGCAGAGATTCCTGTCCAACCAAGGTCCTTTAAAGAAGGAGGAAAGGGAAGGAGAGACAGGGACGCCACTGAGCCCAGAGCCAGACTGAAAAAGTTAAGGAGAGTTTGACTTTGCTCGCAGATGTTGCAACTTGCCTTCCGCTGGGCAGTCAGCTTCACCCGGTCAGGGAGATCTGTTGTTCTAATCCGCCCAGCTGGGGTGACCTTTGAAACCCTTGGCTGCCAGCTGCAGAGGCTGTCAATGGAGTCCCGGGGAAACCAAAGGTGGAAGCTCATGGGTTTTTACAGAGCTGCAGATTCCAATCTGAGTGTGGAGCAAAGGGAGGACGCTGTCAAGCAGAGAGCTGAGCTTGGCACACTCTCAACTCCACATCTGGCCTGGAACACTACTCACCCCTTGGCACATCTAGCCTAGGATCACCATCCAGGTCTCGTGGGACATTTGTGTCCTGAGACCCAGCTTCTTTCTCCTTAAATTGAGGAAGCCCCATTTATGATCCCTTGAGTGGGAGGCAAGCCCAGAGAGCAGATGGATGGGGGAACTCCAGGCTGCAATTGTCTTAAGGAATCTGGGCTGAGATTTGAACTAGCCTCCACAGACTGTGTTCACATCGTGCACAGGATCCAATAGCGCTGGTCCTGACCCCTGGCGAGCCTCAGGAGAGGTCCCTGGCGAGCCTCAGGAGAGGTCCCTGGAGCATACTTCTAAAATGTGGTAATAAGGTGATGCCCAGCCCAGTAACTCTCTTCCAGGGGTCGGAACAATTTCCATAATTCCAGAGGAATCTCTCATGCAACTCACACCTTGGGACAGGGCACATTTTGATAATCGTTGCTTTAGCCCATTCCCCTACTCTCCCTGTCATCTGCTTTCACTTCTGTTCTCCTTAAAATACGTAAGTGGAAAGAGAAAAGTGGTTTTATAGGAGTAATGGTGTGCAGCTTTGAGGGACGGGTGGAGAAGAGGGTGAATCAACACCTAATTTGATTCCATTTTTTCTTCCAAAGAGAATGGTTGAACAAATGTGGACCAGAGAGATTTGAAGCCTGAGACAGACACTGATGAAGAGAACGCCATTAAGTCAATTAAATCCTTGGCTAAAACTGAATGTACATCTCAGATTCTGGAAGAGCTTGCAGATGGTAGATATTTTGAATATTTTAGTGGCTAATAAGAAAGAAATAAATCCAAAAAACAATGCTGTTCATCACTGAGGAATGGAGATGAATCTGAATCTAAGTCTTCCTAGTCAGAGGTCTCTGGTAGTGGGCAACAAAACTGGAAAGTCATTTTAAATTGGATGGAACTGAGGAAAATGATTTGGATAAAACCATGAAAGGTGTATTCATCAAACCTGTGGGTAACACTAAGCGAGTGGGAACAGCTAACATGCCGGATGTTAAACAGACTCCTGAAAGATCAGCAAAAGAGACCAGAGCTTGAGAAAATGTTTAAAAGCACAAATTTAAAGTTCCTATACTTAGGCTCAAAAACGAAAACTTAACAACTGCCCAACTACAAAATGGATGATTAGACACACTCAACAAAGACTTCTGGCCCCAACGATGTTGGGCTGGGTCCCATGTTTGAAACATGCACCAAATCCCTTATGCTGTGTTCGTCGCACACATCATAGTTGGCAGACGTGTGTGCAGTTTGGTGGTTATATGATTAACCCCTGTCTCCCTCACTGGAACACAAGCTCCACCAAGTCACAGGTCCTGTGTGTTTCGCTCACTACCATATCCCAATGCCTAGAATACTGAGGAGCACCTAGTAAATTCTCAAAAGATATTTGTGGAACATATTAATGAATAGACATTTGGGCTAAAACAAAAAAAAAAATTAAAAAAAAAAACATAAAAATCATTTCCAAACTATGACACCACTTAATTTTGTTGGATAGGGAACCTTGTGAATGTTAGAAAGAGGACATAGGGAAAGCAGTG
>NW_011888782.1:23192582-23200867 GCF_000151845.1 Pteropus vampyrus | reverse complement strand
CTGTGAGACCCCAGGATAGGCCATGAAGATGCTGAAGACTGAGCCAGTGCTTGTAGCAGGCACCTATGCAGTTACTCTAACTTCTCAGCCCTCTGGCCAGCCCCCAGGTCTGCCTACAGAGGGGCTGGGGCTGAAATTGCTGAGGGGAAACTCCAGGAAAAAAAAGGAGAAAAAGAGACAACCAATAATAGCTACTGTTTAGTGAGCACTTACTATGTGCCAGACACCGAAGTAAGTATTTGAGGTGACTTGCCTCATTTAATCCCTTAGCAGAGCAGCAAATATTAATAGCAAAATCAATGGAGAGTATCATTCAGTAAATGGAATATATTCATTTTCTTTCTATTACTTCATCCTTCTCCCTCCCCCAGTTATTTAGAAACACGAATCTTGGGAAACGAGGAGCAGGTGGGAGGGCTAGCAAGTGGGTTTGGGCAGCCCATAGGGTATGGGTGTGCTGTTGTGTCAGAGGGCTGAGGAGAGATCTAGAAATGAGAGAGAGAGGGAGTCTGCCATGATCTGCCCTGCCCCTGCCCTCCAAGTCTTTAGAGAAGCCTAGGAAAACTTTGAAAAAGAAGGCCCAGGAAAGAAGGGAGCCTCATGATTCTGCTGATCACACCATGCCCTGAAAGGGACTCTGAGCAGCTTCTCTAGTTCCAGATTGGAATGTCCCACCCCTTCTGAGTCATCTGAAGCACACAATGCCCCTCTGCTTTTTAGGGGGAAGCTGGCCCTATGTTGATGAACTGAAGGGACAGGCCTGGAGGTTCCTGTGCTGGGAGGCCCCTTAGATTCTGAGAACACAGATGCAGCTGAACTGTGAGCAAAGCTCACATAGGCCTGGCTACGGAACGTGGTCCCTGCTTCTCTCCGTACGGTTTAGGGGAGATACCAGCTTCCTGTGGCCTGTTTCTTCTGGGAAAACATTAGCTCTGTGGCTAGACTAATGCCTGGATGAGTTGAGGAGAGGGAAGAGGAAGACAATTCTGTGAGAGTCTTGCCTTTCCACATGAGAGCCTCAGGCATTGGGCTGGAAGATGTCTTCCAAAGAAAGGGGGAGCAGGAAGCACCTGACTAGAAGGGGCTGCAGAGATGTGGGACACTGATAAGAAAAGGCTGAGTTTGAAGGCTATCTTCAGCCACAAGCTCCACAGTTCCTTCTGGACCTCCTGGGGCCCACACCCACCTGGCTCTAGCATGTCATGGCTCATTCAAGCTTCCCTTAATGAGAGGCCTGAAGATACTTCTTTTGCAAATCCTCCCCTCTATGACACAGCACAAGAAAACAAGTCACAGCTAACCTGATTTATTTACTCCTACAGGCTCCTGGATTTGAAATTTGAGTTTGTAGTTGTTTTCTAATTACTCCTACCAACACGATCTGTTTCTCTGGCTAAAGCCAAAGGCCTGGCAAATAATGTTATATATTTCTAGTTTCCTTCCACTCTTGGTCAGCACTGAGATAAGAGAGCAGGTCCACACAGAAGGGGAATAAGGAGGGAGTCTCTAACCTGCTGGAAGAGGGGTGTTTTTAATGCAATTTTCCCAGGTGTGATTTTCAGGTTGGTCACCTCAGCTGGAGAAAGAGGGAACCAATCCCTACTTTAGGGTCAAGCCCAGAGCTGGAGTAACCACCAGTCCCAGGACACTAGCGACAATATATTGACAATCTAAGACTAAATTAGGTGGTGATGGCCAGCCAGTGGACTCCAATGAGAGATTCAATCACAGGCTTTGTAGTTAGGCAGGCCTGAATGTAAACCTGCCTCTGACACTTACCAGCCAGATGACCTTGGGTGATATACTTAATCTCTCTAAACCTCAATTTTCCCACCCGTAAATCTGCTTTGCATGGCTCTTTGTATGGAGATTAGAGGCAACTGAAGTATCTAACACAAAGTAGTCACTCAGAATATCCAATACATTGCAACTATAATATGAATTTCTAACAATGCCTGGCATATAGCAAGCATTCAATAAATGGTAACTCTCTGATAACAGTCAATTATGCAGAAGAATCAGAGGTATCACATTTCACTTAGATATTCTAGTTCATTTAAATATTGCTATAAATATTGCTCTATCATAAAGAGTAGATTACTAATTCACTCTCTTCTGTTGACTTCTTTTTATCAGTTACTTGTCATTGGCTAGACAGCATGCATTGCTCTCACCCTCCCAAATTATTAATGTTAGCGTAATGGAATATGCCTGGATCACAGAATGTAGAGGCTGGAAGGGAACGGAAATCATCTAGTCCAACATCCTTATTTTACACAGGGGCCCAGAGTGGATCTAGTGGGGCAGAGATCTCTGAAGTTTGCAAGGCACAGAGAAAGGGCCACAACCATCTGAGCTGGTGAGCCCTGCAGTAGGAAGCTGAGCTGGGTTGGGCATTTGGTGCTGTATGTCTAAGAGCAAGGGAATTCATCTGGGAAAGCACCGGCCACGGGGAGTTTTCAGAGATCGTCATCAAACTAATTGAGACTAGGCTGTGGAGGGCCTAGAATAGCAATCAATGCTCTTAGAGAATGCTACCAAAAGGGTTTTTATTAAAAAATTAACATGGAGCTACTGATAACTTATGAAATGTTTTCCCAGTCAAGATCTTACTCCTCTTCACAACATATTGAGATATGTTATAACCCCATTTTATTGATGGCAAATCTGAGGCTCAAAAACCAAGTCAATTAGAATCCAGTCCTTTTTACTCCAAATCTTGGCTTAATTTGGTAACATATGCAGGAAGGATTTAGCAAGATATGTGCAATATAATTATATTAATACCATGCCCAACAGGAAACTTCCAGCATAACAACAGTTTAATCTTCCCTTAGGTTTTACTGAAATATCTGATGGGTACGTGGGTACAAATTTGACTAATGTAGTCAATCCTTAGGCCAGGGAAAGTCCCTTATATTTGTCCTAACAAATGGATGACTTCATTTCAATCATTCGGGCCTAAGGGGAAGGCCATGTATACTGGCTAATCTCTAGCAAATTTATGCAGGCTCACCACCACCATCAATAGATATACCTCTCCCCCTACACAGAGATGCTCTCTCTTCCCATTCAAGGGCCAGAAATCTCTGTTTTCCCCCAAAGCTTGCTGCTCTTCTCCAGGCTCCCCTCAACTCTCCTCCCACTGGCTGGGCACAACCCCAGACCTCAGCCTTGCGAGCTCTATCAGAACTGACGGGAGGATGCCTTGGCTGTGTGACAAGCCCTATGTTTCCACATGTAGTTCACCCCTTGCCCTCACCTTCCCTCTCATGATATAAGGGCCTAGTCCTAGGGCAGCCTCTAGCTGTGGATGAGAAACAATGGCTTAGTGTTTCCTGGAACTCACCTGGGGTGGTGAAAAGCTTCCAGCCCAGCCCAGCCAGGTTTATCAGCCCAAAGGCCAAAAGTCAAGCTCAGACACAGCCCTGCTCCTTCTCAGCTTCCTCATTCTTCACTCCAAGAGGCTGCATCCCTTTTGCTGGTTGCACCCCTGCCTAGCATTCTCCAGTCCTTAGGAGAAGGTCACAGGGGAGCCTGCCTCTCCAAGGTTCCTTCAGGATTCTTGGGTACCACCCTCAGGTCCTTTGCAGAGGAGACTAACTCACCATAGGAACATGAAATATCAGGGCTGGAAGGGGCCTAAGATATGATACAATCCCACTTCCATCCCCAGAGGGGTGTACCTATGTGCTCTTTGGGGATACTTGAGGCCACCTCATCCTGGAACATCAAGTATACTCAAAGATTTGGAGGAAGCATTTTAATATTAAAGTCACATTATTGTATAGAATGACAGCTGAACAGAACTATGAGTAGATTTTACAAATAACTATAGGACTTCGAAAGAATGCTATGCTTTCTGCAAGCTGCTTCAGGCTACAATTCAAGCCCCTACCCGCAAAATGTACTTCTTCCTCCACTTCCCTTGGGGATGGCAAAGTCAGAGAAGCACTGGTCCTATTCAACCTTCCTGTCTCACAGAAAGGTAACCTCAGTTCCAGATGAATGAAATGACTGTGAACCACAATATATACTGTTGCTAATAAAAACAACCCATTTATTGACTGCTTACTGGGGGCCAGGTACTATACTGGGGGATTTTACCTAAGTTAACTTTCCTTTTCAAAGCAATTCTATAAGATAAGTATTATTTTTATTTGAAAAATGAAGAAAAGACTCGGAAGTTGAGCAATATATCCAAGGTCACAGAGCTAACAATAATAGCGACTTCTTATCAGCTAGATTTGAATCCAGGTCTCTGACTCCAACATTCAGACCCTTGGGAACAACATCACACTATCAGAGATGCCACGGGGAGGAGCTGGGATTGGGTCAGAGTCCAAGGTCCTGGTGTTTTATCCTGGCTCTGTCACTATATTACACACAGCCACAGAACCTAAGGGGGCCTTAGCTCACCTTCTCAGTCTATAGATAAGAAAACTGAGGCCCAGAGAGAAGGACCCAGCTTAAGGACAGAACCACTGAATTTCAGGGAAAGAATCTGCTAACAGTGGGTCCTGGGGAAGTGTCCTAACCTCTTTAGGATTAGAAAACCCCCTTGGATATATCAATTTATAATCTGATGTATACATCCAGTCAGCTTCTGTAAGCCCTAGAACCTGTGGGGGCCCTCACAAACTTTGGTCTGCAGACAGCAGCTCAGTCAAGCTACTTTTAACCTCTTGCCAGATAGCTGGACAGGGCTGTTAAGAAAACTCATTTGACAATTGTTAGTCACTTCCGGTTCTGAAGTTATTACCTAGTCTGCTAGTAATTAGCTAAGATTTGTACTCCAGGAAGCAGAACATGTACAGTAGTAGCCAAAAGCCACAGCCACAAGCATACACATCCCTCTTAGCAAGGGAATTCCAGAAGTTCATTCACCCTGTGGTTTGCATCTATAAGAATCTTCTTCTACATCCCAACTCCCTAGGCTACTGATGTTTATCAAAAATATCTACTCCATGGCTAGACAAAAGCATGCTGAGAAGATGCAACTCTCTCTTGACTATTTAGAATATTTACATTATCCTTGGTTTCCATTTTGATCATGTAGGCCAATCAAGCCAGGTTTATCAAGTCTGTCTTCCCAGTAGAGCAGGAAGAACTCAGCCTAAGGGTCAGAATGCACAGACTGTCCATACACTTATCGCTGTGTGTTTACTGAACACCTACAAGGACCACTGCAAGCATAAATAAGGTGAGAGGTTAAACAGAATGTGGTGAACATCATATCTTCCCAGTACAATGACATTAGCACTGTAGGAAGAGTGAGGATGCACACCTTACTTCTGGACCTCACTCTGCCAGTCGTCTCCATTTGCTTCCATGATCGCCCTCCCTTACACCCTATTGCTCTCCCACACCTGCCCCTACTTTTCCTTTCCAGTTGAAGTGGCCACTCTCTGGGTGAAGAGTTCAACTGCAGCCCTTCAGTGCCACAAGTGAATGGGGCATCCTTGGGTCTGAAGCCTGGGCCTCTGGGCCCCAATTTCAGGCGTGGGCAAGCACTGTTATCAGCAGGAACACAGCAAAAGGTTACTGACCTTCTGGAGACAGGATCCTGTGCTCAGAAGTGTTAGTTCAACTGGCTCCCAATGGGTAGGAGAGAGCACTTATCCCTCCCAACCTTCTCTGAGAAACAGAGGGTCACTTACACGTGGAGGAAAGATTTCCCCCACAGGAGGCACCATCGGCTGCCAGAGAGGGAAGTGCAGGCTGATGTAGGCCAGTAGGAAGATCAGTGGGCCACTCCCAAGTATGAGCTGGGCTAACAATGGGCCAAAGGAGCACAGACCTTGAGGAAAAGGGATTTAAAATCTTTTTGAAGAGGCCAGATTAGAGAAGAAAATAATAGAAACCCAGGGACCAGAAAAGTGGGATTGGAAATAAAACAGCTTCTGGAGCACTGGCCTGTTCACAGGCCCTTAAACCCTTCATGTTTTTTCCACTCCTGATCCAAGCAATTCTGCACCCTGCTCAGGACACACAGCCAACACAAAAGCAGCAGTCCATTTTCTGGCATTCAGCCCAGAGGGTTGTGTGGTCTCGGTATTTATTGGGTGTCTAATGTTCTCTCTCTCTCACAGTAACAAAGATGGTATGGGACTCTGAAGAAAAGTATGTTGTTTATCATCACTGCGAAGCTGTGAAATGGCCATTCGAGTTGTTAGAACTTTTTCTTCTAGGCAATTTAGGTAAGCTTCTATCCAGTGGGCACAGCAGCCAATCAGCAAGGCCTCTCCAGGTGCGGGTGATTAGACCAAAAAAGGAATACTTAATGTGCTTATCTATACCAACTACGTCTATTAAATTAATAATGCACTTCTAATTACTAAATTCCATTTCTAACTGTTACGTAACGTTTAACAAAATGCTATCATATGGAGCTTTTATTACTAATGCTTAATGTAATGAATCAGTTTTACTCTCACCCCTGGGACTTCCTAGATTCCAGGGTTTGATGGTGGGGGGCGATTCAGGACATTATACTGAAGAACTTTTGTCATCGACTCTGCTCACCCCATACCTACTACTCAGGGCTGGGTTCTGTCTCCCTGGCATTGTCCTTCTCAGATTCTGTCCATCTCAGGTAAAAAACTGGACCTCACTACTGACAGCTCCTGTTCTCTGTGGTATGGCTATGATGAAACGAGAGAAAGGTCAGAACTGTCTTGCATACACCATTCAGTTTAAGCTTTCACAATGGTACCCAACCCCCTCCCCCTCGTCCATTAAAAAGTTCTTTGCCCACTGGACCACAATGGGAAGTGCAATTTGGCATGAATGCATACTTGTGCCGGTGTCCTCCCTTAGCTAGAAGGTTCCTGGCAAGTCTGCATATGGCCTGGCCTCCAAAGCAGAGGGCTCTCTCTCTTAAGTGAGGTAACGCTTTTCTCTTTATGTCTTAACTAGAGAGTCAAAATAGTATCCAGGGGCCTGAAGGCAATTTCTTGCTTAAGTCCAGGAAAAGCCAAAGAGAGCTTACTCCCACACTCACCACCTATGACCCTCAACCAAACAATAGGACAAAACATCTACAAAAAGTCTAGATATCTCTTCACTTTGGTAATCCTGGAAGAACTTATCTGTTTGCTCAAATGTAGAGTGAGCTGCATCTGCCTGGCTTCTCTGTTGACTGGAACCCCCTCTGAGCTGAGACTATTAGGATACACTGCCTAAAGAAGGTCCTATGCCTCCTCTCTCCCAGTCCCATGATGTCCAAGCAGGCATCGGGGTCAGACCAATCCTCCCATGGGCACAATCACACCCTACTTTTCTTGAAGTTGAATCTGGGCTCAGCTCCCAGGCTGACTCAAAGATGATCAACTTGGTGGGCTATTCAGTAACATGGTTCCCAATAGGCCAGTCTTGACAGAACGAACAAAACAGAGGGCAGATACCAAGAAGTAAACAGAGCCAACCCAGGCCAAGTCTCTATCTGCTTAAAGTTACCATATTCCACCATTTGAATGTATTTCTACATTAGCCGTATGTGGGCTTTTCTATTAAAAGTCAAGAACTTCTCTAGGGAGAAATGCCCCCAGGCAGTGGTCCTCAACTTTTTTGGCACCAGAGACCGGTGCTCCTATGAGATTCTAATGCCTGATGATCTGAGGTGGAGCTGAGGTGGTGATGCTAGCGCTGGGGAGTGGCTGCAAATACAGATGAAGCTTTGCTCCCTGGCCCGCTGCTCACTTCCTGCTGTGCGGTCCGGTTCCTAACAGGCCACAGACCTGTACCAGTCCCTAGTCCAGGGGTTGGACCCCTGTTCCCAGGTGCACAAATAGGGAAAAGGCTTAGCTGGTAAGTTGTCTACTCTTGCTGCTTCTGCTCATTAAAAATGGTAATGGTCATGTATTGGATTTGTGGGATAGGTGAGGAAAGATGCAAGGAAAAGAGATGCTCCTAAGTTAGAGTGAAATACGAACTCTAGCCACGTGCTGGGGTAACTCTGGCATAACCACCTGGATTATCCTATAACTAATTGAGAAGCAGAGATACATTCACATGTTGTATCTGGGTCACTTCTCCATCAGTCTAGGCCTACCTCAGCAATAGAGAATCTTAATTCACCAGCTCTTAAGTGCTAGAGGCAACCAGCAAGGCAAATGCCCTCAACCTAGAATGTCTTCCTCCTCCCTTTTCAATAACTAGTGTGACCACATGACATATTATCCAAACCAGGACTCCTGAGAATGATGAGGGGCCCTATTAATATTTATGCTGGGATTGTCCAGAGGAACCAGGATGTATATATGGTCACCCTAATCACTTCCACA
>NW_011888782.1:23179938-23191787 GCF_000151845.1 Pteropus vampyrus | reverse complement strand
GCCCGCTGCTCACTTCCTGCTGTGCGGTCCGGTTCCTAACAGGCCACAGACCTGTACCAGTCCCTAGTCCAGGGGTTGGACCCCTGTTCCCAGGTACACAAATAGGGAAAAAGCTTAGCTGGTAAGTTGTCTACTCTTGCTGCTTCTGCTCATTAAAAATGGTAATGGTCATGTATTGGATTTGTGAGATAGGTGAGGAAAGATGCAAGGAAAAGAGATGCTCCTAAGTTAGAGTGAAATACGAACTCTATCCACGTGCTGGGGTAACTCTGGCATAACCTCCTGGATTATCCTATAACTAATTGAGAAGCAGAGATACATTCACATGTTGTCCCTGGGTCACTTCTCCATCAGCCTAGGCCTACCTCAGCAATAGAGAATCTTAATTCACCAGCTCTTAAGTGCTAGAGGCAACCAGCAAGGCAAATGCCCTCAACCTAGAATGTCCTCCTCCTCCCTTTTCAATAACTAGTGTGACCATATGACATATTATCCAAACCAAGACTCCTGAGAATGATGAGGGGCCCTATTAATATTTATGCTGGGATTGTCCAGAGGAACCAGGATGTATATATGGTCACCCTAATCACTTCCACAGTCTTCCTAAGTCTAGACATAAGATGTGACTTCAAAGATGTCTTCCCTGGCCACATTCACCCTATTCTGGACAAGCATGTGCTTCACATGCCCTCAGTCCAGGGAACTGTTACGTTACTTCACACACTGGGTTATATCTGGACATGTTCTCATGTGTGGCCTTGCTCCTTTTCTAAACAGTGTCTTGGTTGCTGATTCTTTGTATGAACTTTGAACTCATGCCAGTTCCCTTGTTCCATCCTCTTTTGTCATTGTTTATAAACAACATTTGCTGAAAGTTTGGTTTGTTATGAAGATTACAAATGAGTTTTTTTCCTAACATAAATACTATCATTTTCTATATACATATTTTCTAGTCTTTTTCAATATATGTACTTTTAAAAACAAAATTATATATACACATATCATTGCCTTTATTTTCTTACTTCAGGCTAAACCACAAACTTTTTCCTGGTTACAGAACACTCTTCATAAGTCTCATTTTTAATGACTCTATAATATTCCATCAAGTAGATAAACCATAATTTACTCAATTATGCCCCTGTTATTTACCATTTAGGTTGCTTCCAATTCCACTAAAACAACATCGCAAGTTACAGTTTCATGAACGCAGCTTTCCCTTCATTCTAGATCATTTCCCCAGGATATATTTCAAGAATTTTGATTACTGAGTCAAAGTACATGGAATTTTTAAAGCTCTTGAATTTAGGTCTTCTCGATTTCTACTACCTGGGGCCAACTCATGGCTCCCCAGATGCTTTACTTTCCTTCCTTAGCTCAGTTTGAGCTTGAGCTCCTTGATCTGGGACCAAGTCTCAGGCAAGAAACAGGTCTGGGATTTCTGCACAGTTAGAAGGGATGTGTGCACTTAAATTTCTGACTAAGTTAGGCAAAGTTGGGAAGTAAGGCAAATGTTGAGCAAGACAGGAAAGGATCCAATACTAAGGAGTCATGAAGTTCAAAACAACTGCTATTATCAAGTAAAACTTCAGGCCTTCTGCCCTCTCCTGCATAATCCTGCCAGTGGGTAGCTCTGAAATGCCTTCAGCAATCTCTCCCACCTGGCCAAGTCCTGTTCTTAACTCAAGATTTCCTCTTCTGTAAGACCTTCCCAGTAGGATCTGTGACATGGGTTCACAAGCACCCATCCAGAACAAAGCTTCCACCAATCCATGATAAAATACGAAAAATGAGGACAACGCATAGACTTTTCCATATAGCTCAATGAACGTAGTTTTAAAGGCTATCCTTTAATTTCAGTTGATGTCCTTCAGAATTTTTGGAATTAATGTATTCCTTCACATGTTTATAAAAATGTCATGGCTTTGTTTAATTAGTTCACTTATCACATATTTTTGAGAGCTCACTACCTGCCAGGTACTAGACTGCTAGACTCCAGGAGACACAACAGTGAACACAACAGACAAAGGTACCTGTTGAGTGAACCTTGACAATGAGCAATTTTCATTGTAACATGAGCTCCTAACGTTAAGCTTTTGATTGTCAGGTCACCCACTTCAAAGGGATCCATCTCAAATACATTGCCAGCCTTAGGACTAGAAAAAGATGCAGGCTACCTCACCCATGAGGTTGCCTTGTCTTTAGAGAGCTCTGGTTGTCTTAGATAACTGACCAGTTTAACCACTTGCTTTTTTCTTCCGGTACTTTAATTGCTGCTCTTATGTTTTATATTCACCAATAAAGAGTTTACCATGAATCCCTAGGCACCTCACCCTCCATCCCAATAAAAGTAGAATTCCAGGTCTGAGCTTGCAATTGTCCCCACCTCTTTCCTTCTTTCTCTTCACCCTCAACCTTGCTGTGTGGTCCTAGGCATGCAACGTACCCACCAGGACCTGTGAGTAATAAACCTTATATTTTCTAAGTTCCCAGACAGTTGTTGCTTGGGTGGATAGTTTTTGATGAATGGTGAAATCTTAAGAACCACAAGGGTTGGTTCAGGCACAACATTGCTCAGGTTGGGAAAATGTCTGTGAGGGCTCACCACAGAGGAGATGGGACCCAGGTGAGTGTCTCCAGGCATTTCCAGCCAATAGCATCACTATCAGTAGGCTGAGCCAGAAAGAAAACAGAGCCCCCACCCAGATCTTGAGCTCCAACTATGGCAGCTTTTTCTCTTCAGCCATAGTGTCCTCTGGGGGAACTCAGATTTATATATCTTTATATCTCCATGGAAGAGTGTCCTGCACATATTTTCTGAGGACAGGGTTTCATAAAGACACCAACACTTTCCGGAGGATTAGTGGGGACATTTGTTGCACATACAGTAGGGGCCTGTGGGCAGTATGGAGGCCCCACACTGCCTGGCTTCCAATCCCAGCTCTGCTCCAGGACCTTCAGCAAATTCTTTCGTCTCTCTTAGCCTGCATCCTCACTTGTCAAACAGGAAGGATGGTAATAATACCTGCCACAAGATGCTATGAAGATTGAAGCCCTCAACATAGTGCTTGGCGCATCAAAAAGCCCACAATAAATGAACCTAGTTGTAGCAATGACAACAGCATCAAACGGGTGCTAAAAAAAAAAACCAGCTAAGAGGTGACTATGTGTCAACATTAAACCCAACTGAAACTGAAGAGTCATTTCACTGGCCAGAAAACTAAGGATTTAACAGAGAAAATTAAATTTGTATAAGAAGGAAAAAAAAGAAAAAAACTAGCCAGAGTTTCTCTTCCTTCTCCACTGATATCAATGATTAAAATGATAGGATTTCATTTATATCAATCATAGAAATTTGGCAAAAATGTTCCTGTCAAACCCAGGTTTCTCCAATGCCGAGCATATGCCAGAACTCAACCATAAATGGCCTGGATGAGTTGAAGATTGTGGAACTGGGGATAAACATACACAGTTCAGAAACTTTCCTGAAGTATGGACATTCCACAGACAGGTAATTTAAGTGCCACAGAGAGCTTTGGAATTGAAGAAGTCTGAAAAGGGTGAGGTGGGATAGAAAAACAACATTGGCCACAACCAGCAGAAGGACAAAGGCCCAAATTTGTAGAAGTTGCTCTTAGCTCTGTGATTGAAATGGAATGCTGCACAGATTTAATATCAGTGGTGCAGATAAAATAATGTCAGCAGATTGGATAATTAAAGATTTTTGGCTCACTTCTTCACTCTCTCACTTTCTGGAGGGAGGATGAGAAAAGAGATGGGTCCAATAAACCAAGAATTCCTCAGAGTTTTAAGTATATTTTTAGTACTCCTGACATCTGGGATAGCAGAGGCATTATTTCGGGATCAGATCCTGATCGTGCCCTTTACTTTGGGCTAAACATCACTCTCTAAAACCCTTTGATGAGAATGTAATTATTTTAAAGATATGCACAGGCTAATTGAGACCACATTTAGGGAGTCTTTGGCTTCCAATAAAAGATGTTTCTGGCTGAGTAGAACAGATGCCATTAAACCAGTTGCCACCACTCCTATTCTTCACCATCTCCCAAATTCATTTTCCCACCTTCCCAGGGTTCCTCCCTGGACTGCATCTGGACCAGACCTGCTCTGCTCGGGACTGGAGCTGCCCAAAGCCAGGGGAATGACCATGGGGCCACAGCCAGGTCCTTACAGAGTAGAGCTGGACCCAAGCACCTGTTTCCACTTGCTTTTTAAAGTGTTAGACTATAGACAAGGAAAGAGTGAATCATAGAACCACAGATACAGTTAAGAGACATGGAGATCTACTAATTTAACCTCCTATCCAATAGAAGAATCTCGTTCTGTCCGAAACGGGGCAATAGAGGGCCTGGTGTGTGTGTGTGGACAACTGCCAGGGCTAGGCAAGCCATGAACTGGTGATTATAGGCTGGCAGCAGGGATAAGACCAAATCTATCAGGATTAGAGGCAGGATTTAACCAAGATCCTGGTGGGACCCTCGATGAGACAGAGTAGGCCTACAAGTGCCACGAGCTGCAGGAATGGGGATGCAGCTAAGCTGAATTCCTTCAGCCCCTGCAGGGTGGGCCAATGTCGCAGAGTTAGGACATTCCCCTCACTCATGCAGGAACCTTCTCTGGGCACATCTGACAGTAGAGATTTCTCAGAGAGGGGACAGGAAAGGATGGCGGGGGACGTCAGTGTGATTAGCAGGGTCTGCTCTCTTAGGAAAGGTCTAGAGCACCTCAATAGGGCTATCTATCCTCCTCTATCATACAGCTTCTGTAGAGAATGGAAACAGAGGGGCTATTGTGGGGCCCTTGACAGATCCCAGCCAGGGCATCCCAAAATTTAATCATCCAGAAAATCTTGCAAAAGGAAGCTCCCATTATCACAAGTAGCCCATTCCACCATGTTTTGAGCCATGATATGCTTCTTCCTAATCGGGGTCACATATAACAAACTCTACTCCATAAAACATGCCTACAAATATTTGAAGACAGTCATCATTTATCCTTTATCCTTCTGCATACTAAACATACTTGGCCCTTTCAACTATTCCTACTTGGCGTTTTTTCCAAACCCTTCCACATCTTCTGGGCATACACTGGTTTCACCATGTCCCCCTTGGTGTGATTCTGAGGACTGAAAAAAAGAACACAGGAGTACAGTGGTTAAATGCACAGGTTTGGATCCCAATCCCATTACTCACTGTGCTGTTTCCTAATGAGCACTTGATAATCTTAGTCATGAGAATTACATACATCAATTCATGGCAAACTCTTAGAACTGTGCCTGGGATCTGATAAGCATCTAATTAAGTTTTAGCTTTTTTTTTTTTTTTTAGCACAATGTTTAGCATATAAGAAGTATGCAATACCTACACAAATCTTGCAACTGCATATTACAGTTTCATTACTCACCACATTCTTTACTGATAAAACAACAATGCCACCTCTGAGCTTTGATGAGGTAAGGAACCAAGAAGTCTCCTGGTGAGTGGTTGGTGCATAACAAGGAGGCAATAAACATTAGTTTCCTTTAGCTTTGTATTGGTGCCACAGTTGAGAGCCATTCTTCATGGGTCTCCCATAGTTCTGCACATCTTGCAAGTAGAAGCACTGACTGCCTTTGTTCCAGATTATCTTTTCAAGAATATTTGTATCATAAACAACCTTAGAAGAGAGAAATATTATCTCCCTTTGGAGTAAAGTGCAGGCATATTTACTGTCCATTATAAAACATTTGAGTTCCCTAAGCTCAGGATTTCTCTTTATTGTGTGTGCAGATGCCATGTGGCTTTCTGCATCATCTTATGGGGACTGGAGCTCATAGAACCAATGAGAGAAAATGCTGATGCCCTGGTCACTGTTGTTGTGAATCAAAAAGTCCTTTGTCCCTAACCCATGAGTCTTATCTTCTGCCAGCATTCATGAAACTGTAGCAGGTTAACTCGTTAGCTTGTAAGCAGGTAAAATCTCAGAACTTCCACAGTTATTAACAACAAACTAGAGAAGAGATGGTAGCAAAACACACACAGTCCTTCTCTTAAACGATCATCAATCTTCATCACATTCTATTCATATTTAGCTGATTTTTAAAAAAATTCTAAGTGAAGGATTTCTCTTTATTTATTTCCTTATTTATTCATGTTGATGTTCACCTTTTTGATTTTAATAGACGATCCCATTCATTTAAGGTCCTTCTAAAGCTTTTTTTGGGGGGGAAGACACCTTTTGAACTTGAAGGTCCCTCTTTCAAGTTCTCTTTTCTGAGATGCACAGACCATAGTCTTTCCTCCCATTCTACTCATTTCTGCCACCAGACCAGGTAGACCCTCTGTCTCAATCGAGATTCTCACTCATAGTATCAGGCACTGGGTTTGTATTGTATAAAACTCATGACAAGCTTCTACCTTCATTTGATTTGTGGGTGAGAGAACTATAATTTCTATCATCATCCTAGGATGCTCTTCACTATCTCTCTTCACCCTTCACTGAGAGCATTGAGCAGGCCTCTCATACTAACCACTTCCAACCCCCAAAAAGATAGAGATACATGACTTGATGGATACGACATGGCTAAAGGTCGTCAGGACTCCAGCTGGTATAGTTAGAAACATCCATGTCCTTCTGGGCAATCTGGCCTAGAATCACTAAAGCTGTAAACCAGAGCAAGCCAAGATCTGAGAAGGTAGCTGTGTGAATGGCGGCAGAGAGTACAAACACTGTCATGGATGTGCTCTAGACTCACCTCAGGCACTAAGAAAGAAAGAAACACAGTCAGGGATAATGTTATGAAATATGATTTCAACTCACCCAATACAATTTCAACATATCCCAGGCAGCTTAGTGGTAAGCTGGTGGATATAAAAGCTGTCAGTGGTTCAAAATCTTCCTTAGACACCATGGGTTAGTGGGACATGATCTTTACCACTGTCCCCTGTCACTGCCACTACCGCCATCATTCATTTTCAGATCAAAGATTCATGTGTATGATAAACTCTAACTTGTAGATACCCACTGACTATTCAGCTAAACTACCAGTGATTCTCATAGTTTTCTTCCTTGGATACTTTCTTGCATTTTATAATTAATCCTCTCCACTATAAAACTGTATATCTAGATCTCAGCATCTGGTATTAAGTCATAACTTATGATTCTTTTCAAAAATAAATAAAAATAAATAAGCCAATAAATCTCTTCAACTACAATGCTTTTCTCTTATTCATCTTTTTAATTTGGGGGGGTTTATTTTTAGATTTTACTGTCTGAAAATTTCTTACAATATTTTTAAGCATGACAGGCTATCCCAAGACCTCAACATCTGGTCATAAGTTACTTGCAGAACTATGGCACAGTTTTCTTTCTTTTGAAAAATAATTAATCTGTGATGGCTTAATGGATGTCAAATGAATAAAAACAGCTTTTATCTTAACATAGTTTTAGCAGTAAGCTTAGGCTTTATCAGGCCTCATGATCGGGGATCACGGAAAAGTTTAGTAATTGGGTTCCCAGAATAACTCCAGGTGATGAACACTTGGCTTGCAGGCTTATCACCAGCTTCAACTCTGTAGGACCAGGAATCACCCACATGCCACACTCAGTGTCTCCTTTGTGCTGTAAGGGCTCTCAATTTCTGGTCCTGCCTCCTAAAGATGACTTTTTCCATCTCTTCAAAGTTCTCACGGTGCCCCAACCAGAGACTATTCCTTTGCTTTCCTATAATCGTATGGGTCCTCTGGTTTCACCAAATCTGTGTAAGAGACGGGGCAGAATCCAAACCCTATCTCAGACTCCCGACTGCCAAAAAACTCATCTCTCTCCCCACGCAGATTAACTCTCAGTGTGCCCAGCCCTTAGGAATTTTCATGGCTGTTCCACTACAGACAGTCCCCCCAGTCAGAGATGGCCAGACCTTCAAGCCTGAGTCCTCACCCCAACCCCAAAGAGACTATGACTGTCCTGAAGCACTGCCTATAGAATTCCTCCCCAGACATGGGTCCCATTTGGACTTTGCTTTTGGCCAAGACCTGACCTAGTGGTCTTGAGTCAGGTACCTACGAGGGAAGCCATGAGGGGCTCCTCTATCTGTCTTCAGCCACATCAGGGGCCATATATACTTTGCAGAGATGGAAAGTAGAAAATCTAAATGTGACATCGATCAAAGACCATTCAAAGAGCTCATACTGACTCTTCGGTGCCTTCCTTCCTCAGGTTGGTGCTGTAAGACTACATTTAAGGGGTTAATAGTTCCCTAAATTGGGAACAATTAACAAAGAGAAACTTCTGTGCTTCCTTCCTGCTCCTCCCATCTGTCTTCTCCTCTGCCATCCAACTCTTTCTACTCAGAGTTAGGATTTCACTATCCTCTTTGCCTAGAGGAGGACTGGTCTTGCCCAGAGGAGGACTGGTCTTGCCCCTTCCTCATTAACTGTATCCCCATGGCCCCAGTGATGGACAACTCCAAACAGAGTCCCTACAAGAAAGTGTTCCCTAAGGCCTCAACCTCCGTACAGCAGAGCTTTGCCAATAGGTGGTTAAAACACAGCTTTGAGTGGCTCCAAGTACAAGCAGAAGAATGCTGAAATAATCCATGGCTTCAGTAAGTTCCGGTCTAACAGGGAAAGACAAGGCCCAAGAGCACATAAGAGACCAGGAAATCATCAAGATGACACTATTTCCAGCTTGATAATGTATATAAATACTCTCAGCTTCACTGGCACAGTTAATCACCCCCTCCTTCTGGAAAGATGTTTTTTCCTTGGTTTCTGGGATACCGTACTCTCCTCTTTTTCTTCCTAACTGCCTTCCTGTTTCTATTCTTGTCAGTTCTCTACACAGCAGTCAGATCATGACACATCCCAATTCAACCCTCCAATGAATGCACATTATACATGGAATAAAACCCAAACTCCTTACTATAGCCTATAAGGCCCTACCTCACCCAGCCCTGCCTAGTGCTCCAAACTCGCTTGCTATCATGCTGTTCCTCACCTTCCACTTTAGTGCTCGCTGTTCCTCCAATCACACCATGTTTACTCCTGCTTCAGAGCCTTTGCAGTGGCCAGTTTTTCTGCCTTGAATAGAGTTCTTCCTCCAGATCTTCTCAAGACTCACTCCTTCACTTCATTCTGTTCTCTGCCCACATCTCACCTCCACAAAGAGGCCCGCCTTGACTACTTGATGAGCCTATATTAAATAATTCTCTACCTCAATCTTCCCAGGCCCAATCTTCCCAGTTCTGTTTTCCTGCACATTAAAATCAATGCCAGGCATCACTGTCTTCCTCTCTCACTATAAGAAAATTACATGAGAGCAAGGGATTTGCCTCATGCATCACTCAAGGAAAATATGGTGAATAAATGAATGTCACGTCTGATACATAATCAGATCAATGTTAACCACATCGACATGGATTACATTCTTTTTTGGGGAAAGAGGACTGAATTTCTCATAGAAACAATAATGTTAGGGATGGTTACAATACTGATCAAGGCCCTGATTCCTAACTTTTAAACAAATACGGTAGTGTCCTCTTATCCATGGGGGATACATTCCAAGACCCCCAGCGGATGCTTGAAACCACTGATAGTACTGAACCCTATATATACAATGTTTTATCCCTGTCATGTAAAGGAAGCACTTTACAGCTTCTCCTTGGCATATCTGAATTGCCAGGATCACTAAACGTATACTTTGAGGTCATTATTACGTAAAATAAGGGTTACTTGAACAAAAGCACTGCAATACAGCAATTGTTGATCTGATAACTGAGATGGCTACTCATTGACTACCAGGTGGGGAAGCATATACAATGTGGACACGTTAGACAAAGGGATGATTCATATCCCCGGCAGGATGGAGCAGGACAGCATGAGATTTCATCATGCTATTCAGAATGGTGTGCAATTTAAAACTTATAAATTGTTTATTTCTAGAATTTTCCATTTAATATTTTCAGACTGCAGTTGACCATGAGTAACTGAAACCACAGAAAGCAAAACCGTGGATAAGGGGGAACTACTGTATGACTAAACCTCAGACTTAATTACGAGTTACATATCATGCAACATAAAGCTTTCTAAAATATGTGCTTTCACTAGAAAAGAAGAATCACAATAAAGCCTAAGTATATATAATTTGATGTGATATAGTATCACCATTTATTGTTCAAAATTTTAACAAAAGCAGAATGAACATCATTAGGACATGGAATTCAAATAAGGGATTTTCCAGCAGCATATCTGAAGAAAGTGTGTGGATGGGACTAAAGATTACTTGCTTTGTTGAGAAGTCTATCAAGAAGTGTGTCTTGGAGGGAAAAAAAATGGTATAGATGACAGAGGCTCTTTTCATCCCTCTGGCGATCAAATCAAAGTTGTGACGGAAACAAGGGGCAAGCAGAAAGGAAAAATCACCTGGGATCTAGATGAACAATCCATACAATTAGGGAGAAATCCAAGAAATCACCATGCAATGGCAGAAGGTAGGACCGGGCGAGGATGCGAGGCTGCCCCGTCTCCAGTGGCTCAGTGAGATGGAGGCTGTGGCAGCAGCAGATGCCTCTTAAAGGGGCCGCGTCTGTTAGTGAATTTTCACGGTGACAGACTTGCTTACTTTGAGCACTAGGGCCAATTCAGCTGTGCGCAGGGGGCACCAGGACCTTAGAGGGAGACATTATTGGAGTGAGGGCCGAGGTGAGACTTGCTCTGTACAGAAGTGCCGGTGGTATCTATTGTTTCCTGTTGAGCCCTCATCTGTCCCAGTGCGCAGACACAGCACCACGATAGCCAAGATGTCATCAAACTGGATAACAGATGTTGCTCTGCCCAGAGGATTCCCCAAAACCCTGCCTACCCCAACTCGCAGCCCCATCCAAGCCACATCCAGGTATACCTTCAGCAAGTCAGGTGCTCCTTGCTGAGCAGTGCCTAGACTCACACTGGTGGCAGCTGGCCTCGGTTTCTGGTGTGGCCTCTTGAGGCAACTATAAGAATAGCATCTGTGGATTGTTTGCTGAATCTTAACAGGTGGCCCCAGAGGAGCAGAGGCTTAGGCTAAACCTGGCCTGCAGCTGAACCCCTCTCAGGACTGTGCCACTGGACACCTATTTCACAAATTCACACTAATGAGACCAAGAGACTTAGGAGCTTTGCTTAGTACATAGGAAAAGACACAGAAAAGCAGCCAAAATGGGAAGACAAAGAGCAGAAACCATATGAGAGAACAGAACAGAGATCCAGATATTATGGAGTTTAGTAATCTAATAGATACAGAGTTCAAAACACTGGTTATAAAGATGCTCAATGAACTTTTGGTAAGTGTAGATTAATTCAGCAAGAACTTCAACAAAGAGATAAAAAACATAAAAATGGAAATGGAAATTATAAAAGGGAACCAGTCTGAAAAGAAGAACACATTATCTGAGATAAGAAGTATGTTAAATGGAGTAAACAAAGGAATACAAACTGAATGAAGAAAAGGATCAAATGACCCATCTAGAAGATGGGAAAGCCAAGGACACTCGATCAGAATGGCAAGAAAAAAGATGCCAAGACTATAAAAATAATTTAAAGAGCATATGAGACACTATTAAAGGTCAAAATATCCATCTGATCGGCGTACCTGAAGGAAAACAAGATGCTGAACAGCTGTTTGAAAAAATAATGATGGAAAACTTCTCCAACCTGGTGAAGGAAATAGACATAAAACCCCAGGAAGCTCAGAGAATCCCAAAAGACAGGAACCCAAAGAGGACCACACCAAGACATATCATAATTAAAATGCCAAAGGTTAAATACAAAGAAAGAATATTAAAAGCAAGGGAAAAAGAAATAATTACTTATAAG
>NW_011888782.1:23169402-23179888 GCF_000151845.1 Pteropus vampyrus | reverse complement strand
CCATACAATTAGGGAGAAATCCAAGAAATCACCATGCAATGGCAGAAGGTAGGACCGGGCGAGGATGCGAGGCTGCCCCGTCTCCAGTGGCTCAGTGAGATGGAGGCTGTGGCAGCAGCAGATGCCTCTTAAAGGGGCCGCGTCTGTTAGTGAATTTTCACGGTGACGGACTTGCTTACTTTGAGCACTAGGGCCAATTCAGCTGTGCGCAGGGGGCACCAGGACCTTAGAGGGAGACATTATTGGAGTGAGGGCCGAGGTGAGACTTGCTCTGTACAGAAGTGCCGGTGGTATCTATTGTTTCCTGTTGAGCCCTCATCTGTCCCAGTGCGCAGACACAGCACCACGATAGCCAAGATGTCATCAAACTGGATAACAGATGTTGCTCTGCCCAGAGGATTCCCCAAAACCCTGCCTACCCCAACTCGCAGCCCCATCCAAGCCACATCCAGGTATACCTTCAGCAAGTCAGGTGCTCCTTGCTGAGCAGTGCCTAGACTCACACTGGTGGCAGCTGGCCTCGGTTTCTGGTGTGGCCTCTTGAGGCAACTATAAGAATAGCATCTGTGGATTGTTTGCTGAATCTTAACAGGTGGCCCCAGAGGAGCAGAGGCTTAGGCTAAACCTGGCCTGCAGCTGAACCCCTCTCAGGACTGTGCCACTGGACACCTATTTCACAAATTCACACTAATGAGACCAAGAGACTTAGGAGCTTTGCTTAGTACATAGGAAAAGACACAGAAAAGCAGCCAAAATGGGAAGACAAAGAGCAGAAACCATATGAGAGAACAGAACAGAGATCCAGATATTATGGAGTTTAGTAATCTAATAGATACAGAGTTCAAAACACTGGTTATAAAGATGCTCAATGAACTTTTGGTAAGTGTAGATTAATTCAGCAAGAACTTCAACAAAGAGATAAAAAACATAAAAATGGAAATGGAAATTATAAAAGGGAACCAGTCTGAAAAGAAGAACACATTATCTGAGATAAGAAGTATGTTAAATGGAGTAAACAAAGGAATACAAACTGAATGAAGAAAAGGATCAAATAACCCATCTAGAAGATGGGAAAGCCAAGGACACTCGATCAGAATGGCAAGAAAAAAGATGCCAAGACTATAAAAATAATTTAAAGAGCATATGAGACACTATTAAAGGTCAAAATATCCATCTGATCGGCGTACCTGAAGGAAAACAAGATGCTGAACAGCTGTTTGAAAAAATAATGATGGAAAACTTCTCCAACCTGGTGAAGGAAATAGACATAAAACCCCAGGAAGCTCAGAGAATCCCAAAAGACAGGAACCCAAAGAGGACCACACCAAGACATATCATAATTAAAATGCCAAAGGTTAAATACAAAGAAAGAATATTAAAAGCAAGGGAAAAAGAAATAATTACTTATAAGTGAACACCCATGAGACCAGCAGCTGATTTCTCAAAAGAAACTATGCAGGACAGAAGGCCTTGGCACAAAATATTTGATGTGATGAAGACCCAGGATCTACAACGGAGAATACTTTATCCAGCAAAGCTATCATTTAGAGTTGAAGGACAGATAAAGTTTCCCAGACAAAAATCAGCTAAAGGAATTTATTACCACCAAGCCAGTATTACAGGAAATGCTGGAGGGACTTCTTTGAGAAGAAAAATCATGTATCAAAAATAGGAATAAAGAATGGTAACGTCTACATTCCTATCAATAAGTACCTCAAATGGAAAAGAATTAAGTGCTCCAACCAAAAGACAGAGTGGATGAATGGACAGGAAAACAAGACCCGTGCTTGTTGCCTATAAGACTCACTTCAGATTAAGAGACACACAGAGCCTAAAAGGAAGGGGATAGAAAAAGATATTGCTTTGATGGACCTAGAAGGTATTTAAGTCAGAGACAGATAAACACTATATGATTTCACTTATATGCAGAATCTAAGGAATAAAAAGAACAAACTAATCAAAAACAGACTCACAAATATAGTGGACAATTTGGTGACAGACAGAGAGGAGGAGGGTTGGGGGACTGGGAGAATGGGGTGAAGGGTTAAAGAAGTACAAATTAATAGCTGATGGATGGTCATGGGGATGGGGAGTACAGCATAGGGAATGCAGTTAGCATTAATATGTTGGCTAGGTGGAGGGTTGGAGAGGGAGCAATTGGGGGGATCGTTTTATGAACTATATAGATGTCTAACCAATATACTGTATACTTGAAACTAAAATAAATACATTTTTTAGAAAATCAATGAAAAAAAGAAGCATATCTTGCTAAAAGTTCATGCATCATCTGTGAGTGGCCCATCAGCTCAGACTTTAAGGGACTCTAGAGAAGGGCACCGAGTTTTAAACCACTTCTTCACTGACAGATGTGTTGCTATTGCTTTGCTCAAGAGGCCCTGTTTACTCATCAAGAAGGGAAAAGAGTACTGGATGATTTCTGCAGTCCCATCTGCTCTAGGTTTACAACGGAAATTTGACTGTCTTCTTTTCCTCATTGCAAATTTCTGTCATAAGCATAAAGTTGGTAACCACACAGAAAGAGCTTCTTGCATTGCCTACTCCTCAGCACCAGAGGTTCTGCCTTCACCCTGATTTTAGCCAAGGCAAACCTGCCTTTAAATCAAAGAGACCTGCATTAATGTTTCCATCCTTAGTTCTGCCTCTGGTGCTTCAAAATGTCAAAGTGCCTTAAGGTTTTGCCTTTCAAGGGAACCGTGTTCATATATATACAGTGTTCGCTTTGATCTAGCCCGACTTGAATCCCAAAATAGTGCCTCCCATCCCAGCCACAGGTTTTACATTTTTTTCAGACAGTAATAGAACACTGCTTTTTCCCTTTATCAGCCACTTTAGAGTTCAACCTCATAGTCTCTTTTAAAAAATTCCTTTAAAGTTACAGGATTGATTTTCTTAACGAATAGCAGAACCTACATATTTAGTTTTGTCTTTCAAAGTAGTCTAAAAGCTATTTTCTCACTGAAGTGAAAAGATTGGGGCCATAGTTCAAAGAAGCTTTAGAACCATGCGGGAAATAATCAGTGTTATAAAATCACAGGCCATGCTTCCTTTCACTAATTCCTCTTTCCCCTCCTCTTCCTCATTTTCTTTGTTTAACTGGAACTGGCTGTGACCCTGTCAGTCTCCTTTGCCATGAGAGTGAACAGATTACCTCCAAGATGACACTGGCCGAGGACCCCCGAAGTGCTGTTAATTGTAAAACCCTAGGAAGACGGCCGAGGGTGGCAGAGAATAACCATCTTCCTCACTAGCTAAAGCTGCGGAAAGTAATGGACCCCTGCCCCTAAATTACACATATGAAATCCCAAAAGATCACTCACAGTTTTGAAATATTATTGAGAATATTATTGTATAGCTGCCCACAGAAGGTATCATCTCTGTTAAACAGACTCACTCAACGTTGCTTTCAATGAACAGAGTGAAGATGACCACGTTTGTAAAGAAGGGACCATGGGAGCTCTTGGTCAGGACCTGTAATCACTTGGTTCCATAATTAGCACAGAATTCCACCTGTGCAGCAGCCCCGACAATGTTTGCTTATTAAGGAACCGCAAAGTCAAAGGAAATAAAAACAAAATAGAATTCACCAGAGCAGCCTCCTAGAACAGCAGGAGGACGTTTTTGGCCACTTTGGAGGGATAGGGTACCAAAGTTTGACAGCATGAACAGTTTCTAGCACAGGCCAGGGCATCCAGTAGGCACTTAATCACCCTGGTTTCCTGGCTAGCTCCAATGACAGTTCCCGCCAACACCAGTTCTAGAATTCTGACCAGCTAAACCAATGTCAACAGATAATGCTAAAGCATGCTGACTTCAACCCCATCTGCCTGGGCACCTGGCCAGGTATCATCTCACCTTGGGGGCACCAGTCTCTCCCGGAGCCCAGGAAGACACACAGCTCCCTTCCCTGCAGCCTCCTCAGGGCAGACTGAGGAGGAATGGTCGACAGCATAGTTTAAACTGCTCATTCACCGTCTCCTCCTCTGTTTGTTGTGGCAACTGGGCTGGGAGGACAAGGAAAGAAGTCTGCCTCCCTGTGGGCCCGGGGAGCCCTCAGCCAGGTAGCTACTGAAGTTGTTCTGAACTGCAGCAGAGGCAGCCAATTTGGGAACCACCTGGCTGGTGCCTGGTGGGAAGGAGGAAAGGAAAGCCAAGTCAGGGACAGACATGCAAAAGGGGGTGGGAGCAGCTGGGAGGAGCACATCACTCAGAGAGACTGCGTGAAAACATGGAAATGTCCCAGAGCCAAGAGTTGCTTTTATTGCCGTGTTTAAGGGGTTATAGGTTTAGAGTTTAGGACAATAATTACAAGGAGAAAAAGAATGAGGTGTTTCTTCTTTCACAGAAGACAGATATGGGAGAATCAAGAAAGGTGGAGCTGAGAGGCCCTGACACGGGTGAGAGAGGAAGGTTGTAGAGCAGGTAGGTGGCTATTGGGGCCCCTGGAGAGAGCTGGTTCCTGGGCAATCAGGGGCCCTGCTTTAGTGACAGAGCCAGGAGAAGGAGGAGCTGACAGGAAGAAAATGCCCACACTTGGGATAGAACTGTCCTCAGAAGTGAGTGACCAACACCTCCCCGCCCCACTGCCCTAGAGCCCAGCCCACATCTCCTGCCCCCAGAACCCCTCTCAGGCAGCCCACAGGGCCCACTCCTCAGCCTGGCCCTGGCTCCTGCAGTTCACCCCTTCTCCCTTCAGAAACTTCTGTTTCCCTCCAGCAGCAGATTTCACATACTTCTTCAGCAGGGAATAAATGCTTATCGTAAATAGTAAACCCATTCTCTCAAAGGTACAAATGACCTGTCTCTGAGCTCTCTATGTGCTACCCTTCCAGGAGAACTATTAATTTGTAAACTAAAGATTAGTTTACAAATTAATACAAAGGAGATCAACTCGTATGATGGAATTTCAGCAGAAAGACATTCAGAACAAAAGGTCCTTATACATCTCTTAAATCAAACAGGAGACTTGAGGGTGGAGCCCCTCGGTCTAGGATGATGGTTCCCCCACACCTTGATGCATACTTGGACGAGGAAATGGGAGTGACTGGGCCCTCAGAGGTGGGGTGGGATGGGGTGGAATCCCCACCATAGCACAGTCCACAGCTAGATGTTCTTTTCCACCTGGAGCTTCAGCAGAAAGCTGATCCCAAAATGCCAGATCGTCTGCTCCCAGCTGTTTCTGGGAATCTGGCCACACGACCAATGGGAGCTGAAGCAAGATGGAATTTCTATAAGTAACAGTTCCTGTGTCTTTTGTGGGCTAAGTCAGTCAGTCCCAGCAGAACTTCTCCTGACCTACCAAGCTCGGCCCATCTGCTGCCACCCTCTTCAAGGATTCTTTACCCTCGGTGAGGACTCAGGCATACCTTTGGCTCTGAGTTCCTTCATCTTGACTCTACCTCCAGCTTAAGCACACCTGGCACCTCATCCTTACCAGTTACCCTTCCACCTGCTGCCAGCAAGAGGAGCCTCCTTGCCTGCGTTCCTCTTGTGCTTTAGGCCCACAACCTGTCCTGTGCCCACACAAGGCCCTGACCACTCCATTATGTTTGTTCTTTTGCCTGGCTGATTAGGCCACTCCTGCCTATAATCCTTTCATAACTCAACCTGTACCAAGGACTTCTACTATGAAGACTTGAAGTTACTCACAAGGAAATGTAAAAGTAAGCTGTTGATTATTTAATAATTCAAACTGTATAAAAACTGATCACACACTTGCAAAATGTAAGCTAACTTTGCACCCCTTAATTTTGCAACCCTATCAAGCATTACATCTATCCCAAAGTTCCCTAACATTCATGGCAAAAAAACAAACAGGGTGGGTCACATAATTCTCCTTGCCAGTCAAGGATGTAAAACCACTTCATCAGAAATAGAACCCTCCAGTGCTAATCCCTACAGAGAGAACTGAACATCACGATGGACAATTCCGCCCATAGGGTTTTCACAAAGAAATGTTCATAATTCGGTCGTCTTTCAATATCAACATTTAATAAAACAAGGAAAATATTAAAAATATTACTCGGGACTTTTGCAGGGAGCTAAAGCAATGTGGCTTGGGCAGGAGTCTGGCTGCTAAACACAAGACACAGTGGTCCTCAGTGGAAAGCTGTGCTGCCCTCACCACCCACTCTGTGGAGAAGGTGGGGGACAGAAAGGTGGGAGGAGGGGCAGTACTGGGAGGTGCAGTGAGATTACTGATTATCATAATTAATGAGGACAGAAGAAGTGGGCAAAGATGCTTAATATCCTACATTAAACAGAATGTTCATTATAAAAAACTGTCTCGTTTAAAATGCTAATAGTGCCCCTGTTGAGAAACACTGGAAGAGGAATCAGTAATTAGCAGACTCTTCTAATGCCTGATCTTAAATACCAATTAAGTCTTCACAGAGAGTTGACAGCAGTGATCACAAGAATGTCTGCTCTGGGAAATACAGATGAAGGGGGAACGCCAGGCTTCTAATGTGTAAGTCATGTTGGTAGTGACATGTATATCATCTTATGAAGAGGTTGGGGCCTGATGGGTACTCTTGGCTAGACCGAGAGCTGGACAATGGTGAGCTGTAAGTATATCCCTGGAAAGAATTGACCTCTCCTATTTCTTATTTCTTCATATATGTAAATGAGGACACAGCTGGGATACCAAAACTGCATATCAACATATCACAGGAGAAACTATTTTAGTCTAGAGCAGTGGTTCCCAACTAGCAGCACCTGAGAACTTGTTAGACCTTCTCCAGACTCTGAGAAGTAGGGAGATGTTGCTGGCAAATGATCAGAGGTGGAGAGCTTGAAGAGGGAAGACCTAAGTAAGGAGAAATGAGAAAGAATAAATTATCAGAGGCCAATCTAAGTCTCATGTTTGATTAATCATCCTAGAAAGCGTTTGTTTTTAATTTAATTTGTATTTCTCTTTGAATAGCCAACACATATACATGGTTCAAAATTCAAATGATACAAAGGGGTATGCAGTAAAAGGTCTTTCATCTGCCCTTGTTCCTAGGTACCCAGCTCCAACTTCCCTTCCTCAGAGTCAGCTATGTTACCAGCATCTTCTAGGGATATGTTATAAACACTTTTTTATCCCCACTTTAACTTAAATACAAATGATAACATATTATTTAAACTGTTCCATATCTTGCTTTTTCACTTTATGTATTTCAAGGATTTTTCCACATCGGAAACATCAAGAATCCCCTAGAGGACGTCTGGGAACATTCAACACCTCAGAGTTATGCACATCTTCCCTGCAAGGAAGGAGCATCTGCTTGGCCATCATATAATTCTTGTGGATTTCTTAGTGACACCCCCCAGTAGGGAAATGGTCCTAAAATTCTTGGTTTGAATAACTCTCCACAGGCCTGACATCAATGTTGTCTTATCACAGAAAGAAACTCTCAGGTCATTAAAATCCAACACTAACATTACCAGATAACACCAGCACCCAGTGGGTCAGGTATCTTAAGCAAGATACACAGCAGAGGGGAGCTTGAACACTGGAGAGAATTCAAACAAACAAGAGGACTTTGAAAGTTTTTATCTTTAAGACTGAGGATGCTAAATTGCATTCGATTTATAAAAGTTAACAAAATATATGAAAAGATAAAGACAGGAACTAGCTAGGAACATTTAATACAAGTCAGTTTTCAACACTCACATATATAACACAGAATACAAGAATATATATAATGTTTATCCTCTACCAGTTTGTTATAGTAGCATTTCCTTCAGAATTACTTTTTGTTGTGTCCTTCAGCACTATCAGTAAGATGTCTTGTCCTTCTTTGATTCCTGCCAGGTTTTCATCAATGTAGCCTTTGAACCTAAAGTGTGAAGGTTTCTTTTTAATAACAGCTTTATTGAGATATAATTCACATACCATTTAATTCGCCCATTTAACATGTACAATTGTTTTAGTATAGCCACAGAGTTGTGCAGACATCACCTCAGTGCATTTTGGAACATTTTCATTATCCCAAAAGAAATCCTGTGCCCATCCACAGTCACTGCCCATAATTCCCAAGTCTTCCAGCTCTAGGCAACCACCAATCTACTTTCTGTTTCTATGGGCGAAGGATACTTCAATAGACTAGTCAACAGACTCAACACAACTGAAGAAACAATATCAGTGATCTTAAAGACAGGTTACCAAATTGGTCCAAACCAAAACAGAAAGAAAAATTGTGGGGAGTGAGAAGAATAAAGCAGCTAAGAGCTATTGAAACTATCAAATGGTCTAGCATATGTGTAATTGGAATCCTAGAAAGAGAAGAAACAGATTAAGGAAGAAGAAATAATATCCAAGAGTTTTCTAAAACTTATGAAATACATCAAATCATGGGTCCAAGAAGTCCAGAGAATTCCAAAAAGAACAAAACAAACAAACACATCTAGACATATCATATTCAAACTGCTGAAAATCTTAAAGGCAGTCAGAGACAGAGAGAAACATGTTACAGAGGAAGAAAGATCAGTACAAGCACTTTTCTCATTTGAAATGATGCAAACCAGAAAACAACAAAACGATATCTTGAAAACATCTTTAAAAAAAAAATCAACCCAGAATTCCACACTCATGAAAATATCTCTTGAAAACAAAAGGGAAATAAGAACTTTTTAAAATAAATGAAACCTGTGCGAATTCAATACCAGTAGACTTGGACTATAAGAACTGTTCAAATTAGTTATTCAGGAAAAAGGAATATACCAGACAGAACTTGGATATAAATAAACTAAAATCTCTGAAATGGTTAAAATGAAGTAAATATAAAAGACATTAAAATTTTTTCTTAATTGCTCTAAAAGATAATTGACTGTTTAAAGTAAAAATAGTAGCAATGTATTGTGGGTTTGTAGGATATATATAAATAAATATATGACAACAACAGTATAAAAATTGGGAGGGAAGAAATTAGAGTATAATGTTCTAAGGTTTTTATGCTATACGTGAAATGTCACATTATTATTTGAAGGTAGACTGCTTAAAGATGCATGTTGTAAGCCCTAGAACAAACACTATAATTTTTAAAAACATTTATATAAATAATAAAGTACATAATAATAAAATATAAATAATAAAGTACATAATAATAAAATAATAAAGACTCTTTTATATAAATAATAAAGTTTATATAAATAATAAAGTACATAATAATAAAATAATAAAGACTCTCAATATAGAGGCAGGCAGAAAAAGAAGATAAAAAGAACAAAAAAGAGATGAAAAAAAAAGGCCACTAAGTATAACACTCTTAAATGTGTATGTACCTAACAACAAAGCCCCAAAATATATTATTCAAAAACTCTTAGAACTGAAAGGATAACTAGGTAAATTCACTCCCCTTATGTTAATCGATAAAACAAGAATATAGAAAATAAGTAAGGGTATAGAAGAGCTGAACATCACTATCAACCAATTCAATTGAATTGACACTACACCAAACAAGACAGAATACACATTCTTTTCAAGTGCAAATAAAACATTCGCCAAGATAAACCATATTCTGGGCTGCCAAACACACTTGAATCAATTAAAAAATAAAATCATATAGAGATGTTCTAGGACCATAATAAAATTAAAATAGAAGTTCATAACAGGAAGATATCTGAAAAATTCCTCAAATATTTAGAGGCTAAACAGTATACTTTTAAATAACTTATTCATCAAAGAGGAAGTCACAAGAATATTAAAATACATTTCAAATTGAATGATATGAAAACGTTATGTTTTAAATTTAGGGAGATGCAGCTAAAGCAGCTAAAGGTTAGGAGGAAATTTATACCATTAAATGCTAATATTAGAAAAAGAAGAAAAGCTCAAATGAATGGTTTAACCTTATGCTTTAGAAAATTACAAAAAGAACAAATTAAATCTAAATCAATCAGAAGGAAATAACAAAGATAAAAGCAGAAATCAATGCAATTTAAAGAGGAAAAAACAAAGTTTGTTCTTTGAAGAGATCAATAAAATTGATGAGTCTATTCCCAGACTGATCAGAGGGGGAAAAAAGATGCAAATTAAAATTGTCAGGAATGAAAGAGGAGATATTACTAATGTCCCACCGACATTAAAAAGATAAATAAATATTATTAATGATTCTAGGCCCATAATTTTTTTCAATTACAGCTGACATTCAATATTATTTTATATTAGTTTCAGGTGTACAGCATAATGGTTAGACATAATTTAGGAAGTGATTTTCCTGATAAGTCTAGTACTCACCTGGCACTATATAGTTATTATAATATTATTGACTGTATTTCCTATGCTGTCCTTTATATTCTGTGACTATTTTGTAACTACCAATTTGTACTTCTTATCCCTTCACTTTTTTCACCCAGCCCCCCAACTCTCTGCCATCTAGTAACCATTAGTTTGTTCCATCTATGAGTCTGTTTCTGTTTTGTTTGCTCATTTATTTTGTTCTTTAGATTCCATATATAAGTGAGATCATATGGTCTTTGT
>NW_011888782.1:23167332-23169352 GCF_000151845.1 Pteropus vampyrus | reverse complement strand
TCATTTATTTTGTTCTTTAGATTCCATATATAAGTGAGATCATATGGTCTTTGTCTTTCTCTGACTTATTCACTTAGCACAATACCCTCTAGGTCCATACATGTTATCACAGATGGTTAAGATTTCATTCTCTTTTATGGTCAAGTAATATTCCATTGTATAAATGTACCACCTCTTCTTTATTCAATCATCTGTTGATGGACACTTAAGGTGCTTCCATATCTTGGCTATTGTAAATAATGCTGCAATGAACATAGGGGTACATATATTTTTTTCAAATTAGTGTTTTGGATTTCTTTGGATAAATACTCAGAAGTGGAATTGCTGGGTCATAAGGTACTTCTATTTGTCTTTCTTTGAGGGACCTCCACACTGTTTTCCATAGTGGCTGCACCAATCTGTAATCCCATCAACAGTGCATGAGGGTTCCCTTTACACCACATTCTTGCCAACACTTGTTTGTTGATTTATTGATAATAGCCATTCTGACAGGTATGAGGTGATATCTCCTTGTGGTTTTAATTTGCATTTCTCTGATGATTAGTGACACAGAACATCTTTTCATGTCTATTGGCCATCCATAGGCCTCCTTGGAGAAATATCTATTCATGTCTTCTGTTCATTTTTTAATCAGATTTGTGTGTGTGTGTGTGTGTGTGTGTGTGTGTAGTTGTATGAATTCTTTATTTAGATATTAACCCCTTATCGGATATATCATTGGTGAATATCTTCTCCCATTCGCTAGGTTGACTTTTCATTTTGTTGGTTTCCTTCGCTTGCAAAAACATATTTTTATTTTTTCTTGATTAATTTTTGTTTAATTATAGAATAAGATTTGATTTATTTTTACTTATATCATTGGAGCATTTAGTTTGTTAAAAAATTGTGTTGGCAGTAAGCATAAGATATTTCTAACTATGGGCGGTAAACATATATATATATATATATATATACATATATATATATATATATACACACACGTGTGTGTGTGTGTGTGTGTGTGTGTATGACTCATTGTTAAGTTGTACACTTGAAACTTATTGGATTTTGATAATCAATGTCACCATAATAAATTTTAAAAAGAGTGATAGAAATAAAAACATTGTAGTTTGATGTCATCCCATTTGTTTGTTTGCTTGCTTGTTTCTCTTGCCCAAGAAGATACATCAGAAAAAAATATTATTAACAGTAATGTCAGAGAGTTTACTGCTTATGTTTTCTTCTGGGAGTTTTATGGTTTTGGGTCTTACATTTAAGTCTTTAGTCCATTTTGAGTGTATATTTGACTATGATATATAAGAAAGTGGTCTGGTTTAATCTTTTTTTGCATATATGTTTTCCCAACACCACTTTTTAAAGAGATTGTCCTTACCCAATTCTATATTCTTGCTTCTTCTATCATAGATTAACTGACTATATAGGTATGCATTTATTTCTGGGCTCTCTATTTTTTTCCATTGGTCTATGTGTCTGTTTTTATGCTGGTACCATATCATTTTGATTACTATAGCTTTGTAGTATATTTGATATCAGGTAGCATGATACTTCCAACTTTGCTCTTCTTTCTCAAGATTTGCTGTGGCTATTTTGGGATCTTTTATGGCTCTACATAAATTTTAGAATAATTTGTTCTAGTTCTGTAAAAAATGTCATCTGTATTTTGATAGGGATTGTACTGAATCTATAGATTGCTTTGAGTAGTATGAACATTTTAATGACGTTAATTCTTCCTATCCATGAACATGGTATGTTTCCATTTACTTGTATCTTTTTCAATTTCTTTCTTCAATGTTTTATAATTTTCCAAGTACAGGTCTCTAACTTCCTTGGTTAATTTTATTCCTAGTTATTTTTTTTTATGAAATTGTAGTTGGGATTGTTTTCTTAATTTCTTTTTCTTATAGTTAGTTATTGTATAAAAATGTAACCAATTTCTGACTACTAATTTTATATCCTGCTACTTTACTGAATTTATTTATCAGTTCTAATAGTTTTTGATAGAATTTTTAGTGTTCTCTCT
>NW_011888782.1:23161052-23167282 GCF_000151845.1 Pteropus vampyrus | reverse complement strand
AACCAATTTCTGACTACTAATTTTATATCCTGCTACTTTACTGAATTTATTTATCAGTTCTAATAGTTTTTGATAGAATTTTTAGTGTTCTCTCTATATAGTATCATGTCATCTGAAAATAATGAGTTTTACTTCTTCCTTTCCCATTTGGATACCTTTTCTTTCTTTTTCTCGTCTGATTGCTGTAGCTAGGACTTCCAATACTATGCTGAATAAAAGTGGTGAAAGTGAAAATTCTTGTCTTATTTCTGATCTTAATGAAAATACTATTAGCTATGGGTTTGTCATATATGGCCTTTATTATGTTGAGGTATGTTCCCTCTATTCCCATTTTGCTGAGAGTATTTTTTTAATCATAAATAGATGCTGGATTTTGTCAAACGCTTTTCCTGCACTTACTATGATTTTTAGCCTTCATTTTGCTTATGTGGCATTATCACACTAATTGATTTGTGGATATTGAACCAATCTTGCATCTCAAGAATAAATCCGACTTGATCATGGTGTCTGATCTTTTTAATGTATTGCTGAATTTGGTTTGCTAATATTTTGTTGAAGATTTTTGCATCTATGTTCATCAAGGGATATTGGCCTATAGTTTTCTCTTTTTTTGTAATATATTTGTCTGGTTTTGGAATCAGAATACCGCTGGTCTCATAAATGAGCTTCAGAGCCTTCTTTCTTCTTGAATTTTTGGAATAGTTCAAAATGAATAGGTGTTAATTCTTTGAAAGTTCGGTAAAATTCACCTGTGAAGTTATCCGGTCCAGGACTTTTGTTTGTTGGGAGTTTTTTGATTACTTATTCCTTTTTGTTAGTAGTAATTGGTCTGTTCAGGTTTTCTGTTTCTTCTTGATTCAGCTTTGGAAGATTGTATGTTTCTGGGAATTTATCCACTTCTTCCAGATTATCCAATTTGTTGGCATATTACAGTTCGTAGTGTTTTCTTATAATCTTTTGTATTTCTTTGGTGTCAGTTGTCATTTCTCCTCTTTCATTTCTGATTTTATTTGGGTCTTCTTTTTTCTTGATGAGTCTTGATGAGATTAAACGTTTATCAATTTTATCTTTTCAAAGAACCAGCTCTTGGTTTCACTAATCTTTTGTGTTTTTTTTTAGACTCTATTTTGTTTATTTCCACTTGGATTTTTATTATTTCCTTCCTTCTACCCACTTTGGGCTTTGATTGCTATTCTTTTTCTAGTTCCTTTAGGTGTAAGGTTAGATTGTTTGAGATTTTTCTTGTTTCTTGAGGTAGGCCTGTATCGCTATGAATTTCATTCTTTGGATTACTTTCTCTGTGCCCCATAGATTTGGGGTAATTGTGTTTTCATTTTCATTTGTCTCAAGTTGTCTTTTGATTTCTCCCTTGATCTCATTTTTAATCCATTCATTATTTAGTAGCATATTATTTAGCCTCCATGTGTTTGTGTCTTTTCCAGTTTTTTTTTCCCTTGTAATTGATTTCTAGTTTCATACAATTGTGGCTGAAGAAGACTCTTGATATGATTTCAGTCTTCTGAGATTTATTGAGACTTGTTTTGTGGCCTAACATGTGGCCTATCCTGGAAAATGTTCCATGTGCACTTGAAAGGAATGTATATTCTGCTGCCTTTGGTTGAAATTCTTTAAAAATATCATTTAAATCCCTCTAGTCTAGTATGTCATTTAAGGCTGCTATTTCCTTGTTGATTTCTGTCTGGAAGTTCTGTCTGTTGGTGTCAATGGGCTGTTAAAGCCCCTACTATGACTGTATTACTGGCAATCTCTCCCTTTATGTCCATCAAAATTTGCATTACATATTTAGGTGCTCCTGTTTGGTACATAAATGTTTACAAAGGTTATATCCTCTTGTTGAATTGATCCCTTTATCATTATGGAATGTCTTTCTTTGTCTATTATAGCCTCTGTTTTAAAGTCTATTTTGTCTGATACAAGTTTTTCTACTTTAGCTTTTTTGTTGTTTTCATTTGTATGAAATATCATTTTCTATCACTTTACTTTTAGTCTGTGTATGTCTTTCAATCTGAAGTGGGTCTCTTGTAGATAGCATATATATGGGTCTTGTTTTTTTATCCATTCAGCTATGTATGTCTTTTGATTGGAACATTTAATCCATTTACATTTAAAGTGATTATTGATAGGTACATAATTATTGCCATTTTATTATTCATATTTATGTTCTTTCTCCTCCTCCTTCTTCTTAAAGAAGTCTCTTTAACATTTCTTGTGATACTGGTTTAGTGCCCTTTATATCTTGTCTGGGAAGCTCTTTATTTGATTCTAAATGATAGCCTTTCTGAGTAGAGTTGTCTTGGTTATAGGTCTTTGCTTTTCATCACTTTAAATATTTCATGTCTGTCCCTTCTGGCTGCAAAGTTTCTGTTGAGAAATCAGCTGACAGTCTTATTGGAGCTCCCTTATAGGTAACTAACTGCTTTTCATTTGCTGCTTTTAACATTCTGTTTGTCTTTAACTTTTGACATTTTAATTATTTTGTGCCTAGGTGTGGGCCTCTTCGGGTTCATCTTTTTGAGACTCTGCACTTCCTGGACTTGTATGTCTATTTCTGTCACTAGATTAGGGAAATTTTCAGTCATTATTTCTTCAACTAGGTTCTCAATCCCTTGCTCTCTCTTCTACTTCTGGTACCCTTATGAGGCAAATGTCACCCTTGATATTGCCCCAGAGGTCCCTTAAACTATCCTTATTTTTAAAAAAATTCTTTTTCCTTTTTGCTATTCTTATTGGGTGTTTTTTAATACCTTGTCTTCTAAATCACTGATTTGATCCTCTGCTTCACCTGTACAGATGAAATCCCCACTGATTTTCAAGCTGGATGTTGCTGGGGCTCTACTTTTCAGCACTGGTGCTCCAGGCTAGGGTAAGCCCGGTGAGGGGCTGGGAACCCTCGCTCTTTAGGGGGGATCACTGCAGCTGAAATATCCTTCTTAATTCTCAACTGCCATACATGAGTTTGGAGCCAACTCATTTCGTGTCCCTGTCCTTCCTACCAGTCTCCACCTGGCTGCTTCTTTATATCCTTAGTTATAGGACTTTCGCTCAGCTAGTCTTCAGATAGGTCTCCAGGTTGATTATTCTATAATTTAGTTGTGATTTTAATGTAGTCATGGGAGGAGGGAAGCATAGCGTTTACTTGCTTCACCATCTTGATTGGAACTCTTTTATTCTCATAAATCTGACAACTTAGATGAACTAGATAAATTCCTTAAAAGGCACAAACTACCAAAACTAAATCAAGAAGAAATAGATAACCTAAATTAATAAAATTTTACTGGATATAATTAAAGGCATTGCCATTACAAGAAAACCACAGACCAATATTTCTCATGATCATAAACACGAAAATCCTTAACAAAATATTAGTAAATCAAATATATATATAAAATACATCATTACCATGTGGGGTTTATACTTGAAATTTAGGGCTGGTTCAACATTTAAAAATCAGTGTAATTCATCATATCGACTGACTAAAAAAGAAAAACTATATAATCTTTTTTTAGATGCAGCAACAAAAAAAGCATTTGACAAAATTCAATTTTCATTTATGGTTCTGAGCAACTGCTTTAGTCAGAACACAAAGCACTAGAATACCTTTCCAAAAAAAAAAAAAAGGTAAAAGCTTCCTGAGGAATCCAGAAGTCCTCTCATGAGAAATGTCTCAGGTGATGTTAGAAGATGGAGTATGAGGGGACAGGTAGATTACAGAGTCTTCAAACATATAATGGAATTCCATTCATGATATACTTGTTCCAGAGAGAGCTGGTTACGTTTAGGCAGATTTCTATTCAATAAAAGAAGAGCCTCGTTATTATCAGACCTCTAGGCAAAAGCAGCTGTTTCCCATTTGAGGTGGTAAGTTTCTTAAAACCACAAGTGTTCAAAATGTCCTAGACAGCTATTTGTTAGTGATGCTGTAAAGAACATGAACTCGATGACACTGAAAGTTCTTTCTAGTGGTAAGAAAGAATAGAAAAAGAAAATCCAGTTGGCTTAACTAATGTTTATTAAGAGCCAAATAAGGGAGTATGAGACTCATAGATTTTAAAAATCATATTGCCTATTTTTATATAGCTTATACTGGTAATTTAGTAGAAATATGTATTGCTATAGCACAAACATTTCTTTCTGTATATTTCTCTCTCCCTGCTACCATACTACAGAGGCAGGTAAGTGATAGATTACTCCTTACCCTATTAATATCTTCAACCATTCCCTTTCTGTCAGTTTCTTTTTCTCTGCCTCCAGACACTCCCTCTTGAAAAAGACCCACAATTAGACATACTGCTCTTTCCAACTACCACCCTATATCTAGCCTTCCTTTCCACTCTAATGTTTTCAATGAGTCATCAACACCTCTTGCCAATTTCCTTTCCACACCCTCTCTCTTTAACTCCCTGCAATCAGTTCCTTTAAGTATCACATGCATGGTCAAAATGCTGGAGGTTGGGGGGTGGTGTTAAGAATGTCATCAGGAGGACACAGCATTTATACTCAAAGAGCTAATCAGACAAAAATCAACTTAAATTATCTAAATATGCACTAGGCGGAGACTGTAGGAAGGGGTTGGAAAGGAGAACTGACATTGATTAGTTATCTTTTGGTACACTGTTGTGGTAGATTGTCTTCCATGATGGCTATCAACAATTCTTCCATTCCTGTACATTCATATCACTACAACTCCAAATAATGCCAATTGCATAGGAAATCACAATAAATATAAATGAACCAAATTTTATATATGTGTGTGTGTGTGTGTGTGTGTGTGTATACATATATGCATATATATATACACACATATACACACATATATACATATACACATGATATTTGAGAGAGAGCCACAGACTGGGAGACACACACACACACACACACACACACACACACACACACACACACACACACACACATTGATTCAGATTTGTTTGGTGGCCCAGAATATGGTCTATCCTGGTGAATGTTTCATGCACACTTGAAAACAATTCTGAGTATTCTGCCTTGTTGGGTGTAGTGTTAAGTTAGTCAAGCTGGTTGAGAGTTGTGTTCAACTCTTCTATATCTTTACTTATTTTCTGTATACCTGTTTTATCAATTATTGAGAGAAGTGTTGAAATATATACATACGACACTTATATGCTTTTCACAAGATGAACCTAAAGCACACAAAGAGGTCGAAAGAAACAAATGGGAAAATATGAAAAATATGTCAGGCAAAAACTAACCATTGGAGAATTGGAGCAGCAAAAATAATATCAGACAAAACAGATTTTAATATAATTAATCAGGAAAGACAATCACTACAAAATGCTAACAGAAATGAGATAAAGGCGTAGAGAATATACTCAGCATTAGTTTTAGGAACAAGTGTCCAGTAACAGCAATCCAAATACAACAGCTCAGAATCAGGCTAATTCTGCTCAATTTAATTCAATCCCACAATAATCTGTGTGAAAGCACCCAAGTTTATCATGGGCAACAAAACTTGATCTAATAGACACATACAGGGCCTTATATCAGATAATTACAAAATATGAATTATTTTTTTCAAGCACTCAGGAAATATTTTCAAAATTTAACCTGCAAGAGACCATAATGCAAGTCTCGACAAATTCCAAAGAATCATATAGTCGACATTAATAAAAAAGATCAATTTGTCTTTTGTTTTCCTCTGTCAATACCTCATTCCTCTGAAACTCCCCTATTCATTTTTGTGCTCATCTCCTTAGACATTATATATGGAGGCTGTGTCTATTCATTAATTTAATACATTTTTATTAAACACTTAAATACCAATCACTGTTCTAAGCACAGGGGATACATCAATGAACAAAGCAGACAAACATCCTTCCTTTTAAGAGCTTACATTCTAGTGTCACCTCTATCACTAGACCACTAGTGCCTTAAGACAGGACGTAGCCTAACACAGATTTGGCTGGCTCCCAATATGCTGCTGGGCCAGATACCATGTTGGTTCTGGCAGCGTAAAACCTACAAACTCTGATACTGAAGACAGAGGGCTCAGTGGTGTTTAGAGCATGGTCTTGGGGTACTGTGGTGGGAGAAGAACATGGCTCATCAGGGAAGGATCTGAGACCAGGATGAGTGACAGAACCCAGACACTCCTTACCATCCCTCCATTGGTGATCCAACAGGTCAACTTTCAGTGTCAAAGCAAGCCCAAGGGTCAAAGCAGGCCCAAGTCTAGA
>NW_011888782.1:23124463-23161002 GCF_000151845.1 Pteropus vampyrus | reverse complement strand
GCACACATATATACATATACACGTGATATTTGAGAGAGAGCCAGACAGAGAGAGAGACACACACACACACACACACACACACACACACACACACACATTGATTCAGATTTGTTTGGTGGCCCAGAATATGGTCTATCCTGGTGAATGTTTCATGCACACTTGAAAACAATTCTGAGTATTCTGCCTTGTTGGGTGTAGTGTTAAGTTAGTCAAGCTGGTTGAGAGTTGTGTTCAACTCTTCTATATCTTTACTTATTTTCTGTATACCTGTTTTATCAATTATTGAGAGAAGTGTTGAAATATATACATACGACACTTATATGCTTTTCACAAGATGAACCTAAAGCACACAAAGAGGTCGAAAGAAACAAATGGGAAAATATGAAAAATATGTCAGGCAAAAACTAACCATTGGAGAATTGGAGCAGCAAAAATAATATCAGACAAAACAGATTTTAATATAATTAATCAGGAAAGACAATCACTACAAAATGCTAACAGAAATGAGATAAAGGCGTAGAGAATATACTCAGCATTAGTTTTAGGAACAAGTGTCCAGTAACAGCAATCCAAATACAACAGCTCAGAATCAGGCTAATTCTGCTCAATTTAATTCAATCCCACAATAATCTGTGTGAAAGCACCCAAGTTTATCATGGGCAACAAAACTTGATCTAATAGACACATACAGGGCCTTATATCAGATAATTACAAAATATGAATTATTTTTTTCAAGCACTCAGGAAATATTTTCAAAATTTAACCTGCAAGAGACCATAATGCAAGTCTCGACAAATTCCAAAGAATCATATAGTCGACATTAATAAAAAAGATCAATTTGTCTTTTGTTTTCCTCTGTCAATACCTCATTCCTCTGAAACTCCCCTATTCATTTTTGTGCTCATCTCCTTAGACATTATATATGGAGGCTGTGTCTATTCATTAATTTAATACATTTTTATTAAACACTTAAATACCAATCACTGTTCTAAGCACAGGGGATACATCAATGAACAAAGCAGACAAACATCCTTCCTTTTAAGAGCTTACATTCTAGTGTCACCTCTATCACTAGACCACTAGTGCCTTAAGACAGGACGTAGCCTAACACAGATTTGGCTGGCTCCCAATATGCTGCTGGGCCAGATACCATGTTGGTTCTGGCAGCGTAAAACCTACAGACTCTGATACTGAAGACAGAGGGCTCAGTGGTGTTTAGAGCATGGTCTTGGGGTACTGTGGTGGGAGAAGAACATGGCTCATCAGGGAAGGATCTGAGACCAGGATGAGTGACAGAACCCAGACACTCCTTACCATCCCTCCATTGGTGATCCAACAGGTCAACTTTCAGTGTCAAAGCAAGCCCAAGGGTCAAAGCAGGCCCAAGTCTAGAAACCAAACTATCAAAGCAGAGTTGCAGACCAGATAGATGTCAAAGGAACAGGAAGACATGAAGATCATGAGAAACAATCATGAGAAACAATCCTCTCTCTTAATTAGTCCTTGAAAATTCAGGTGCAGCTTAAAGAGGCCAGACAAGCCAAGTGACCATATTCCACAGGTTAGTCTGGTTGTAAGGCTCTGTTATCTTTCCCCTGTAAGGTAGGAAGGAAAAGCTGGTCCTTCTGAGCTAAGGGGCAGGACAAGGAGGAGAATATGCATGGCTTTCTACAAATAGATCCATGTTCTAACAGGCATAGAAGCAAGTATGACTGGCTTTACAAAGAACTCTGTGAAGTTCCAAAATGGCAGGTGAACAGTATACATAAGAAAGAAGAGGGCCTGGAAAAGAGAGATGCCTCCAAGCTCCTTTTATTTTTTACGGTGTACAATGTGATGATTTGATATATGCACACATTGCGAAAGGATTACCACAATCAAATTCATCAACACATATGTCATCTCACATAGTTACTTTTGTGCATGTGTGGTGAGAACACATAAGATCTACTCTTAGCAAATTTCAAGTGTAAAGTGTTATTAAATTTTAGTCATCAGACTGTATGTACATTAGGTCTCCAGAACTTATTCATCTTATAATTAAACGTTGGTATCCTTTGACCAACATCTTTGCATTTTCCCACCCCCCACCCCCCACCTTCAGCCCTTGGCAACCACCATTCTACTGTTTCATTCTATGACTTTAGCTTTTTTAGATTCCACATATAAGCAAGATTGTACTGTTTATGTTTCTTTGTCTGGCTTATTTCATCTAGGGTCATCCATGTTGTCACAAATGGCAGGATTCCCTCCTTTTAAATAGCTGGATAACATTCCACTGTGTGTGTGTGTGTGCCATGTGTATGTGTGTGTATCGCATTTGCTTTATCCATTCATCCATCAACCAACACTTCGGTTGTTTCCACATCTTTGCTGTTATGAATAATGCTGCAGTGAACATGGGAATGCAGACATCTCTTCCAGATACTGATTCCATTTCCTTTGGATATATACCCAGATGTGAGATTGCTGGACCATATGGTAGTTCTATTTTTAATTTTTTTGAGGAGCCTCTATACTGTTTTCCATAATGGCTGCACCAACTTACATCCTTACCAACAGTGCACAGGGGTTCCCTTTGCTCCACACCCTCACCAGCATTGGTTATCTCTGATCTTTTGATAATAGCTATTCCTACCAATGTTAGGTGATATTTTGATTTGCATTTCCCTGATGATTAGTTAAAATGAACACCTTTTCATATACCCATTGGGTATTTGGATGTCACCTTCATAAAAATGTTTACTCATATTTTATCAGATTATTTTGGAGTTTTGTTTTTTGCTTTTATGTTGTATGAGTTCCTTATATATTTTAGATATTAATCCCTTATTAAATATCTGGTTTGGAAATATTTTCTCCCATTCCATAGGCTGCCTTTTCATTTTGTTGATCGTTTCCTCTGCTGTGCAAAAGCTTTTTTTTTTTTTTTAGTTTGATGTAATTTCACTTGTTTATTTTTGCTTTTGTTGTCTGAGTTTTTGGCATCATATCCAAAAAATCATTGCCAAGACCAACGTCAAGGAGATTTTTGTCCTATGTTTTCTTCTAGTAGTTTTAGTTTGGGGTCTTATGTTTAAGTCTTTAATTCATTTTTATTTGATTTTTCTGTATAGGGTAAGATAAGGGTCCAGTTTCATTCTTTTGCAGGTAGATATCCAGTTTTCCCAACACCATTTATTGAAGAGACTCTCTTTTCTCCATTGTGTATTCTGGTCCCTGAGCAAAGATTAGTTGACTGTATATGTGTAGGTATATTTCTGGGCTCTCTATTCTTTTCTCTTTATCTATCGGTTTTTATGCCAGTACTGTTTTGATTGCTAAAGCTTTGTAATATAGTTTGAAATCAGGAAGTGTGATGCTTCCAGCTTTGATCTTCTTTCTCATGAATGCTTTGGCTATTTGGGATCTTTTGTGGTTCCATAAAAGTTTTTAAATTGTTTTTCTATTTCTATGAACAATGCCATTGGAACTTAGGTAGAAATTGCATTGAATCTATAGGTCACTTTGGGTACTATGAACATTTAAACAATATTAATTTTTCTAATCCATGAACACTAGATATCTTTCCATTTATTTGTGTCCTCTTTAATTCCATTCATCAAAGTCTTACAGATTTCAGTGTATGGGCCTTTCATGTCCTTGGTTAAATTTATTCCTAAGTATTTAATTCTGTTTGAATCTATTGTAAATGAGATTATTTTAATTTCCTTTTTGGATAGTTCATTGTTAGTGCCTCCAACTTTGACACAGATTTTAATGAAGACTAGTTCCTTCTGCAGGGAGGCACCTCTTTCCAAAAGCTACATCAATCCAGAGAGAAAATCCAAAACAAAAGCCCCACAGCAAGAGACAGGAAGGAAGGGAAACTATTCAAACTCCCTGACCCCTCTGCTCCATAGCACATAATAACTGAGTCCTCTACTGGAGAATCATGGCTCCAAAGGAGTCCCTCTGACCTGGTGTTTTCTGGTTTTTAAGCCTCTGTTTGAGCATTGTTACTATGGTGACAAGTCTGGGATGCTCTGCTCTAAGTGAGGGGGCTTATCCCTTCGAATATGCTTCTTGAGTTACCAACAAAGGAATTCACTGAACCTCAACTAATCTCATATTCTCCTGGGAGATTTCTCTTAAGAGACACTTTTCCTCTTTGCCCCCACAAACCTCCCAGGTTTACACTCTGTTCAGCCAACCACATTTACATAGTGATTTACAGTTTACTTTTATCCACATCACCTCAATTAAGTCCTGAGGAGTTTTCTTCAGTCACATGAGCCTCTTCCACACCAACTAAACAAAGTGAGGACCTTGGTTTTAGGGAGGCATCCCCGGGAAGACTAGCAGGCGTGAGCCCTATAGCAGGAATGAGACAGAGGAATGAGGGGTAGGAGAAATGGGGAGCCAATCTAAGTGACGTTTTCTCTTCCAGAGGAAAGAATCTGTAGTGGCTTGTAGCCCTGGCAGGCCTGATACTCCCCCCTCTCGCAATCCCTGAATCTCTACTCAGCCTGTTCCAGGCTGTTGTTCTGTCTTGGCTCATGTTCTACGTCATTCCCAGCTCCGACTGTTCTAAGGAGCAGCAGTCAGCTCTGGGGAATTTATCCTCCCTGCCTTCAGAGGGGTCTTCCTTAATCATAAGTTCTTAGAGTCAGCCCTGGCTTCCTATAACAGGTGTAAAGGGAAAACTCCCCTTTGTTTTTCTCTACAACAACACTCCACTTCTGGTCATCAAATATGTGTAGGTTTTCCTCAAACTGAGCAATTCTCAGACACCAGCTGGCTGTCCTGCAATTCAACTCAATTCTGACACTACTTGGAGATAGTGTCACATGGCACCAACTTCAGATGCCAATCCAAAGTTCAGGTTGTCACCTGTGCTTCTGATTAACCGGCTATAAATCAGAGGTTCCCATAATACCCTCCTTGCATTTGTTTGTTTTTTTTTTTGCCAGGACAACTGACAGAACTCAGGGAAATATTTACTTGATTAATGGTTTATTACAAAGGATATCAAGGAACACAAATGAACAGCTGGATGAAGAGATGCTAGGATTATGTTCAGGAGAATCCCAACCACAGAAGCTTAGTGTGCACCCCACCCCCAGCACATAGATGGCTTCTTGTTTACCTATCCAGAAACTCTTCAAACCCCGCCCTTTGGGTTTTTATGGAGGCTTCATTACGTAGACATGATTGATTACATCACTGGCCATTGGTAATTAAGTCAATCTCCAGTCCCAGACCCCTCCCCAGAGCTAAAGGGAGCGGTAAGAGTGCTCTAATCGGGTCCTTTCCTGCTCTAAGATCTCTGAACCTTAGCTGAATATCAAACAACCCATGAAATTAGAATAAATTGGATTTTGCAGAGAAACTAATCTTGCCCTCTAGGAGTATTCTAAAGCTGGGCAGATAGATGTGCAGGACACAAGCAGACCAGAAGCATTAAACCCAAGAAGGACTGACTACAAAGACCTGTCAGGAATGAAACCACACAGGGACAGAGGTCTAGGTAGTCAGTGAGGAGAGTGGGGATTGGGGGAAATAACTGTGAGGGCCATTAAAAAAATAAAACTCAACGCCCCACTTTTAAAATAAATGCTTTATTTGGGAATAACTTTAGATTTTTGGGAAAGTTGCTAAGATGATACAGAGAGCTCCTTTATCCAATTTCCTCTAATGTTAATTTCTTACATTACCATGGTATATTTGTCAAAACTAAGAAACCAACATCGGCACATTACTATTTACTAAATTCCAGACTTTCTTTGGATTTCACCAGTTTTTCCACTAATGTCCTTTTTCTGTTCCAGGATCCAATCCAGGACACTTCATTATATTTAGGGTAAAACATCATTTAATGGTGAAAGATTTCTAAATTAGGGACAAACAGATCTTTATTAAAAAGAACATCAGATACACTTAAGACTCTTCATGAACCCTCTCTTCCCATTTTCATGCCTTTTCCTTTCTCCCTAGAGGTAACCACCGTCATAAATTCATTGTTTATCATTCCCAGGCATGTTTGCATGGAATCCTAAAAGGACAATAACGTTATATAGTATTGTTCTCAAGGCTTTAAAACTTATATAAATAGTATTCTTTTCATATCCATCACTTGCTTCTTTCATTCAACATTGTTTTTGAAATGTGTTAAGAAATATAGCTATAATTCTTTTTATTGCTATATATAATATGTATAGTATTTTTTTCTATGAGTGTGCCACGGTTATCTATTATCCTACTAAGGAACATTTAGACTGTTTCCTATTTTTTGCTACAATAAACATTTTAATGTATGTCTGCTGATGTACACAAGAAAGATTCTCCATCTAGGAGTGCAATTCTGGGTTAAAAGGTGTAACCAAATGGTTTTCTAAAGCTGTTATGCTGATTAACACTCCTTTAAGCAGTAAATGATTCTGATACTCCACATCATCATCATGCTTGGAAGTGCATTTATTTTATAAGGTAATTAGGGAGAACTGGCATCTTTATAATGAGTCTTCCAGTTCATGAACACAGGCTTTTTCTCCATTTATTTAGGGTATTTTATTTCAATATTGTTAATTTTCTCTAAAAATATCCTTGTTCATTTTTTAGTGAGTACTTCTAAGTATCTTGAGGCTTTTATTACTATTAAAAATGGGATCCTTTCTTCTAATTGGTTATTACTGGTGAACAGGATTTTGATATGTTAATTTTGTGTCTAGGGAAATTTACAAGCTCTTAATATATATTCTCCACTTAATCATATTATATGCAAATAATCATATTATATGCAAATAAGAACATTTTCATCTTTCTTGCTAATATTCACATCATGTTTCTTGTTTTATTGCATTAGCTAGAACCTTCTGCACAATGCTGAATATAAGTAGTGAGAGAGGGCATCCTTGTTTTTTTCATGACACTACTGAAAGGGAGCCTAGAATCTTCAGGATAGTTTTTGCTGTAATATTTAGACTTGTAAGCTCCTTTTGAGTGTGTTCTTCTGACTTTTGTTATTTTGTCCCTCTCTCTCTTCCCCCCATTTCTCCTTGACCTTCCAGGCTTCCAATGCAGTAGTAGTTGGGTGTTACAGCCCCACGGGAACATGGCAGCCATAGTCACAGAGCCATCAAGTAGCTGGACTTAGTTCCTGGCAGTGAGGCTATGTGCTTGTCTTTGCTTTCCTTGCTTGGCCCACAACTTCTGTCAAAATCAGCAGGCTGACAGTTCTTCCCTCTCACATTCGGGCTTCTTTCACGACTTGGTGAGCTCTTCTTCATTCCCCGGCTTCAAGCCTTACTTTGGTTTCTCAACATCTGTGATGGAGCATTTTTGGTCTCTTTATTTCATAGGAGCCAAACTCTTCGCAGCTAGTGCCTTCTTCCAACCCATAGTACAACATGCTTAAGTTCCTGATCGCCTTTTTGCAATTTTCTTCTTTTATGATCTGCAGACATCATTACTTCATGTCTGAGGCTGCTTACATCTATTTTTTGTTTTCTCTTTCTTTTCACCCATCAGAGACAGGAGTTTGGAGCACAGACAGTTTTAAAAAGGTACAAAATGTAAACAACCTGGTCCTCCTTCTCAAGGTACATGTACCCCCAACATGAAACTTAAAAAAAGGAGAGGGGATCATTTGTGAATGCCAATATTTATTTCTCTCCGGAACCAGAGAACAATCGTTACCTCACTAAAGCCTCTCCCTCCAAAAGGCAAGTGTGGTGATAAAGGCAAATAGACCCACTGCTCTCTGCCACCACCTACCCTAGAGATTTGGGAACTTCTTTTACATCTAAGCTATTCACTGATCAAACCAACTAGAACAGAGGACTTTGGCAAGAACTTAAAATACTAACATAATCTTTCCCCTTCATTCAAGGCTAAAAACATCATGTAGAAAAAATGGAAAGAAAAGAGGAAAGAGTAAATATTTTGATGTGGCATATCTCAAAACTACAAGTCCATTTGTTTCAGAACAGAACTTGGTATATTGGGTCATGGGGCACCTGAGTTTCCAGTGTTCATGATGTTGTCCTTACTCAGTAACAGACAAATAAAGGGACATCACTTAGTCTGGAACCAATAAATGGAGAACCCACAACACTGAAGTAGCTTCCCTTCCCTTTGACCTGGAAGGGGATTATTCCTTGCCTTTGAGCACGTAGGGAGAAATTTTAGCTTCCAACTGGAACAATTCAACTTAACTTTCCCATATAAAATACCACTACAAATCTCTCATTTGAGAAAAGAGTAAGAATCAAAATGGAGTCACTAACAAAAATCAGAGTAGACTAAAACATGATGAAAACAATTTTATTTTGCTTAAACTAGCCTGAGAACTTGGACTTTTGAACTTTTCAGTTGTGTGTCATGTCTGGAGATGTATAAATCCTACAGATAACCCTCTGAAGAACTAGGAAAGGATGTTCATGTGTCCAGACCACTGGACATCTGGAAGATCACCACTGGACATCTGGAAGAAGCTAAAAATGCAAGAATGATTCTTCTCAAGAATGTACCTTTACCACAAAGACTCTCAGCTTTCCTTTTTTTTTTTGGAATACTCTGGGTATTGCCTGGCAGTGTTTCCAGAATTGCAAATCACTTGCTTAAGACCCTCAAATAAAAAACTTTGTCATTTAATTCTAGTGAAGCTTTCTGATTCATTATGCTGGGTCAACACATCTGCATGTACACTGGTCTCAGCACCAGGTGGGATGAGACGCTAACCACCAGCAGGCTACTTTGCATGTGTACTTATTTTTGTTCTTGCTTTTGCCAAGTCTACCCTAAGAGAGCTAGTTTGCTATTTAGCTACACCATCCATTTCGAATATTTATTGAGCATCTATTGATAATGACAATATCAACTCCTTATCAGTGCTTTCTCAAATTCACACAGGTTGGTCTGAGGACATCTGTTTTTTGGTATAAAAAAATATTATGTGCAAAGACCCTAAGTTTTCAAATTGAGGCAATACCAGCATAAAACAGCCTATGCTAGTGCTGTCACCTGGCCTGTATATACTAATTTTTACCTTCAATCACAATCCTGCCATTTGTGCTTCTGGAGCTATAGCCCGACAACTCTCAACTACAGGCACTAAGAACTTTTGGGTGGTATTGGATTCTGGGCCCTTGTCAGTCAGGGCCCTGAGGTTTGGTAGTTTCCTTGCTGCTGCTGCTGCCGCCGCTACTGCTGCTGCCGCTGCTGCTGCCGCTGCTGTTGCTGCTGCAGCTCTGGGGATCTGTCTGCTTGTCGAGCTTATTTTTATCACTTGCAATGGTGCCCAGATCCTGTGGTATTGGCCTTGGCCCTAAAGATGGTATAATAGGCAGAAAAATGTAGAGTGGAACTTGAAAGGACTGAGAGGTCTCCAGAGTAAGAGAGACCTCAAAGTACTAAGAAAAAGAAAATTGGAGCTGGTTCCCCAGAACTGTGGACAGGCTCTAACTTTTCACCCATTCTTTTGGCCTCTTTAATAATTCCTTGGATAGCTTGAAAAAGCCATAGGCTTCAGTTCACCAAAATGTTTCTCCCCATCCCATGCTGAAACCAAATGTGCTGAGTGCTTGGTGTGCATTGTTTCATTTAATCCTTACAACATCCTATGAGGTACAGCTACTTTTATCTTAATTTTATAGACGAGAAAACCAAGGGAAAGAGGTTTCATAGTATCCACAAAATCACACAGCTTATAAATGTCAGAGCTACGATTTGAAACCAAGCAGTTTGATACAGAGGCTGTACTTTAAACTACTATAGAAATAGCCCCACAGTACAAACCAGAAAAGATGGATTTAAACTCTCTATATGTACATCATTAGTTATAAGTATTTGGGGGGATTGGGTTATGACACCATATTTTGACTGGTGAAAATGTTATGCTCATTGACCTTTCCATATATTGTCTTCTAAGAAATGCCTGTTCAGTTGGAGAGGACAGAAGGGTTCCTGGCACACAGCACATTTTACTCATAGCAGTCACTCAATAAATGTTAGGTGTAGTAGAAGCCATTTTCAATAACCTTCACTTAACAGAATCACCCTTTTAGCCAACACTTTCTGTTCCCTCTAAGAGAACAGATACTAACTGATGCCACGTCATGCTGAATGCTCAGGGCTAGTAGGTTATTCTCTAGTCCACCTGCACAATTCTGTTTCCTCCAGGTAAGCTGTCAGCAGGCCTGTCCCCAAAAATGTTTGTGCCAATTGTATTTATTAAATTATATAACCAAATTCACATATAATTCAGCCTGACTCAATCATGACACGTCAGTCATTTCCAAAAATCTAATCCACATTCAAAAGATGAAGCTGTGTTACAACACAAGATTTTAAAAAGACTGTCCAATTTTCACTATCCTATAAAGAAAGACCTTCTATAACTTAAGAAGAAAAAGACAAATAGTTTAATAGAAAATTGAGCCAAGGACAAAAACAGACAATTCACAAATAGCCAAAAAACATGGAACATGCCCAATATTATGAGAAGTAAAAATTAAATTAATGAGATAGTATTTCTTACCCATTAGATTGACAAAAGTTTAAACAACTGGTTTTGGTAACGTGTGGGCACCAAATTGTTACCAGTAATTTCCTGTAGGTAGTATAATCAATAAGTTCATATACATAAATCAATTTTTAAGTGATGATTAACAATGTTTTCAGATGCAGCTAAATAAAAAGCAAAACTCTCCTTCAGAAAGAAGCAACTGTACTGAGCATTAAACACTATTCTAAAACTAAAATTCCAAAAACGTTTTGAGCAATGGCAGCATCACTAGAATAAGAGGTGGTAATACCCTCCGAAGAGGACTATTTTGAAGGACATCAGTGATTCTGACAAAGATTTCCAGTACTGATTAAAACCACCCTTCTTCCAACTCTGCAGTCCCATCTCAGAGGGCATGGCAGCACCCATGCCCTGGCAAGCCCAGCACAGGGCACCTAACCAGAGGCTTGGTGTTAACCACTCAGTTGAGCAGCAGTACCGCTCTCTTCTTTACTGTGGGTCTTTCCCACACTCTCATGTACAAGGCTTGGGTTGCACTGGGCTGTACGGTTTGCCTCTCACATTCTTGATCAGAGTACTGCTATGTCTCCAACCTCTCATGCTTGAAATAGACTTGCTGGTATTTGAGCCTTTAGAACACCAGCGCCTGCAATAAAATAAAGACCCAGCTCAGTGTGGAACCACCGAGCCAAGGACATAGTGTTCTATCTATACAATGAAATGCAGATTTCCCAATAAAAGGCAAAATTCTTGACTTCTGGAGGTTGAATAGGACGGAAAAGAATTCCAGCTGGTTAAATTTATGACACTGAAAAAAGCCCCGTCTGAGAATAATTCTTGTGTCTGAGCCCAAGATGCTGTCATCTTGCCACGGATTGTTAAAATATTCACTCATAGTATGCTCTGATCCTCAAAGCTGTGTCCTGAGACAGTCTAAATTGGTCAATAAACACTGTGGTTCAGTCTTGCTGCCTCCTCTCCTGAAGTTAAGAATATTTTAGCTGAACTAGTGCCAGGGCAAAATGTACAGAAGGCCATTTTTAGTTAAAAACTGGTTGAACTCTATGTGATTACATGTTAAGGTCGTGAAAAAATGTCAATAATCCTCCTACCTGCTCTATATTTGCAAGAGGAGAGACATAAAATACTAGCCAGCTGGGCCCTGTGGCCTAACAAGACAGGCTCTGGAGGGAGACTGCTGGGTTCACACCCTGGCACCATCACTTCCAGCTATATGACTGTGTATAAATCTCCTGGCATCTCCATTTCCTTGTCTGAAATACAGGGATATTAACAGAGCTCACCTCATAGAGTCATCATAAGGGGCAAATGAGTTAATCCTGAGCTGCCCTCCCAGTAAGCACTCAAATGTTATTTGTTGCCACTGTGGGGAGGAGGTGGTGGGGTTGAAGGGAATGCTGGAGGGCCTATCATTGATTTGACAACCCATGTAGAAGGCATTTATTTAAACTCTCTGCCCAAGCTATCTTCTGGCCATTTCATGTGTTTGGCCATCTACATCTGGTACTTATCACGTACATCTCTGTGTCTGTGTCATCTCCCTAACTAGATTGTGAGCTTCTGGAGGGCAGGCACTATTTTAACCTAGCACAGAATCTGGTCCCCAGTAAACACTCAACAAATACTTACTTGATTGACTCTGCTTACTGCTCATATGTGGAGTGAATTGGACTCAAAATATTAATGACACAAATTCCATTTAAACTGGCTTTTCTAGAAGTGCAGCTAGATCTTGCAGGGCAAATTCATCAAAACCAGAGACAGATATGGATTTCTGTGATTTATTGGGCAACAACACCCTAGAAGGTGCCATCCTTTCCATAGGCAGGGGTGCTCTCTTACTCACTGTCTGGGAGCAATCTGTCACTCCCAGTAGGAGCATCCTCCCTGCCCTCTGCAGAGATCCAGGCCTATGGGGACCCCACACAGAATCTGGGCCAGCAGTCCGTGTCCTTCCCAAGGAAGTCTTGAAGGCCATGTTGGCTCAGCACCAGCCATCTAAACTGCCTTCTTTGCCACCCTGAGTATTCAGAGATCAGCTCCAGTTTAAAATCCTAGCTTCTTATTCTGACTTCCTGATCACGTGTTCTTAAAACTGCCAAGTTGTACAATTTAGGTTGGAAAATTCTATGTCTCTAGAGGTCATTTGTTTGTTTAGTAAGCTTCCCTGAGGGCCTTCTATATTCCAAGTATTCACCATATTCTTAAAATACTGAATCTTAATTTTAATACTGAATCTCAACCATTCGTTGAGTCTAGCATATGTCAGACACCATGTTAAGTGACTTAAATCCATTGTCTAACTTAATTCAATGAGGTTGGTGTTACCTTCATTTTATAGATGATGAAAATGAGGCACAGAAACAAAGTAACCTGCTAGAGCTCACATAGTTAGTGAGCTCCAGGGCTGAGTTAAGACCTATACCAGGTTTATTTGATACAGGGTAGGCCCTTCTAATCATGATGCTTGCTGACTCTCCCTGCCGCACTTAATCTATTTCTCTTCTCTAGCTTTATGACTTTAGCTCACGTCACCCTTACTACTTCAACTGAAAAGATCTAGACTAACTGGATTTTGCCTATTCCACGAGCTCTTCTGAACCCTGGCTGTACCATAGTACCTATCTCTTGACATTAAACAAAAAGATAAAGTTCAGGTTGAGCTTAATCATGTCACATTTTGGCAGCCCCTGCCTCTCACCTCCTTTGCTTAGATCCCTACTTGGTCTTCCCTTCCTTTTCTATCTTCTCCCCAATGTACCCAGTCAGGTATCCAACAGGCTCCTCAACTCAACCTCAAATTAAACTCATCCTCCTTCATGACTTCTCTGCCAGTGCTTTACACTGAGCTGCCTGATACTCAGGTTGAAAGCCTCAGTGTCATCATCATGAGAAGCAAACAAAGGACAGTGGTTAAAAATATGGTCTCTGAGTTCAAATCCTGATCTGTCTCTACCAGCTATAGGACCTCTAACAAGTCACTTACTCCAGCTCTCTCAGTTTCTTCATCTGCAAAATGAGGATAAAAACAATATGTAACACACAAAAAAAAAAAGAAAGGAAGAAAGCATTTTTGCAACAAATGGGGCAGGAACAACTGTATATCTATAAGAAAAAAAGAATTTTGACCCTCACTTCACATCATACACAAAAATTAATTTGAGATGGATGATAGATCTAAACAGAAAAACTATATGGTGACAGAAGATTTGACTTCGGGTGGTGAACACACAAGGCATTATATAGATGATATATTTTTGAACTGTACACTTGAAACCTATATAATTTTATTAACCAATGTCACCCAATAAATTTTTTAAAAAGAGAAATAAAAAAAAGAAAACTAAAGCTATAAAATTGCTGAAAGAAAACGTAAGAAATGATCTTTGTAATATGGGGGTCAACGAAAGTTTCTTAGGACACACAAAAAAATAGCCTTACAAAAAAATGGTAAATGAGATTTTGTCAAATTTAAAACTTCTGTTCATCAAAAGACACTGTTAAGAAAATAGGCAAGCGACAACTAGGAAAAATATTTTCAAATCACATAGCTGACAAAGAAGTGGTATTCAGAATAAATAAAGAATTCCTAAAACTCAATAATAAAGAGAAAAAACAATTTTTAAATGGGCAAAATTATTGAATGACACTTAAAGATATATAAATGGTCAATAAGCACATGAAAAAGTGCTTAGTATCATTAATCATTAGAAAAATGTAAATTATAACCATTTTGGGATACTGCTACATATCCTCCAGAATGTCTAAAATTATAAAGACTGACAACACCAAAGGTGATGAGGACGCAGAACAAGACTCTGATACATTGTTTGTCAAAGTATAAAAATGGTACGACCACTTTGGTAGTTTCTTACAAAACTAACCCTACACCTATTCTATGATCCAGTGAGATTCTACCCCCCCCCCAAAAAAAAAACCTGTACAGGAATGTTCACAGCAGCTTTATTCAGAACAGCCAAAAAATGGAAACAGCCCAGTGTCCATCGACAGATAAATGGAGAAAAAAACCTATGGTACAGCCATACAATGGAATACTCTTCAGAAATAGAAAGGAACAAACTACTAATACACACAACAACACAGATGAATCTCAGAAACATACTGAGTGAAAGAAACTTCAAACCAAAATATACAAACTGTGTGATTCCATTTATATGAAGTTCTAGAAAAGGCTCGATGGCTCTACGATTTAAAAATCAGAACAGAGGCCTAATCTGGAGAGTGGGGACAGAGACTGGGAAGGAATGTAAAGTAATTTTCTGGAATGCTGTTAATGTCCAAATCTTGAAAGGGACTTGCGTTGCATTGTGCATGCATCTTTCAAAAGTTATACAATGGTACACTTAAGATTCATGCACTTCACTGTATGTAAATTTTACCTCAAAAGAAAAATAATATAAATAATCATTGAACTCTAATTAATGGTATGTATGCTTAAGTATTTAGGGGGAAATGTACTAATGTGTGCAATTTGCTTTGAAATATACCACGAAAACAAGACCATCTGATGGATAATAGAGGAATGGGTAGATATGTGACAAAGCAAATACAGTAAAATGTAAATTTTAGAATCTAAGTGGAGGGTATCTAGGTTTTCACTGTACATTTGTTTCAACTTTGCTGCATATTTAAAATTTTTCATAATAAAATTGTAGAAAACAGTACCTACAATATAAGATTGTCATATCGCCCAGAAGTAAACCCATATTTATATGGGCAAATAATTTTTGACAAAAAAGACAAAAACATACAGTGGAGAAAGAAAACCTCTTCAGTAAATGGTGCTGGGAAAACTGGAAAGCCACCTGCAAAAGAATGAAACTAGACTGTTGTCTATCACCACACACCAAAATTAACTCAAAATGGATTAAGGACCTGAATATAAGACCTGAAGCGATACAGTGCATAGAAGAAAATGTAAAAACTAAACTCAAGGACCTTGGACTTAAAGAAGATTTTATGAATTTGACCTCAAAAGCAAGGGAAGTAATAGCTAAAATAAATGAATGGGACTACATCAAACTAAAAAGTTTCTGCTCAGCAAAAGAAATCGTCAACAAGGTAAAGAGACAACCATCCGAATAGGAAAATATATTTGCAAGCAATATCTCCGATAAGGGCTTAATATCCAAAATATACAAAGAACTCATACTAGACTAACTCATACAACTCAATAACAACAAAAAAACCCAAATGATCCAATCAAAAAATGGGCAGAGGACCTGAACAGACACTTCTCCCTAGAAGACATACAAATGGCCAACAAATATATGAAAAGATGCTCAAAACCACAATGAGATACCATCTCACACCTGTTAGAAAAGCTAAACTCAACAGGACAAGTAATAACAAATGTTGGAGAGGATGCGGAGAAAAAGGAACCCTCATACAGTGCTGGTGGGACTGCAAATTGGTACAGCCACTATGGAAAACAGTATGGAGGCTCCTCAAAAAACTAAGAATTGATCTACCATATGACCCAGCAATCCCTCTACTGGGTATTTACCCCAAAGACTTGAAAACGCATATCAAAAAGATATTTGCACACCGAAGTTCATAGCAGCATTATTCACAGTGGCCAAGACATGAAAGCAATCAAAGTGTCCTACGATAGATGATTGGCTAAAGAAGCTGTAGTGCATATATACAATGGAATATTACTCAGCTATAAGAAGAGATGAAATACTGCCATTTGCGACAACATGGATGGACCTCGAGAAAATCATGCTAAGCGAAATAAGCTAGACAGAAAAAGTTGAAAATCACATGATATCACTTATATGTGGGATATAAACCTAAAAGCAACAAATTAACAGGACAAATAAGCAGAGACTCATGGACATGGACTACAGACTAGTGGTTACTAGAGGGTAAGGAATGGGGAAGGAGCGGGGAGGTAGATGGGGTAAAGGGGATCAAATATATGGTAGCTGAAGGAAACTGGACTTTGGGTGGTAAACACACAATAGAATATACAGTTGTCAAATTATAATGTACACCTGAAAATTATGTAATTGTATTAACCAATGTTACCCCAATAAAATTAATTTGTAAAAAGTTAAAAAAAAAAAGAGATTGTCATATCGTTACTCTCTTTTCTATCATCACTCATATAGTCTCCAAAACCTGCTAACTTCACACTCACTCACATCCCTCCCCTTGCTGGCAGTCCTGCAATCTCCAGCCAGATCCAGGCCCAGGTCTCATATTTGGACAGCAGACCCACAGTCTTCCTTATCTCCAGTGTCTCCCTCACTTCAATCCATCCTTAATGTCACTGCCAGGTCAAGCTTCCTAGTTCACAGCTTTTATTATGTGAACTGTGCTGCTCAGCAATATTTGCAAAATCTCCATTAACTAATAACCTCTAAGCTTTCAGCCTGCAGCAAGGCCTCTACATTTTAGCCTTATTCTACCCTCGTTCTATGGAAATACAGAAATTCCTAGCTAGTCAAATCAGATTACTGCTTATCCTCTAACACAACACACAACAACACACAACTCCCATCTCTACATCCTTGTCTCCTCCACAGGAATCTACTTCTGGGTGGCCAAAAACTAAGTTGCAGGTATTAGCAGTTTAGCATATGACTAATGCTTTTCACTGAGTGAAGAGTAATACAGAAAACTTCAGCCTTGATAGGTTTGAATTTCAAGGGCCTCCTATAGATATTTGGGCAATGCTGTGCTAGCTCAGAAAGCACCTACCCTTTTTGTTCATTTGTTCATTCATTCACTCACTCTCTAGCTCACTCACTAAGTACTTATTATGTGCCAGATATCTGCTATGAGCTACAAAGGAAGTAAAATGATAGGACTCTGCCCTGAAGAAACTCATTTCGTGAGAGAGTATAGTACAAAAATAGTCATAACCATAATAAGTCCTGATCTGAAGGTGGCAGTACCAGACATTTCACTCAAGTGTCATTCCAAATTGAGGCTGGTGAGCATGTAGTAGGATCCATGCAGCAGTTTTAAAACATGGCCCCAAAGTTTTGACACTCCTCCTCCAAAGTAGAGGGGAATCTATGCTCCCTCTCCCTAGAATCTGGGCAGGCTTTTTACTACTGTCTGTCACAGTGAAAGTGACACTCTGTGACTTCTGAGGTAATAAAAGACCAGATAGGTTCCACCTGGCTTTCATGGAATGTTCATTCTCCAAACACTCTTTCTGGGGACAATCCCTTGCGGAACCCAGCTACCATGCTGTGAGGAAGCCCAAGCCACAGGGAGAGGTCACATGTGGGCAAGCTGGCTGCACATGTCTCAGCTGAGCCCAGCTTTCAAGTCATCTCAGCCTAGGTACCAGATAGTAGGTGAAGAAGATTTCAAATTATTCCAGTTTCTAGCCATTTGTCACCAGAGCCATTCAGATCTTTACAAGCCACCCCCACCATGACCTGTTGAAATTCCTGACCCACAGAACTCCTGAGCATAATAAATGTAACTATTATTATGCTGAGCTTAATAATGTTGTTTTATTCTGCTAAGTTTGGGGGTGTTTTGTTACCAGCAATGGATAACTGAAACAGTCCCTTCAAAAGTGCTACTTACAGCAGGGCCCTGGGTGGGCTGGACTAGGGGCCGGGGGCCAACAAAGAGTGACATCCCCTAAAGATTATAACTGGTACACCCCTTTCTAAAATCTTACCCCACTTATCAAGTTTACTATACCTTCATTTATTCAACATTTAACAAATATGTATTGAGTGACAGTCACTGTTTTACTATTGATGAAAATCTCTGCCTTCCAGGAGCTTACCACTTAGTGGAGAAAACAAACAAGGAAGTAAAATACAAACCATGTAAGGTAAGGGTTAAATATATGGAGAAAAACTAAAGCCGGGGCATGAAATGTCAGGGGTGGGGTTGAAACTTTAGACAAGGTACCCAGGAAAGGCTTCACGGAAAAGGTGACTTGAAAAAGTCCTATTGTAATGGTCTAGGATGGAAAATACTAGACTCATCTGGTTGTCCTCAACTAAGTACCTTCCCATGTCAGCTGCTCACCCAGACTCACAATGATCTTTAGGGTCAGGAGCTTGGGTGTCTCTAAAACGTCAACTCTCAAATAAGAAGTATATGACATCAAAGCAGGAAGAACCCTGAGAAGCTATCCAGCCTCACCCGTTATCTTTCAGTGGGGAGACTGAAGCCATAGTGTTTCAGCTCACCTAAGGCTTAGCACGAGATCTACGTATCTGCACAGTCCTGTGCTCTTCTTCTCACTCTCCTCTGGCTTCTAGTTTAAAACCCTCAGCATCTAAGCTCTTCCTCCCTAAGCTACATCACCCCAGCCAGGTGCACTTGATGCTCCACATTTGTCACTAGACATAGTCTGAGACCAATCTCCAGGGTGGGTAGGGTGGGAGAGTCCAAGAATAGAAACGACACTGACACTAGACAAAAGCTAGCCTTGCCACCAGTAGCATTGCTCCTGCCCGTAATATCTTCATCAACATCCCCTCCACAATGCAGCCTGTGATAGAGAAAATGGACACTTGCCATTTTCTCTTCTCAGCCCCTCTGTTGTAGGTTAAATTGTGTTCTCCAAAAAGTCATGGTTAAGTCCTAATACACACACCACCTGCCATCCTCTCCCCTAGAGCTTCAGAAGAGCATGGCCATGTCAACACCTTGATTTCAGATTTCTAGCTTCCAGAACTGTGAAAATAAATTTCTGTTGTTTTAAGCCACCAGTTCATGGTAGTTGTGTTACAGCCTCCCTAAGAAACTAGAACATGCTCATATATAAAAAGTCTGGAGCCACCCGCGCTCCCTATATAGTCTTTGTCCCTGCAATCCTAGTGCTCAGAAGCAGCTCCTGCCTCCCTCAACACCACTTTTTCATGTCTACTTACAATGTACATGCAAAGACTTCCCACAGAACCCTGCAGAAAGCAAGTGAGAGGCCAGCCGTTCCTAGAGCTGTCAGTACAATTTGCTGATCAGCTTGGTCAATGTCTTGCTGTAGGCACAATCTATTTTATAAGGTTTGTCTCCAACTATTCTACGATTTATTGGTCTTTTTATCTTCATTAAGAATGACTGATGGGCCCTCTGAAGGGCTAAGAGGTCACAGGGAAGTACCACCCACAGGAGATGGATCATTCTCATGGGTCTAGTAGCAGCCTGTTGAACAGGAATCATTGCACTAAAAGGCTATTTGCAATATGGAACAAAAGCAAAAAAAGAGGATCATACCTTTCAACCTGTTAATGCTGTTCTCGGTATATAATTCAAGGAAATGACACAACGGAAAAAATAAACCATTTGGACAGAAATAACAGCAGTTATTTATAATAAGTTACTCATAATAGTGGAATAAAAACTGAAAATATTAATTGTGGAAAAGTTAAAAGAGAGCATCATAATAATACTTAACATTTCCTAAGCCCTTACTATATGGCAGGTTTTGTTTGGATTATCTTGTTTATGCCTCACAAAAACCTATGACATAGTTGTATTATCCCAGTTTCAGAGAAAAAGAAACCTGTTCAAGGTTACACAGCTAAGAAGAAGCAAGTGACTTCTATTTTATGCCCTCTGCTTAAAGTAGTGACTTGACTGGCCATGTTAAATTGGGTAAATTCTAGATAACTTACCTAAGCCTTCAGCCATTGACTATAAAAAGGGATTGACAAAGATTAAATGCAAAATGTGTGAAGACATAAACTATAAAACATTAGCTAAATGAAAAGTACTTACAGCCACTTATTGATAACATTGAATGTCTATCTTATGTGGCAGGAATCTGACTATAATCTATTTTGCATGTCAAGTTCAACAGCTAGAATTTTATCTTTTAGGTAGTAAAGGATCAAGACTGTTTTGTAACCAGGAGTATTATAAGCCGATCTGTGTTTTAATGTTGTTTTAAGGTACAATAATAGAAAATCATCTCAGGGTTACAAAATTGGAATTTTATCTAAATCTTGATCCTCAACAAGTTTTAGAAGCTCTCTAGTAAAAGCCCTGGAATGATTTCTCTAGAGAACGGGCAGAGTGGCCCTGGAAGCAGCACTTTGCTTAGCTCACTGACTTTCTGCAAGAAAGGCAGGGGCTTCATCCCCTAACAGCTGTACCAAGGGGTCTGTCTGAAACATTAACAATAGGAAAGCGCAGATCTGATAGCGCACAAAGACTTGAGGGTGTTCTGATGGCATTTGCAGAGGACTCTCCTCACCCTTGGCTCACTGGGTGGTTGTAAGAATGATATAAACATGTTCTGCCAGCAGTTGAGGACCTATATATGTATAAAGGAAGGTTATTATGATTGTCAGGTCTTAAAGGCCTGGCACCATCAAATCTCAGGCAAATATGCAATTAGTTCTACTAACCAAGAACCCCATTCCCATCCCAGTGAACCAGGCTGAATAACAAAAGACAAAAGAACCAAACAATCCAAGACATCACCCAGACCTGGCAGTGGGCCCCTCCTTGCTCCAGAGCAAAATCAGAGACTTGGCCCTTGAGTCACCCTCTCTACTCTTCAGTCCAGAAATATCTGAGGAGGGAGAAGGTGACCAATACCATCTCTCCACACCCTAGTCTTCATATGGATTTTCCCATCATGCTTGCCATTTGTTTAGCATTTCGTTATAGACTTGCCCACCACTCCCTGCTTTATATGCATCAAAGTCCTTTCTCATCTTTCCCAAGCAGGAGAGAGTACGTCAGGTTAATTGTAACCCTCACATGCTGGGAGGTTGTACAAATCTCCATTTTAGAAATGAGTAACAGAAGTTCAGAGTAGTTAAATAAGTTCCCAGTTTCTCCCATCTAATAATTTGTTGAGCTGGGATTCAAACCCAAGTCTGTTAGCTGCAAAGTCCTAAAGAATCCCATCAACTACACACCCAGTTCTCACAATCAATGAAGAAAAGTAGGTAAGATGGACTCTGCAATCTGCCTATACAAAACCTGTCTGGTGCACAATGTGACCGTGGCACTATGTGGTAACACATAGCTGACCACAGACATGAAGGTCAAGAGTGCTCACATTTAGGACCTAGCCAGGCCCGGCCCATCCTGCTCCACCTCTGCCACACACAGGCACATCCCTCTGTAAAAGGAGACCATGGTCCTGGAAAGGGGTCAATCGAGCCCTTTCAGAACACCAGCACTGGGCTGACATTTGGATGCCTGAGTTCCTGGGCCTGGCAGCCGTTGTGCCAACCACAACCCTCAGAAAAAGGAGAGGGTAATTAGAAAGCAGTGCCCCACAGACCAAATTTAAGTCATGTTTCCAAAATAGTCTCCAAAATGAAAGATCAGCCTGCGCCTGCAATGACAGCACTTGAGACCAACTCCTCCACACAACACCCACTTTCTCTGGGCATTTAAGGGGACCATAAAGGGAATTCAGCAGAGGCACCACGGATATGCACAGTTGTTTCTATCCAGCACAAATGTTTACCAATCTTCCATTCTATGCTTCATGGGAGATAAGAAGTGGTACCATAGTGGTCATGCTTCTGAGAAGCTTACAACTCGGTGACAACACATCTAAGCAGCAAAGAGAGGAGGGCTCAGGTACAGAGCGGATACTCTAAATGAAGTTGAGTTTATCTAAGAATTGCAAGGCTAGTTCAACATTTGAAAATCAATCAATGTAATTTACCACATTAACAGACTAAAGCCGAATTGGGCAAACTATGGCCAAATCCAGCCTATTGTCCATTTTGTATATAATGTTTTATTGAAACACAGCTGTGCCCATTCATTTACATATTCTCTATGGCTGTTTTCATGCTACCATGGCAGAGCTGAATATTTTAAAATATTTACTCTTTTCAGATAAAATTTGCCCACCCTTGCTCTAAACTATTGGGAGAAAGCCTTTTCAGCCACAAACTGCCTCAACTCCAACTTCCTCTCCTCTCTGTTCTACACACCAGGTTGGGAGGTAGACTATAAGGGTGCCAGATTATAAGGACTGGAAGACCAGGCAACTGCCTTCCAAGGAGAAAAGCAGTCCAAGGTATGACTTTTGCTCTTCCCTCCCACTGGCACCCCTTTGCTAATAGAAGCCTCAGGGCTCTCTGGAAGAATCTGGCACAAGCTTCAATAAATGCTTGGAAGTAGAAACACTGGTCCTATATCCCCATGTTCCACTTCCCAACTCAACTGTCCCAGAAAAAGAGAGCCGTGAAGGTCTCAAATCAATGATCTAAGCTTCCACTCTAGCAAACTAGGCAAAAGAAGGGCGACTAAACCAAGCAAGCATAAGAAAAATAATAAAGAAAAAAGAAGAAACCAGTAAAATTGAAAACAGAAACATAACAGAGAAAAATCAATGAAACTAAAAGCTGGTCCTTTGAAAAAAATCAATAAAATTGTAAACTTCTAGCCAGACTGACTGAGAGCAAAAAAGATACAAACTATAAATAATAAGAATAAAAGAGGCAATATCACTACAATCTCTAAAGATATTAAAAGGATAAGTAAATATGACAAACAACATTTGCCCATTAATCCCACATGTCAGATGAAATAGACAAATACCAAAAAAACACAAACTATCAAAAATCACTCAAGAAGAAAGATAACCTGAATAGCCCTATATTTGTTAAAGGATTTAACCCCGCCCCACATACAAAAAAACTCTAAATGGCTTCACTGGAAAATTTTACCTAAAATTTAAGGAATGAATAATGATCTTATACAAATGCAAAGGGAAACAAACATTTCTCAACTCATTTTATGAGGCTACCAATACTCTTAACACCAAAATGAGACAGACATTACAAGAAAAGAGACCAATATCCTTCATAAGCATAAAAAACAAAAAACTTCGACAAAATGATAGCAAATCGAATCCAGCAATATATAAAAAGATTAACAATATATCATGACCAATTAGAGTTTATTCCTGGAATGTATGGCTAGTTAAACATTTGAAAATCAATTAATGTAACTCAGCATAGCAACAGACTAAAGCAGGGGTCAGCAAACTATGCAGTCTGTTTTTGTAGATAATAGTTAATGGAACACAGAGACATCTATTCATCTATGTGTTGTCTATGGTTGCTTTCATGCTGCAGCGGTAGAGCTGAGTCATTGAGTATAGACCTTATGAGAGTTGAGTGGAGAGTTGAAGAGACTTATAGCCCACAAAGCCTATAATATTTACTATCTGGCTGCTATGGTCTGAATGTTTGCGTCCTCCCAAAATTCACATTGAAATCCTATCATGCAAAGAAATGGAATTAGGAGATGGAACTTTTGGGAAGTGCTTAAGTCATGAGGGTAGAGCCCTCATGAATGAGATTAGTGCCTTATAAATAAAAGAGACTCCGGAGAGATCCCTAACCACCTCCTGCTACATGAAGACAGAGTGAGAAGGTGCTGGCTATGAACCAGGAAGAGGGCTCTCACCCAAATGCGAGCATGTCAGCACCTTGATCTTGGACTTCCCAGCCTATAGGACTGGAGCGATAAGTTCTGTTGTTTGTAAGCTACCCAGCTTATGGTATTTTGTTATAGAGCTTGAACAGACTGATACTTGATCTTTAAAAAAAAGTTTGCCAACTCACAGACAAAAGAAAAAAATATGATCATATTAACAGATCCAAAACCCACTCGAAAAAAATCATTATCCATTCATGATAAAAAAAAAAAAAGAAAAAAATCTTAGCAAACCAGAAGTAGAAGGGAACTTCCTCAACCTGATAAGGGAAATCTATAAAAACCTAATAGCCAATAATATCAATTATAATGGTATCTGACTGAATACTTCCCCCTCAAGATTGGAAATAAGGCAATGGTGTCCATTTTCACTACTCCTATTTATCATCATACTGGACATCCTCACTAGCACAATAAGGCAAGAAAAATAAAAATCAAGCAGATAACATGATTATAGATGTAGAAAGTCCCACAGAAGCTACAAAAAGCTACTAGAATTAATAAATAAGTTTAAAAATGTCATCAGATATAAGATTAATATATAAAAATTAATTTTTAAAAAAGAAAACCTCAGGGAAATAATTAAGAGATAGATGAGGGCTGAAAATTAGCTTTAAATCCCAGACTCCTAATTGTTTTAAATTATATATTTTTATTTGTTGGTTAAGTACCAATAATTATATACTAATTATATTAATTTTCTAATTCTGTAGGTACTTAGTTTGCTTTACTTTATTCTCTGATTTTATTTTTTTAAATCACTTAATATAACAAATCAATTATATTTATAAATACTAGCAATGAACGATGGAAAATAGAATTTTACTAAAAGTACCATTTACAATTGCACCAAAAATATTAAGTACATACCTATAAATCTAGCAAAATATGTTAAATATTTACATGCTAAAACTACAAAACATTGATGAAGAAACCAAAGATCTAAGTAAATGGAGAGATATAGCTTATTTATGTGTTAGAAGTCCCAATATTGTTAAGATGTCAATTCTCCCCAAACTAATCTATAGATTCAATACAATACCAAACTTCCAGTAAGATTTTATGTAGAAAACAATAAGATGTATCTAAAATATATATGAAAGGCAAAGACCTAGAATAGCCAAAACAATTTTGAAAAGGAAGAACTAAGAACTCATAATACATGATTTTGAAACTTACAATAAAGCCATAATAATCAAAATAGTGTGGTATCACTGAAAGGATAAACATATAAGCCAATGGAACAGAATAGTCAGAAATATACCCACAAATATATGCTCAATAGATTTTTAACAATGATACAAAAATAATTCAATAGAGAAAGAATAGTCTTTTCACTGGTGCTAGAATTGGACTTCTATATGCAAAAAAGAACTTCTATCTATACCTTGCGGCATGTACGAAAAAATAACCCAAAATAAATCAGACCTAAAAATACCTAAAACTATAAAACATCATTAAGAAAGTATCATAAAAAATCTTAATGACCTCATAATAGGTAAACATTTCCTAGATTCAACACTAAAAGAATACGTTTTTAAAAACTGATAAACTGGACTTCATTAAAATTAAAACCTTCTGCTCTGTGATAATAGACATTTTAAGAGAAATAGTGAGAAAATGTTTGCCAAACATGTACTTGATAAAGGATTCATGTCTAGAATATAAAAAGAATTGTATCTCAAATCTTAATTATAAGGGAAGAGTTGAATAAAACTAAGGCAAAAGACTTAAAAGATACTTCACCAAAGACAACATACGAATTACAAATAAGCCAATTCACAAAGATGCTCAACATCATTAGTCATTATTGGAATGCAAATTTAAACCTATAAATGATAGATAAAACTCTACCTATTAGATAAAACTATACTTATTACAATATCTAAAATTTAGAAATCTGATACATAATTAGTGCTGACAAGGATGTGAAAACTATAACCCTCATACATCGCTGGTGGGAATGCATAATGGTAGAAGTCACTTTGGAAAATAGTTTGGCATTTTACACTTATAATACCACCCGGCAATCTCACTATTCCAGGTACTAACTCAAGTACCTGTACATTAATATTTATAGTGAATTAATCATTATCACCCTATCTGGAAACAACCCAAACATCCTTCGGTTGGTCAATAAACACACTGTAATACATCCACACAATGAAATAATATTCAGCAACAAAAGGGAACGACCTGCTGATGCGCCCAACAACATGGACGAATCTCAAGCACACTGTGCTGAGGAGAGAAGGTGAACTAAAAAGGCTACCTACTATATGATTCTATTTATGTGGCATTCTTAGAAAGGCAAAATCACAGCAACAGAAAATAGATCAGTGGTTTCAGGGTCTTCGGGTGGTGGAAGAGTTGACTACGATGGTGCATGAGGCAATTTGGTGATGGGGGTGGTGATAGAGTTGTTCTGTATCTTGACTGTGATGGTGCTTATATGACTATATTTTTGCCAAAACTCAGAATTGTACACTAAAATGAGTGAATTTTTATGTGTAAATTATACCTCAATTTTTTGAATGAGAAAGAAAAAATGTCTTAAAAAACTATTCCATTATGATACAGCATTTAATAGAAAACTTGTATACCTAAAACAGTGCCTACCACTTGACAAGCATCGGAGTCGAAAGTCAGAAGAAACTGCCAAATTTATCAGAATAAAGCAGAAACTCTTCAAAACTAGGAAAAATTGGTGTGACTGATTTATGTGCAACAGATCATGATTGAGTACTGAACAATAATTTTTTCAAAGCCTCCAGTTAACTTTCAGAAGATATTTAAATTTTAGCAACATTATTTACTTATAGAAAAACAAACAGAACTCTCTAAGTTTAACCTAAAGGAAATGAAGATAAAACTCTGGTATACTTAGAATTCCTCTGAATTATTCTGACAACCCTAAAGGTGCTAAACTTGTCAAAATCATGGGCACATACAAAATTGGCCAAGGAAAGCAAAGATAATTAATAGTTTGATCTCACATATAACCATAAATGGAAAAAAATCAAACAATGAAATATCAGAAAATCAAAGCCGACAAGGTATATTTTTTAACTGTATATATGACCCAGTATTTATCCCAGAAACTTAAGGATGAATTCAAGGAATTCGAAAATCATGAACACAGATTATGAAAAACAGCATTTCATCTTGAAATCATGTGTAATTCTGATAGACAAACACAGTTCAGAAGGATTTTAATATTTTGATTCTGATAATAATGAAGAAAGTGGTATATAATTTTAAAAATAAAAGCATATTATAATTAAGAAATTTTTCTAAAATTATGTATATTAAAGGAAGTGGTTTTTTTCCTGAGAAACTATAAAGTGATATGACTCTTACAGCCTATGGTAACTTGGAATCAAGAAAATACAGGAATGTCACCTCCTGTTACCATACAATTATTACCTTTTTCTTCTCTTCTACTAGCCTGAGTTGGTTTCTATTAATTTTGAATAATCCTTCCTAATACACAAATCAAAGAAATAATTAGTAAAAAAGCAACCAAGATTGATTCTCAAATCTGGCTGGCATTGGAAACACCTGCAGGAGGAGCTTTGTGAAAAACAGAAATTCCCTGAGCCCACCTAGGTGCTGGAATGGGGAGGCATGAATTATTTTGCAAACAAGGTTCCCAAAGGGACTTTATTATGAGCTGGGTTTTGGATTTTGGAATCATGCTATTAGGAAATAGAGGCATTAGGTATGTCCTCACCTTGAAGTTTTTTCAACATAGTTGTAGATATAAAAATTTTAGCATGAAAAATACTAAACAAAGATATAAACATTCATAATAATATATGACTCATCACTATCAAAAAGATTTTACAGAGACTGCCTCAGACATTCAAATGAGAAAGAGAACTTAAAGCTGAGGTCAGAGGCAGCCCCTGTTTTGGGGTAGTGTCTGAAAGGTATTAGAAACAACTTATCCCTCGAAGAAATATTTAAGGATTAAAGGACTTGTCAGTCAAAGAGCCAAGCGAAGAATATTCCAGGTAAGGATAAACTCAGAGTCAAAGACAGAGAGACAGAAAAGTGTAAACTGGGTTCAGGGACAATAAATTAACAAGCCTTGTTGGTTTGAAGGTCAGAATATGGAGGCCATTGAACTTCAAGTTGACTGTCCAATGAGAAGCAGGGAGCCACTGAAGGTTTCTGAAGGTGGAGTGACACCATTAGACTATGCTTTAAGGTTAAAGCAAACAAGTGTAAAAATATATTTGTGCCACAGAGAGGCCATAGTTATTAGTCCACATGTGAACCAGCGAAGGTCTGGTCAAGAGCCGTAGCAATATGGAAAGTAAAGCCAAGTCTTTCTTTGTCTGGGATAACCAGAACACCCACAGGAGGAGGGGCTGAGCAGCTATGGTCATCTACCACCAGCTGGTGCCCTAAGTGGCTGCCCAATCACTACAAAAGCCTGAGAACTCCCTAAAATATCACTGGTTGAAGCACAAAGGGGTAAAATCAACAGCCATTGCGTTAATTGTATTATGCCCACAGTGAGGCCCTACCATGAAGACAGCTTTTGGTAATAAGAAGCAAGTTGCAGGGTAGGGCTGTGCTTCCCCAGGTACACTCTGAAACAACCTGTTGCCTCCTCATTAATATACTCATTTCCAGAAGGTCAGCAACCAAGTGACTATGAAAATGATTACTCTTCATACTAATACAAAAATACCAAATGGAACTTGGCTAATAGGGAAGGGTAGGAATGGGTCCATTTTAGACATCTCTTATGAACAGGCTTGGTGCTTAGCAGGAAAAATGCATAAAGTTCAGGAGAAAAAAAATAGAATGGTTATACCTAAGCATAAAGAAGACAATGAGAGAAGTGAGACAGATGAGTGGAAAGCACCTTCTTACAGAGCAGTAGAGGGGAAATCCCTTAGAATGTTCGTTGAGCACTTCCATTCACCCCATTAGCCAGTCCTTCAACCAGATGCCCAAGAACCTGTGGTGTGTAAGGCACTGAGTTAAGTGTAAGGACACAAAGATGAACCATGGCCTTTGTCCTCAGGAGCTCATGGCCAAGTAGGACACCATGCCTTACAACTAAATCACAAGTAAAGGTAACTGAACACTTGTTCATCTGCCCACAGCCTCCTCAGGTAAGCGGAAAAGGGGCTCCTCTCTCCATTTACAGATGCACACAGAGAAACCTGGACATTGCTGGAACTGACCCCAAACTGTGGGCTCTTCCTAGTTTTTCACACAACCTCAGAGGACACTCCATCTAGTCTAGCCCTAGAAAAGGAGAAGAGCACTCATGCCAGGGTCAGTGGAGATGGCCAGAAGCTCGAACTGTTCATACGGGTGAAAATTCCTGTGAAGGATGGTACATTCCAGATTCAAGGCAGACCCAGAATATAGTGTCAGCCACAGGTATTGAGGTGGGGGTGAGGACTTTAGGGTGGGTGGAATTTGTATGGGTAGATACAAGGTACCTGGAGGCAGACAGACAGCAGTGATCACAGAAGTCAGGTCAGATAAAGGAACATTCATCCCTGATCCCCAGGGTCCCTCAGACTAAAGAGAACAAACTTCAAGGACTCTGGAGAACCAGGTAGAGCACATAATGGAACCAATTCTTCTGGCCTATGTCAGGCCTTCCCACCTCATCACCATCCTCCATCAGGGTGGGATAATATGAACTCTGGCTGTTTCCAGCTCTGCCCCTTAATCATTTGGCCCCTTAGACCAGGTTTCCACTTCAGTATAATGCAGGTGTCATGTGGACTGGTCTCCTGCAGCCCTAACACTTGCCATTCCAGAACTGGGAAATGAGCTACAATACATGAAGCATGAGGAAAGCACACAAAGCTCTGGGAACTCAAAAGTCTTCCAAGGGACCGTGCTTTCACCCGCACTCTAGATTTGCTTCTCATTATTTTTGATCTAGTATAAAATTAAAACAAAATTGTTCCAGGAATATCCTAGGCAGCAGAGGGAAAACAAGCCCAGAATGAAAACCACCCCAGGACAAGCAGGCTTACATGGTTGAGAGCTCACCGCAGGGTCAAAGGTGTTTCACCTGGTTCCAAAAAAGGAGGAGCTGAGAGTTCTGAACACTGGAGCTAAGTGTTCCTGCCTTCCTCTCTCTTGCCCTGTTCATGCCCACCCTCCATTCTCCTCATCTTTGAGGCCTTTTCTGACCACTCTAGCCCCTGAATTTCTTGCCACCCATATATTCCCTAATTGAATCTGTACCACAGAACTTGTCCTTGTTTTCTAATTATTTCATGCATGTTAGCTGTTTTCCCATATAGACCCGAAGTCTCTTGAATATACTCTTTGTTTCATAATTTTCCACAGGGTTAGATGAAGAGTAGGTCCATAATTAATGTTTGTTGGCTGACGTATAGGTCATTCCATAGGCAGAGAGGACACTACTTAGTACGCAAGTTAATAGCTATTCTTTCTTTTGTGTCTATTTATGTTCATATTCATTTAATTTTTATAACCACCCTCATTGTCAGATGAGGAAACTGAATTCACTCACGTGCCCACAAAAATCTAGCCAGTCAGTGACCAGGATGGCTCTGAACCCAAGTTTAACACCAAAGATCACATTCTACCTTTGTACTGCTTCCTCCTGCTATAAATCTGAAGGAAAGCAACTCTCCACGAGAAACCTCAACCTCCAAAAATAAAAAAGATAAACAGCATTCAAAACTATGAAAGCTCAAACTCATAGGTGTTTGGTTCCCAAAAGATTGAGAAGTAACTCATAAGGTCCTGCATTAACAAATTAGCATCAGATGGCGGAGGGCGGAGGGCGGAGGGCGGAGGGCGGAGGGCGGAGGGCGGAGGGCGGAGGGCGGGGGGGGGGGGGTAGTCAAGAAGCAGATCTGAAAGAAAAGGAAATCCTCTCTTCATTCAGCTTCTTTTGTCTCCGGAGGGCTCTGCACTCAGAAACCGAGAATAGGAGAGAAGAGAAAGGGGGACAGAAGTACCAACAGTGGGGGGATGAGGACAATGGGAAATTTGAGAAGCCGGATCTACACAAAAATTTCCCCAGCTCCCAAATGGAGTGCCCATTGTGAGCATTCACCCTCAGACACCAAGGGACAGTGAAGAGAAGGACAATAAAAAGAAGGTGGTGTGAGCATCTGGAAATCCATGCCACCAGCTGTAAACAGGGAGCAATTCTTACTGGCCCTCTTCCTGGCCCAGCCCTACTGGGCCTTGCTGTCACTGTCCATTTAACAAGAGCTGCAACTCTGGTACATCAGGTGCATACAGCAAGGCAGTTGGCCTATAGAGACAAACACATAGGTCTACCCACCTTGAGATTGTAAGGAAAATTGCATTTGCTCAACTCGGCTTAAAACAAACAGAAAAGAATGACGCCAAAACTCAAGAGACAGAGAATTCATCTGCAGAAAGGAACAGGTGGTGGAGGTGAGTGACTCACATAGCAGACCCCAGACCAGCACATTCACCTTTCTGTGATTGTGGGGCAGGAGGGTAGAGGAATGACGGGACAGGGCAGAGTCACATAGCACTGAGTCTATCCCAGTGACATCTGTGATGTCCTCACTCTGGATTACTGGCTGATGGTTCCTTGATTCTGAGCCCACCTGCCACCCAAGTGTCCACCTGTATGTTTCCCATGCAAATGGTCTTACCTTGGGTCCTCCGGGTGCACCTTCTGTTGGTCAGAGGAAATGACTCAATAGTCAAGTTGGGAGAGGACAATGACTTCTGTTGGGAAAGGTTACTTTCTAAGGGTTGTTCTATAATGTCACTATATTTACAGAAAGGACAGGACAGGAAACTTACAAGAATGAACAATTTTCCCACCTGTGTGTGTTGGTTTGAATTGGGGGAAGGGCAGTTAGGCTTTCAAGTGGCCTTGTTGTGTATATGCAGAATACTGAGAAATGTTGTTCTCGTAAAGATATTAAATAAGACTCCACATGTTCATAGAGTCTCTGAACACTTATCCACAGGCCAGGCTGCATTCTCAAATTGCCACCTCCTGACGTACTTTAAAGACGAAGAGCCAGTAAATCAACTAGTTCTGTTTCACAGACTCTAGACTCATATTTTGGGGGGAAAAGCAAGGTGTCATTCTTGTAGGCACTGACTCCAGAGCATTTACAATCCATTCGTCTGAGACTGGCGAAGACCTCCCTAGCCAGATCGAGACTCCTCCCTCACTTTTGGCACTGCATGGGCCTCTCTTCCCTCAGCACCATCTGGGGCCAGGCTCCTTTTCTGAGGAGCTTCCCAGCAGAATACCCTGCAACTGCTAGCCAGGGGCTCCTGCATTGTAGTGACTGCACCTGTCTAAGCTTCAGGCAGCAAGTGGGTTCACCTGACCTTACCAATAAGACCAAAACTTCCCAAGGGCCTAGTCTGCTCTGTATACACATATACTCTATATATATACACATATTTTATATGTGTATATATATATATACACATATATATATACACATACATACATACATACACACACACTACTCCAAGGTCCCAGCTACCTTTCTTCTCAGCTAGCCAGTTACTACACAAAAGAAACCAAATGCACAAATCCTTCACCACTGTGTAGTGGTTCTCCAAGATAGTGTTGAGGACCAGCATCCTTTTGTATCATCAGTGAATTGAGGGCAGACATACACATCCTGATGAAAAGGCTTTGTGCAAGTCCCCAGAGTATCCATTACCCAATCCAGCATCCAGTGTCCAGCCACACCCCACCCAAGGTCAACTTCACTCTGGGCACGGGAAAGAACATTCCACAATGGTCTAGGAAACTGTGATGCCAGTAGCATCACCCTCCACAGTCCCTGAAGTGTGCAGGGCAGGGAAAGAGATTAAAACAGGATCACAGAAGACAGAAGGGAAAATCAAGAATTTAAGAGAAAAGAAGGGAGATAAAGGGGAAGAGAGAAAGAAAGTGAGAAAAACAAAAATGATTTTACTAGAACCTGAAATGCCTTTTAGGAACCCAATAAGGTTGCCATAAGCACCTACATTTCCCTCCAGAGACTTGAATTGTGACTATTGGATGCTTTGAAGTGTGATGAGTTCCCCAAATGGTCCTCTGAAGCCTCCCCATTTGGAAATAATTTTGTGCATTTTGATTAAAAGGATTGCATTAAGTCAGAGAAGAACCTACAGCCCCACTAGGAACGGGGAGGAAGCTCCAGGCCAGGCTCCCAAAGACTGAGGAGGTGGGAACATTGCACACACTCTGATCTTGCTCAGAAGTATGGTGAAAACCAGTGGCCTGAGGTCTGACATTAAGCCCACCGTCCAGGTGTAGTCTCACCTTGATCCAGCTCTCTAGAGGGGATAGACTGTTACTTTTATCCCCTCTAGGCCCCAAAGGAGTTGGGCCTTTCTCCTTCAGGTTATGATATAGAGGGTGTGTTCCCCTCTCCAACCAGAACAATCCTAGAAAACCTCTCCCCAGCAGCCCATCTTGGTATCTACAATGCCACTCCTTAATTCAATCCTTTAACTCTTGAAAGATTGATAGTAGCACAAGTTCCAGGGAGGAATTCTACCTCAACCACTGACAGCAACACCTGGAACTTAGTTTATCCAAAACTTTCCAACGGTAATGATCTGCAAGCAAGGGTCCTTCAACCATGGAACCCCAGTTGAAGAGGAGGAGGCAGAGCAGGCGAGGGGTTTGAGGAGCAGGGAATGAGAGCAACTCCCGACGCTCCCAGCTCCGCCTGAGACCACGCCAGCGCCTTCACCGCCCTACCTTCCCGGTCTCACGTTTGGGCTGAGAGGGCCTTCACGTGGCGCCCCCGCCCCCACGGCAGCCGTCACCGAGTCCTCCTGCCAGGGGTTGGGGAACTGGGAGAAAAGCCCACCTCTTTTACTTAAGGGCTAGCGGCAATTCGCACTCCTCAAATCAAAGGTACGTCCTTCGATGGCTCAAATAGAGACAACCGCATCACAGTCCCCCGGCACCTCACCTCCCAAAAGGAAACCCCGGCTGCCTGGAGTCGTGGGGTCGTCCCCTTACGCGCCCCCTGCCCCAACTCTTCGCCACGCGTAGGATGCCCTCTCCAAGAGAGGAGTCAGGGGCAGGCTTCCAAGGGAGGGTCCCGACCCCCGATCCTCGAGTTCCCACCCTCGGAGGGCCGGCGCCGGGACAAAAGCGTGGGGGCGGGCTCACTCACCCGCGCGGCGAAGGCGGCGGGGGAGCTGAGGCACCGCGCTAGGCGGGAGAGCCCCAGCCGCGAGCGCGCAGCGCAGGCTCAGCACTTGCTTCGCCGCCGGCTGCTGACCCAGCGGTGCGGGGAACCGGTGAGGCGCGTCCGGGACCGAACGGAGCCGAGTGGGGGTGAGCGGCCCGGCGAGAGAGTGAGCAAGTGTGAGTCCGGATCGAACGCGCGTAAAGGCAAGCGACTGAGAGCGCGGCGCTCCACGTCCGGACTCAAACTGCGGACGCCGGCTCACACGCGCTGATTTGCATGTCATTTGCATAGCGCTCAGGGAATGGACCTGCGGCCCTTTCCGCCACGCCCACCCGCGCTCCTCCCCGGAGTCCCAGTCTGAGAATCCAGAGCAGAACCCGGCCCCTGAGGAGGATTCATCTAGCCCGTCGCATGCGCCGCCCCAACTCCTCACACACCGGACTAGTGGCAGTCAGAGTGTTTTCTCGATTTTTTTATTTTTATTTTTAATTTTTTTTTTTCCTCCTGGAAGACCACTCCATACAGGACGAAAGAGGAACGCGCACTAAGAAAACTCTGTAGGCTTTTAAATTAAGTTTTTTATTTGATGTGGCTATCAAAAACAACGAATAATCGAGTAGATTCCCCAAATGAATACAGTATAATTTTGTTTTGGGGGCAAAGTATCGTGAAAAATTTGTTTACTTTCAAAATTAGTAACATGTGCAATTTTGTTCAGAAAATGAAGAAATACAGAATTGTGTAGGCAATTGAGAATACTACTCGTCACTTTCTAGGAGTAAAACGTTAGGCAGGTTGCTGATCTCTGTTACTCCATTTTCTCATGTCTAAAATGGGGGAAATCTAAGTGACCCATAGGAATGTGAGGTTTCAGTGAAATGTGGCAGGTAAAGCTCTTAGGACGATTCCTAATATAGTTATTATTAATGCTTAAACGTGCAAATATGACCTACGTCTACTTAGCCAAGAGGCAGTCAGATCAAGGTGAGGCAAGAAGCAAGGAGAAGGGGTGAAGAGGCTATAGACAGCAGAGAGAGAATGCCCTAAGAATAGAGACAGTCTCTGGAGAGCTCAGACCAGAGTTTCCCACTCACCTCCGCTGTCAGGCTAACCAGATCCAGGGCTGATGAAATCTCCTACTCTTGCAGTTCTATCAGCTTTTGCTTCATGTATTTTGTCTCTCTGTTGTTAGGAGCATACATGTTAAGGATTGTTATGACTTCTTGAAGAATTGACTCCTTCATTATGCAATGCCCTCCTTATCCTTGATAACTTATATTGCTCTGAAGTCTGCTCTTTCTGAAATTAATATAACTACTTTTCTGGTTAGTATTAGCATAGTATATCTTTCTCCAACCGTTTACTTTGAATTTATGTCTTTATAGTTAAAGTGAGTTTCTTTTAGACAACATATAATTGGGTCTTGTTTTTTGGTCTACTCTGACAATCTCTGTCAAATTTGGTGCATTTAGACCACTGATGTTCAAAGTGATTGTTGATATAGTTGGATTAATAGCTACCATATTTGTTACTGTTTTCTAATTTTTGCCCTGGTTCTTTTCTCTGATATTCACTGTCAGAATCAAGTTGAGCTACTGGAGGTAAAACACAAAAGTGTGGGCTCCTCCTCATCTTATATGTCTGGGTCCCCCTGAAGTTTTCAACTGTCAGACTTGTTCACACTGAGCTTCCATAAATTCATTTATTATAGTTCAGATTTTTTTCTATCCCGGCACTGGTTCCTGTGGGGATTTCTGCTCCCATAAATTGTGATCCTCTGTATCCACCTGTCTCTCCAATATTGGAAGTACAGTTAACCTGTGAGATTACTTCTCTTACAGATCTAAGAGTTGTTGATTTGTTTGTTGTTGTCGTTCAGTGTTTTACTTGTTAGGATGGAGATTTCCAAACTTCTTACATGCCAGACTAGAAACTGAAAGTGTCTCATCAACATTCTAAATTTTCTAGGTTTTTAATAATAGCCATCTTAGCAGGTGTGAAGTATATCCAATTGTGGTTTTGGTTTGCGTTTCCCTGACGACTAATGATGTTGAACATCATTTCATGTGTTTATTGACTGTTGGTATATCCTTTTTGGAGAAATGTCTTTGAACTCTTTTGCCCACTTTTAAAATGGATTATTGGGTAGTTTTTGGTCATTGAGTTGTAGGGGTTCTTTATATATTCTGGATATTAATCCTTTGTCAGATATATGATTTGCAAATATTTTCTCTCATTCCTTGGATCACTTTTTCACTCTGTTGATGTGCCCTTTGATGCACGAAAGTTTTAAATTTTGATGAGATTCAGTTTATCTGTTTTCTTTTGTTGCCTGTGCTATTAGTATTGTACTTAAACTATTGCCAAATCCAAAGTCATAAAGATTTTCTTCT
>NW_011888782.1:23108180-23123893 GCF_000151845.1 Pteropus vampyrus | reverse complement strand
CCAGCATTGGGATTTTGATAGGGGTTGCCTTGAACCTATAGATTGATTTGGGTAGTGTTATTATCTTAACAATATTAAATCTTCTAGTCTACAAATGTAGTATGTCTTCCCATTTATTTAGGTCTTCTTTAATTTCTTTTAGCAGTGTTTTGTAGTTTTCAGTGTACAAGTCTTTCACCTCCTTGGTTAAATTTACTTCAAAGTACTTTATTCTTTTGATACTATCAAAAATGGAATTGTTTTCTTAATTTCCTTTTCAAATTGTTCATTGCATGTGTATAGAAATACAACTGATCTTTTGTTTCTTGATTCTGTATTCTGCCCTATGACATCAATTTTATTTCACTTCCAAACTTTCTCTTTAGTGTGGAGTCCTGTCCTCTAAGGAAGCCCTGGCTGGTCAGTTTCAAGAGCTGATGTGGACTAGACTGCACCAGTCCTTCCAAACTCTGGCTAGTGATTAGAGAGATCAAGAGGGTTTGCACAAAGTTCTAGGAAATATATCAATTAACCTGAAAAATATCACAGTCCAAACACACAAACCCAGCACATGTTGTCTGGTTTGTCAAGATAAATAAATGTGACAAAAATTTGTCTGTTTGTTCCCTTAGACATCCTGAAATAATGCGATTTAGCTCCATTGTCCCAAAGCAAGACCCTAGTTGTAGAAAATATTCCTTTGCTTTGTGGGATGGAGGTTGCCTGTTTATATTTACTGCCTTCCTAGAAAGTTTAATCTGCAAGCCCTGGCCTCCATCTCTCTGTGTACATCCTCTGCATTTCCTTCCTATCTCTGAATCCCTTCCCTAGCCTGGCCCCGTAGCCTGGCCCCCTTCACTGCTGGGTCCTCTTTAGGAAAGCCAAAGGAGAAGGAAAGAGAAGGAAGAGAAGTAAAATGTCACCATTTACTAATCTCTCACAAATGTTGAATAATAAATAGCTCGCCTTAGTTTATGAATTTGTTAAATCCGCCTAGAAAAACATCGATGATTTAAGGCTAAAGACTCGCTGGTCCTCAAGTTTGGCCACATGTTGGACTCACCTGTAGAGCTTTTTAAAAATACTTTTGATTCAGTTGGTCTGGAGTAGGACATGAAAAATAATGTTAAAAAAAATTCCCCAGTAATTCTGATCTGGGACCAGAGTTGAGAACTACTTATAGCTTAGGTAAAATCCAAAACAGAAAGAACAATTTGGAAATAAACTGTGCTTCCATTTGCTCTTCAGTTCTAAGGCTTTGTTTAAATAACAGTGCCTTGACCAATGTATTGACACATGAAAATACAGACATACTGAACTCCATAATGTACTTGTGGATTTGTTTCTATAAATATTTACTGTAAATTGATTTTTCCATACTTTAAATTCTATTACTGCATGCATTATCATTCCATAATTGAAAAAGTTAATCTTTTGGGGGAAAACATTGACTACAAAGCCCCTAGTGAAAATATAATTCCAAATTCCAGAAAACTGTTTAAATTAATTTTTAACTGTAAAAGTCACACATTCTAATTGCTGAAAAAATGAAGGATAGAACAATACAGAAGGTAGGAAGTAAAAAGTACTGTCATCTCCCCCACAGCCACCTTTTGCAATCCCCCAAGTAACATCTGTTGAGAATTTCTTGGGCATCTTTCAGGAAAAGACTGTTTCACTTACTATAATAATAACTCTAAAGTTTAGTCCAAAATGTTATTTTAAAGTTCCTGTGGTTATTATTATGTTAGAAACAAGTTTAAGATCTAAATAAATGATTTCAAGCTGCAGAACCCTGGGATCTAAGAAGGTTATTGGGGTGAATAGGGTGGGGACTGGGGCCAAGACCCCAGGACCCCACCTGCTCCTTGTCCAGAGTTGCTCTGCTTTTGTCTATTTCATGCACTGGGCTTTTTGTAAGACTTTGTGGAACACCTAAATCCACTGTTTTATATAGTCTGATAGAATAGCAACAATGGTTTAAATGAACAGACAAATATGAACTCAAGTGACCACATTCTATTATTTCACATTCTATCTATCATGCTTCCTTATAATTTACTGCTAATAACCTATAGGCTCTCTATTTACTCTCCCACAAACATGTTGTAGAGGTTTATGTTAGAAACCAGAAAGAAAAGTACTATAAAAACCTAGCACAGCAAAGACCACATTTAAGGACAAAATGAGCACATGAAAATCATGAGTAAGTAATCTATCATATCAAGCAAATTTAGGGGTATTTTATATGTAAGAGCCTTGATTTATAAATTCTGTAAACTCAACTTTCTGCATAATGAGCATCTACAGCCAGATAATACCTATTAAAAATCCATTGTTTTGCAGAAGGGGAAATGGAGATTAGGGAGTAAGTTATACATTTCTACCTCAAATTATTTGTGTGGAAGAAGTACAGTATAGCTGTAAGATCTGAGTCAGCCACTTGGTTTGCATTAATGCTTTTTCATTAATTGGTTTGTGTGACTTTAGACAAGTAACTTAAATTCTTCTGGGCCTTCATTTCCTAATTGTTAAAAATGCAATACAAATGAAATAAACCCTGTTCACTTCATAGGATTGTTTGAATGTTGAATGAGAAAATGCACTGCAAAGCATATTGGCAGAGTGCTTGACACATAATAATTGTTCCACAAATGGTAACTATTATTCTGTGGAATATCAATTAGTTACTCAATCATGCCATGCCAAATTCAATATTCCAGCCAGTGGGCTAAAATTCTTTTCATTATTTGTGAATACCCAAAGTGAATGAGTAAGTACATTTATCATATTACTTACCGGTGGAAATAACAACACAAAAAGATAGTCATTGCAAAAACAAAACAGCTAAACTATATCATAACAACAAAATGGTATTTCTAAGAGGAAAAAAAAAAAACCAGCAGAAGTCTTTCTCTGGGAAATTTTTGCTCTGGATTAACCCAGCATGTTTTGTAATAGTCTCCTACACGTCCATGTACGCACTGGAAAAAATTGAACAGAGGCCTGAAATTAGGAGGTTGGCTAAAAGAGCAACAGTCCAGATTCTTCTTTTGTGTAGGTCTTTCAGGGTCTCAACTGGTCCTTCCCCCTACCTCTCATCAAGACTATACCTAAGTGGTCTTAGAAAGATGTATATCTGCCTTTCCTCCCCAGTAATATGAGAAGGAGCCTTTAAGTTCAGTCACGAGTTCCAGTGACTGGACATTCTGCCTGGAAAGTGCTTTCTTATAACTATATAATTATTCATGCTACTAATAAAATGCCATTCAAATTATGATAGTGACAAAAATTCTAAAGACTTATAAATTTAACAAGATAGACTCAGGATCTATATTGAAAAAAAAAAACTGGGGAAAAACTGTTAAAAGACAAAACAGAATTTGAATAAAACGAAAGTCACATCATGTTCCTGGAAGGAACTACAATATAAAACTGTTAACTCTAGAGATTTTAATACACAAATTTAATGTAGTTCCAATTATAATCCCAACAGAGTTTTTCTTGGAATTAGATAAAATGATTACAAAGTTCTCATAGAGAAAGAATGCCAATTAATGGCTAATACAACCATAAAAACGTAATATAAGAGAAAGGGTGTATGTAAGGGGCTTACTAAGGTATCAGTCATACTATAAAGTTTATATACTCAAATCAATATAGCACTAGTAAGAGTATATAAAAATATATTTGAGGAACAGAATAAATAATTGACAATTATATCACAGTAGTTATTAGAAATGTTTGTGTGCTAAAGTAATAGTTCAAATGGGAAAAAGATAATTTTTTTTTTAAAGTGCCACTGGCCACCTATCTAAAAGAAAATAAAACTGGACTGCCATCTTATACTAAATTCAAAAGTAAATTGCAAATGGATTAAAGATTTAAATGTAAAAGAAAAATAATTTTAAACTTCAGAAAAAATATGTAGGAGATTACATGTACAATCTATGGTTTGGGGAAACATTCCTTACTAAGAATCAAGGACTATAAAACAAAAAGCAGGCAAATTTGATCATATACAACTTTTTTTAGAATGATCAGAGGCACTAAAACAAAGTTAATGGCAATAAATATGTTTGGGAAAATGTGCTACTCTATTTTCTAAAGGGATTGCTTTTTATACAAAGCACCTTAAAAACTGATAAGACGAAACCAACAACTGAAAAGAAAATTGTGCAAAGGATGCAAATGAAAAATTCACTAGTGAGTAAACTCAAAAGGCCCATCAAACTTGAATATGCTCAAATTCACTAGAAATTAGGGAAATAAAAATGAGAGTAGCATAAAATTACCTGACACCTATCACACTGGCAACACATAAAAACAGCCATAGCGAAGCTTCCACTGATCAAATGCGAGACAAATTGTTATTTGTCAATAACAATCATAACTGCAATGGATTGAAATAGACCAAATAAATTTAATCAATGAATTTACAGTGATACTAAAAAACAAGTCACTATTGAAGGATGCTAAGACACCAATTCATTATTTTGAAAACTGGTAAATAACTGGAAAAATTCAAGCATTTTTCTTGTCTTATGTATATGAACTGTGTTATTGGGTAACCAAAAATCAAAAGTAAAGAATTTTTCTATATAGATGTCTTCTACATCATAAATGGAAAAAGAGAGAGTTGGACTATCATCATTTTGCAACATTAATGGATCTGGACACTGAGCATTAATAATTACTAACATCACAGAGAGACAACTGGACATTATGTGACTCCTGATGGAAGGAACAGATACCAATCTATGAATTATTCTTGCCATAAAGGCCAAACCCCAATGTGACCAAGCCTATAGATTCTATGGCCAATTCACAGGAAATAAGTAGGATGAAGAAAATATTCCACAGCAACATAAGGAGGCAACCTGCAAAATTCAGACTGTGGGAAAATTCACAGCACCAACAGCCTGGTTCCTCCAACAAATGAATTATAAGAAACAAAAAGATAGAGGGGGAAACTATAAATTAAAAGAGACATAAAAGCCTAACCAATGCAATCTGTGGGCTTTATTTGAATCCTTCTACAACAAAATACAAACACTGACTGAATATTTAATGACTAATTATTCTTAATTTTTAAGATATGATAATATTGTGCTTATTTTATCTTTTAAAAATATATTTATATCTATGGATAAAATGATGTTTGGAATGATATGAAACAGGGGAAAGTGGATGGGACAGAATGGGGCTAGCTGATGGGAACATGAGTATTCATTATACTATTTGCCTACTTTTAGGTGTGTTTGAAATTCTCCATAATAAAAAGTAAACACACATACATGCGAGCCATAGTTCCTATTGTTGATTGCTGGTGGTATGTATGAAGGCCATTCTCACACATTGCTGGCAGGCATGTAAAGTGTTATAACCTTTTTAGAAGGCAATTTGGCAAGATCTATTGTTAAAAATATATATATCCTTTGACCCCAAAATTCTATTCCTGGGACACTATTCCTTAGAAATAGAAGTAGAAACGCATGAGGCCACATGAAAAGTATGCTTACGGTAAAGTTGTGCATAGGGGACCCCAAACTGGAAACAAAGTGAATGCTCGCAGCAGATTTGGTAGATTGGCCCACTTTCATTCCAGTTAACCCTTTTCTTATGGGTCTTTCTATTTTGCAGAGGCTAGAAAGCTAAAAATATACTTCTCAGACTCCCTTGAAGCCAGAAGGCTAGATTGTGATTTAATTCACCAATCAGAGGTACTAATACAGACCAGACAGACACAGCATGGATCAGGAGTCAAAAGTTCTAGTGGTAGCTTCCTGATCCCCAAGTTGCAGCTGAGGTGGTGTGATACTGGAACCAGCAGCCAGGACAACTTTCTGGCTCTGATGAATGTAGCAGTGCCCTTGCTGGGCAGGTTCTGTGGCACTGTTGTAGGAGTCATTCCAGGAGGCCCAGCCTGGAACCTGCTGTTTGGGCCCCTCTAATAATTTTGTAAGTCTCCAATTCCCTACATTAAATCCCTTTGTACTTAAAATAATAGTTTGTTATATAGGCCTGAACCAAATTGTTGAATAAATTGGAGCATTATCTCTCTGTATCATGGAATCTTAAACAACCATTGAAAAGAGTGAATTAGATCCATATCATGTGACTTGCTAGACGTCATCTAGAAGAATTTTCATAGATACTTCTAAGTGAGAAAATCAAGAGACAGAAAAGCATAATGTGACCCATTTTTGTAAAACAATGATCAACTCCCTGAAATTTGTATAAATACAGGATCTATATAGGATTTTATGAGCATGGAAAAATATTGACGGTTACACATGGGGTTATGAATAGAGGATGAAATGTGTGGCTCTGGAATAGGAAAGGGGATAATATGGAAAGAAGAGGTGGAGAGGAAAGGCATTAATAAACAAATATGTAAATTTATTTGTGTATGTATATGTATAAGGAATGCTTGAAAGGATAACCAACATGTTAATCTAAGGATAGTGAGTTTCAGGTGAGATTTACTTTCTTCTCTACATATTTAGATAATGATCAAATTTTTTATAATGAGCATTTATTTTTTATTTGATTGGAAAAAGATAAAGGTATTTTTATGATTAAAAAAAAGGCAAAAAAAATGTGATTTATAATAGAAGCAACAGCTATATGTTACCTAGGAATAAACCTCACAAAATTTAACAGGATTTTTATGAGGCATCATACAATTAATGGATTAGAAGTCTCAATATTATGAGATGGCTATTCTCCAAATTAAGCTATAAATTCAAAGCAATTTCAATATAATCTCAAGAGAATTTTTCACAGAACTTGACAAATGAATCCCTCAATTCACAGAAGAGTAAAGGGCCCAGAATAACCAAGAAAACAGGAAGAAAGGATCACCCTATCAGATATCAAGATGTTACAAATTTATAAATCTGCAATAGTTAAAAGTGTGGTATTGCATAGAGGTAGAATATACATAAAGGAAACAGATGAAAGAGAATAGAAATATAGACTCTCAGATGTTGCAGAACTTGGTTAGTGACAGAGATGACATTACACATTTGTGGGGAGGATGGGATGGCAAATAAACATGGGTTGCTGTCCTCCTTTCAGAACCAACCCTAGTAATGCTACAGAAGTGATAAGCGGGTTAATAGTTAACAGAATATAACATAAAAACATTCAGAAACTTTTAGAAAGACAGGAAGTGGTTGCATTCCTTTATGAATATGGGAAATGGCAGCCTGAAATGGAAGATGGCCAGGCAGATGATGGGTTGCAAAAAAACAATCTCATTGTATTTTCCTCCCTCTCCACATTGTTCTGGAGGAGTCACTGCTCACCTCATCACCTCTGTGGAGCAGAAGAATTGTAATGCCAGCACAGTGCCACTGGCTGTATGAATGATGTTATGGCAGAGCTGGCTGTTTGGGAATAGCAAATAACAAATAGCAAATAACAGGTGCAGATCCAGGTCTTGACCTCTAAGCAGTCCTAACTCCTATTCCAAACCTAAGGGAGGAAATTCTTTAAAAAGAATATGAAGTGATGAAGTCCAGACTGAAATAACAGAAGTCATAAGTCTAAGAACTATTTCCTACCACTATGACCACTGCCCCACAAAATCACACACATTCTATAAATTCATCATGATTTAAGTTACCTTTCCCAGGTATACATTACTTGTCTAGGTAGCATTTCCAAGGAAATGTGAACTTACAGGGGGAAAGAATAGTACAAACAAGATGCAGATGCACATGCTTAACATTCTATGCTAAAGGAAACAGAACCAATGGACCAGACAAACAAGAATTTAACATACACATAATAAATATGTTAATAAGAAAGTACTGGATACATGAAGCAGGAATAGGCAATTATAAAAAAGAACAAACTGAATAATATAATAGTTGAAATTAGGAATTAGTGAATAAATTATCAGCAAAATAGATATGGCTGAAGAGCTAATTAGTGAGATGAAAGATCAGATCAGGAATCTTTTCCCAGAAGAGTTAAGAATGGAGATGGTAAAAAATAAGAGAAAAGAGACATGAAGCTTTGAACTAGAGGCTTAATAGGAATCACAAGAGAGAGAAAAATAAGTTACCAGGAAATATTTGAAGAAATGCTAAAATTTTTTCAGAATTAGAAAGAGATATAAGATCGCTGATTTAAAGAGCTAATAGAGCACCAATAGGAGACGTTTAAAAAACGACAATAACACTGTCATATTCATTACAGTGAAATTTAAAATCATCAAAGCAAGAGAAAAATTCTAAAGGCTTCCAGAGAGAAAAATTATATCACTTTCAAAGCCACAGGACATGACAGGTTTCTTAATAGCCACAGTGGGAGCGAGAAGACAAAGGTGTAACAGGCAAAGTGCTGAAGAAAAACAAGTGTAAACCTAGGCTTTTATACCAAAACGATCATATTTTAAATTTACTGATTTTCCCTTGCCTTACTTTCATATATTTGCCTTCATTTCTGAGATGGCTCAATTTTTTCCTTCCATTTCTTTCCTAAGCTCTTCCAGTTCCTACTTCATCTCTTCCTGTCGTCTCATTATCTTGTACCTAAGTTCTTGCTTCCCTGCTCATTGCTCTTGATTTGAATAAATAGCTGTTTCTCATTCAGTTTTAAAAATTCATGGCCAAATATTTGGTTACAACTTTTATCTATTCTGTGGTAACATTATTCCTAATAAGTGTTTTTAATTTAATTTTTCTATTTCTTTCCTCTTTTTTCCCCCTCAAAATATTTTAGGTTTTCTCGCCATCCAAACTCCAGTCTGTAGGCCCTTGGTTGTCGGGTGTTGTGCACTCTCGGACCGAAAGAGTGATGGTGCTGCTAGGATGAAGGTCGTGAGATTTTTGATGAAATTGAGTCACGAAACTGTAACAACCGAATTAAAGAATGGGATACAGGTCCATGGAACAATCGCAGGTGTAGATGTCAGCATGAATACGCACCATAAAGCTGTGAAAATGACCCTGAAGAACTGAGAACCTGTACAACTGGAAACACTGAGTATTTGAGGAAATAACATTCGATTTTGTATTCTGCCAGACAGCTTACTTCTGGATATGCTACTCATGGATGTTGAACCAAAAATGAGATCTAAGAAAAGGGAAGCTGTTGTAGGCCAGGGCAGAAGAAGAGGGGATCCTAGTCGATAATGTCTCTCAAGATTACTGTTTCAAAGTGATATGTGATTTGGGATATTTTTTGTACAGATTTTGTTTGTTTATGTCAATTTTTAATAAATATAAATGTAAGACAGTTGTTTATTGACTATATCAAATTAAGTTTTAATAATTCACATATATTAGCACAGTAAGAAATGAGCATTACTGCTAAGCAGTCTCAGAAGAATTCCATTCTTAGATCAGGCTTTTAATTTTTTGAACTAAAATATTTCCTTTATGAATACGTATAGAATATACACCTTTTTATTTCACATGCACTGGGCATGTATTTTGTTTCACTTTGACTCATTTTCTGTAAAACCTACCTACAAGTGAAGTAATGTGCTTTTGGTGTACTTCAGAAGCTAAAGTTCTATGGAATGGGGTCTGAAATTGATTCCCCCGTCCTGAGTTTTACTCCACAGAGACTTAGGTCCTTAGTAAAAGGTATTAGTCATTTAATTCAAGAATAATTGATTTTGTCCTGATTGTTAATGTTTTTTTTTTGGTTCTGTTTTACTTTTTCAGTAGGTTCTCAATAGAATATAGTTTTACATTCTCCTGGATTTAAACTGCAGAGCATGTTCACTAGATTATTAGTTCTAACCAGTGTTGAAACGTGTTAATGTGGAATGTTCCTGTTAGTGTGTCCTTTATTGAGTACTTTTATAAGGAGTCCTTTGAGAACCAAAGGAAAAAGACCTACTTTATTTGATGGTAAAACTGGATTCTTTCCAGTAGTTAATAAGGATTTTTAAAAATTGTTTTAATTGGTTAAGTTTGGAGAAAAATTCTCAGCATATACAATTGCTTGTAAAGCTTACTACCATTTGTTTATATGCTTAAGGAAAAAAACCTAACTTTGAGGATTGGGGCAACTAAATTTGTATTTTCACTTAATTATGCTTGTAGATTTTTGTTTTTTAAATGAGAAAATTTTCTGCAAAGATTGTTGTCTAAAAAGGTTTTACGCCCTGTTGGGAGGGTTACATAAATTGAGAAATAGCAAGGACATTTGTGTGTGGTGTGTGTGGGTGTCTCATTCTTTTCCATCCTCTGATCTGTTAGTGCTGCTATTATTTAAACCCAGGTAGAAGGCAAGGGAGACCAGTGATGAAGCAAGGTGGAGAGATTTGAAGGGAGCAAAGAAAAGACCTGGCACAAGCCAATAAACATAAGTTGAATCCTGCCCTCATGGCACTTACAGGCAAAAGAGAAGCAGAATTAAATAAACATTGATAGGTAATTTCAGATTGTGACAACTCTGATGATAAAGAGTACTCCAAATTAAAAAAAAAATTAATATAGATCCTCTGTTGGTACTTCTTGATGACTCACTCACTTTTTTGAAGCAGAAAAAGAAGATCTTTCCAGATAAGCTATTTCCAGAATTCTTGTGTGTAAGGAGGACCAGAATTTCCCTTAGCATTCGGGGTTTTGTGCATTAATTTGTTTGGTGCTTAGTCCTTCACATGGCAATAGGCATCTATGTTTTCCCCCAATGTAAAGTCTATGAATCTTCCTCCCACTGTCATAAACTAAGGATTTAAAACTTTTCCCTCCAGATCAGCTGTTCATCATCGAGAATAGTACTCTGCTAGCTCTTTTTGCTTGCTATCTTGGGCTAGCATCCCCTCTCTGTTTCCTCTCATAGGGACCCTGCTTGATAACTACTGCTTTTGGCAGTCCTTCTACCTAATTTGTGGCTTGGCTTTAGAGCTTTCTCTTAGTTTCTCCCATAAATGTTTTTGATTTCTACAAAGAAAGGAGAAAGGAGTAACTTTACACGACCATTTTTGTGTTGAAATCCATTGGAAACTATCATTTCAGTGTGAGGGTGAAATAAAAATATTCAAGTCCTCAGAGAGTCACCACATAGATATTTGAAAGTGACATCAAATAAATGTGGAGGGCACCTAAGATATGAATATTACAGAAAGAGAAAGAACAGCAATCTAAAGCTAAAATTCTATATGACACAACCATGGTATGAGTGTATGTAAATCAGAGCTATGTACCTAGTTCCTGTGGTATTGGGAGCCTTCTCCTTGGAAAACGTAGCATTTTGAGCTGGAGAGCGTCTTTGAGATCATAGCTCCTCATTTGGTAGGTCCTTGGGCTCTAGGTCCCTCAGAGGCACACTTTGTCTTATTTGCCTTTAAATGCTCAGTGTGCAGCACACAGTAGAGAGCTAATAAATTACAAATGAAGGTCATGTGGTATATGAAGACAGTCACTAGGTCACAACCCCTGATCCAAGGCTCTTGCTTTTCTAATGCAATTATTAAAATGAACTTTCCCACACACTAAAATATCTTTGCCTATTTAAGTGTCTTGTATTCATCAAAGATCTATCATGACCTTTCTCAAACTTTGGCCAAAAATACAAACGACAATTTAAGTTCTCATACTCTTTCTGGGTAAATTAGGCATTGAGAGGAGTCGCTTTATATGTCAGTCATTCATTATTACAGAAATTGACCAGAATTTTTTAGACTGGTTGGGATTGGGGTAGGGAAGAGGTAATGACAATAGTCTGAGTACCTGGTGAAAAAATCATCACTAGCTTTGTGCTGGGGGGAGGATGGAGTGATGGGATATAGGTCATGACTCTAAATAGTGAAGACCTACTTCCTGAAATATTTGTTGACTTGTTCTAGTTTGTCTCATCTTCCACCAATCTATCTCCCTATCCTAAGACAGCAAGTCTGATACTATTGACTGACCTAAAAAAAAGATTAATTTTCTCTCCATCCACTGAGGCTCTGGATTTGAAATTTTATTTTCTTTTACTTATTTCTTCTTGCCAAACCACAAACAAACTGCTACCCTCCAAGAGGGTCTATTCTGCTTGTTTTGGAGCTGCTCACTTTTTAAATATTTGATTCTGGTCTCCTACCCCATTCTGGGCCTAGAGCTCACAGCCAAGTGCAGAATAATCTGGAAAGGATAATGGGGTGAAAATATGTACCTTGGCTGTGTGCCCCCTACTGAGCAGTGGGCAACATTCCTTGTTATAGACTCGAACAAATGTGTTAAGTCTCCAGCTCCAAAAGGGGACCACATTTTCCTCCTGCATAGTTTGTGATATTTCTGTGTGTCTCCCTGAGATGTCCATGGAGGAATGAGCCATCTTACCCTCCAGGCTGAGCAGAAGATAGTGCTGGAGTCCTGGGATTGTCAGAAGTCACTGTGAATGCCAGTGTTAATGGGAGAAAAACTCATGTAACTTTCTCCATCTACTTCTAAAATAGATGGAATTGGCTGAGTGACAGGTGGGAAAATTATTTTACTAGCATTATGCCACATGCTAAACAGATTTTAAGGACACTGTGTGCTTTTCATAAAGTAAAAGTAAAACCTTAAGTGTCTAGTACAGTATATACACACATATACACGTAGACCACCTACATATGACGATCTTAGCATCTATTTAGTGATTATAGTTCACAAAACATTTTCACTTATTTAATCCTCACAACAAATCCCAGAAGGAATTCCTTATTATTAGACCATGCTAGTAGAGAATGGCACACAACTAGATTCTGGTGACAGATTTGGGGCCCCAGGGGTTCAAATGGTCATGAAATTTAGCTGATAGGGCGAAGACAATATAATAAGGAAAATAGATGAGAATCACAATATCTGCTTCAAGGTGTTAGCTGTGTGGCCCTGAGCAAGTGTCTTTAATATTTTTTTGTCTGTTTCCCTATTTCTAAAAATGAAGTTGGACTAGATTATCATAAGTTCCCTATAAGCTATAAAAGTCAAAATTTGTAAAAATAAAGCAAAAATTATCCACAATATTTTTATACTAGAAGTATTGCAACCTTCTAAGTAGGGAATGCTAATAGAAATGGCGATGTTAAAAAATTAGTCTTTAGATGGAATTATTAACAAAGATACCAAGTATGTCACAGCTCTTTTGAATCATACGTGACAAATAATGACCTTCCTTCTCTCTATAAATCTTCTCTGGAGTTGGCAGGGCCATCCCATTGATTGGGAGAATGGCCTGTCTACTTCATGTAGAGTTCTAAATACTCTAACAGAACCCTCATGGTTGACTAATTGAAAGAGAAGTCCTGTCAAAATGCTAGAATACATTATTAAATTGTCAAATCATGGCATGACCATAGAGAACTCTTAGTCAAATCCTCACATTTTGTAACTGGAAAACAAGGTTCATACAGAAAAACAGCAGCAGAACCTGTGTAAGAACCTAGGTTTCGTGATTCTGTATAGTTCTTCTCTCCATTCTTTACAGCCTTTTAAGACCTGGCTTCATGGAAAATGACACTCTGAGTTTGTGGTAAATGTGAGCTCTTCTTTTAGGGGTAATTGAGGCCACTAGTTTGGTCAGAACTTCAGTCTTTGAGGAATCGCTTGTTTCTAGCGGGACAGAACCTGCTCCACCCCCCTGAGCTGTCCTAACATGATGCCACTCAGCTCCAAGAATGACAACATAATTAGAAACTAAATACAGCCCCAATATGATCTGCAGTAATATATGACGGCTAAAGATAGCTAACTCAATCTTTGTCCATTTTAAAACAACTTTAACAAGATTGTAGGAAATGATAATCTAACTGTATTTTGCTTGATAGCATCACATCTGGAGTTCATTGCTCACTGTTGGATTTAAATTTTAAGACATGGACAAACTGAAGGACATCAAAAGAGGCCAAGAATGGCGAAGGCTCTTTAAATGTTGTTATAAGTCACAGATTGTTCAGTGCCCTAATTTTCAAAGTGCTTTTGCCTACATTTATCCCTCCCACAAATTGTTGAGGTAGGCTAGTAGGATAGAGTATCTCTGAGCTGGTGATAGAGTTAAAAATGTTTCTGTTATCTCCTCTCTTAAATATTTAACTATCTGTGGCTTCTCCTCAGAATAAGCAGTAGTGTGTAAGTGTGTGATAAAAGTACATTTTGTTTCAGGAGTAAATAATAGGAATAAAGAACAAAAGCAAAGAGCTTAGACATGTGCAATAAAACTATAAAGAAGCTGTTGCATGAACTTACCAAGAGAAAATCAAGTGATGCCTACTTGACCTTTTGTCAGAGATTTAGTTAAGTCCAACAACAGTTTTTAACTGCCGATTATATGGTAGACACCAAGTGTCACAGGGAGCATCAAAGATGAATATATCCTGGTCCCTGCCCTTAAGCATACAGGGTAGCAAGGTTGACATGCAAACTGATACACCCATCAATAGAAATATGTACAAGGCACAGAAGTAGGTACCAGGGGTTTGAAGAATGAGCAAGAATTTGTCAGGAGATGCCTAAGCAAAAGGGCGGCCCAGGCAAAAGGAATACACATTGTGTGCGTGGGATCTTACCAGCTTAGGTATAACTGTAGAACAGCTTCCTTCTTTGGGTATGAGACTGAGATAGATAACTTCTAAAGTCATTTCAAAAACTCAACTTGTGAGCCCTTGAGAAGTCCCCAAGATCTTACCATTTCCAATAATAATTCTCTGGGATGTCCTACTTAGGCTGACTGTTTTAAATAGTGCCCAGTTCTCTATAAGTGGTACACAAAAACATCAAAACATAAGGTGTAATACAGTTGTATAAATCATTCGTTTAAGCCATTCTGACGTGGGAGGAAATTTAGAACAGATCTGAAATATAATTGTTAGCTAGCAAATCAAATCCAACTTTATCTAGAGGTATGCTTAAATTCTGGACTCCTAAATATAATTTTTGAGAAAGGGACTCTTGCCCTAATAATTAAAACTTAAGCCAATTTTGTCACTCTGTCTCTTTACCCTGTTTCTCTTCACACTACTTATTATATGTTCGTGTCCTATTGTAATGCAAGCTGCTTGAGGGCAGAGAATATCTATCTTGTTCATTGTTGTATTCTCTGAGTCCAGAGTAGGAACTGGCACATATTAGAGCTTTTATTTTATTCATTAACTGAATGAATGAATGAACCTTTAGCTGAAGGGATTACCCCACAATGTGAGCACTAGCTACATATTTGGTAAGATGTGATTTGGCTGCATGCCCTATCTAACCAGGATTTGCAGTTCTGCCCTACTTTCCATGTAGTTTAAGCAGGCCTTTATAACTTTAAAAGCACGTGGCATAAATGCGACCATTAGTGAAAAGTAGATTTCTGGAAGATTTACTAAACTCCAAGGTGGTGGGAGTAAGGGAAGAATGTATACCAAGTACTTCTTTGGTTTTTTTTAACCCTGAGGATCTCTACTTTGTCAAGTACAATCAGATTCTTTCATTTTCAATGGTATTCACAAATATGAAATTCATTGTGAACAGTTTGTACATTACCACCATAGATCCAAGAAAGGACAGTAGAATAGTGACAAAATGCTGGAGGATGGTTTTTTTCCCATTCCATACCCAATATCTATCAGGAGATACCCTGGCAGAGGTTAGGGTATACCTGAGTAATATGCTTCTCACACTCTGGGAAATCTGAAAGCATTTGTGAGAATGCTGGGATTTGGGGCCAGGCTGACCCTTCTGAGACTATGATGGGTACTTACTCTGACTCCTGGTGTGAAGAGCTAAAGAGGACTACTGAGAACAGGCATTCCTTCT
>NW_011888782.1:23100120-23108130 GCF_000151845.1 Pteropus vampyrus | reverse complement strand
ATGAGACTGAGATAGATAACTTCTAAAGTCATTTCAAAAACTCAACTTGTGAGCCCTTGAGAAGTCCCCAAGATCTTACCATTTCCAATAATAATTCTCTGGGATGTCCTACTTAGGCTGACTGTTTTAAATAGTGCCCAGTTCTCTATAAGTGGTACACAAAAACATCAAAACATAAGGTGTAATACAGTTGTATAAATCATTCGTTTAAGCCATTCTGACGTGGGAGGAAATTTAGAACAGATCTGAAATATAATTGTTAGCTAGCAAATCAAATCCAACTTTATCTAGAGGTATGCTTAAATTCTGGACTCCTAAATATAATTTTTGAGAAAGGGACTCTTGCCCTAATAATTAAAACTTAAGCCAATTTTGTCACTCTGTCTCTTTACCCTGTTTCTCTTCACACTACTTATTATATGTTCGTGTCCTATTGTAATGCAAGCTGCTTGAGGGCAGAGAATATCTATCTTGTTCATTGTTGTATTCTCTGAGTCCAGAGTAGGAACTGGCACATATTAGAGCTTTTATTTTATTCATTAACTGAATGAATGAATGAACCTTTAGCTGAAGGGATTACCCCACAATGTGAGCACTAGCTACATATTTGGTAAGATGTGATTTGGCTGCATGCCCTATCTAACCAGGATTTGCAGTTCTGCCCTACTTTCCATGTAGTTTAAGCAGGCCTTTATAACTTTAAAAGCACGTGGCATAAATGCGACCATTAGTGAAAAGTAGATTTCTGGAAGATTTACTAAACTCCAAGGTGGTGGGAGTAAGGGAAGAATGTATACCAAGAACTTCTTTGGTTTTTTTTAACCCTGAGGATCTCTACTTTGTCAAGTACAATCAGATTCTTTCATTTTCAATGGTATTCACAAATATGAAATTCATTGTGAAGTTTGTACATTACCACCATAGATCCAAGAAAGGACAGTAGAATAGTGACAAAATGCTGGAGGATGGTTTTTTTCCCATTCCATACCCAATATCTATCAGGAGACACCCTGGCAGAGGTTAGGGTATACCTGAGTAATATGCTTCTCACACTCTGGGAAATCTGAAAGCATTTGTGAGAATGCTGGGATTTGGGGCCAGGCTGACCCTTCTGAGACTATGATGGGTACTTACTCTGACTCCTGGTGTGAAGAGCTAAAGAGGACTACTGAGAACAGGCATTCCTTCTCTCCTTTATATCCCGCTCTCCATTACAGTTCCATTATCAAGATTCATCTCGGAATTTAATGACTTGGGACTTAACCAAGAACTTGATTTTTCATTTTGGACGTTGCTCCGTGTGACTCAAACTGATCACATTGGAAACTTTGGGAGTCATCTTTGATTTCCCCTTCTCTTTCATTTCCTATTAATGAAATGTCACCAAGCCTGCTGAAAATTTTTCATTTTGTCTCTCCTTTTCACTTTTATTGCCAAAGGCTTATCAATTTATGTCTGGACTACTGTGACAGCTTTTGAGTGGTCTCCAGTCTCTCCCTCCTCTAATTATTTACCATCACCCTTTGTAGTTTTAAGAATACCCAATTTCATCTGGCGATCCTCAAATAAAAAACAGAACCACCATCAAAAAAACTCAAACACCTAATGACTTCATATTTAATGGTTATTCCACATCCTGGAGCTTAAGACATTTTACAATATGACACCAACTCTTCGAAATGTGTTATCATCTATTACCATTATCATATAATCTTGACCCCTTTATTTTAGTCAGGTTGCTGTTATCTACCATCCTCTTAAATATTCCACTCAACCAAACCCCATGTTTTGTGATACTTTCTATGGGGTAAACATTTTGAGGATAGTCACAGGATTATCCAAATCCTATATACTCTTTAAGATCCAAATGAAATTTTTCTTCTCAGTCTTCCTTGCTTTATTATTTTATACTTCTGAACTTATGTGTTAAAGAATTGTGACCTGTTACCTTTAAATAAACCAATGAATTAATTTATGAATACTGGAAGTCAGAAAAATTGTAAGTAGTAATGGATAATTCTGTGAAAATAGCCTAGAATTCATCTCATATTTTTAGACTTAAGAAATCTCTGTCTATAAAGTCTGGACATGTCAAAGAGACTATGTCTGGGTACTTAAGAAGTTGTAGCACCAACACTTAAAAAACCAGCAAGAATCAGTTCTGGGACCAGCAGAACACTCTTTAATGCCAAGGCCTGCCCAAGCACTGAACACATAACACCAAGCAAGTGACTTGTATGGAGTGCTAGTGACAGCACAACACTCAACTTCCTAAGAGTTAAAATGTGCTGCTTACATGGAAGAAAGTAACATTGAGTAATTTAGAGGTGTTAGTATAGAGAAGCAGAGTACAACCTAGTTCATATTAATTATAGAACAGAGAATGTTCTCAGCTCAGGTGCTGAAAAAATTGATCAGAAAGGCGAATTACAACCAGTACAAGATTTACAAACTCCGTCATGTTCAAATATAAGGACAAAAAACAAACATTCCTTATTTACTAAAAAAAAAATTGCCCAAACTGAAACTTATCTATTAGCATTTATCAATCTGACTTTATTTTTTAAAGGCCTTAAACATGCATTCAGTATAAAAACAAATAAAAGTGCCCAAGTTTTAAGAGACCATATGCTAACTGAGGATGTTACCTATATTTTATTGGATCAATGTTTCTTAAAAGGTAGACTATTTTTTGCCTTAAAAGAAATGTTTACACATTTCACTAAAAAACACTAGCCTGTAGCATAAAGTATCCCATATAAAAACACAATGCCATTAAAAAAACAAAAGGAATCCTGGAAGAGAAACTAGTTTGAATACAGTAAATTGCACCAAGACACCCTTCCAATTATCCTTTAGGACAACCGGAGAATCCTTCCAACCTGTACTCTTTACCCAGCAGGGTAATAGAAGAACTCTAATTGCTAAGTACTAAAATAAAATATTATATATAATACTTCCCTAGTTACTTATAACTTTTTTCTCTTAGCACATGTCAGTTTAAGATGACTTGTTTTTACAAGCTCCAATGTTGATACAGTCCAATAATAAATTTATTATTCAATTTATTTTCACACATAATTAATATAAAACATTTCTCTAAAGAAATTTAAAGTATACATTCCATGTAACCAAGTCTAGTCTTCAAAAGAAGCACTCAATCCATTTTCTTCTGAGTTCATTTCTCTAGAAGACCAGTCCTTAAAGACTCCTGGAGTCTAGCAATGTTGGCGTCCAGTGCTGCAAGGCCATTTCGGAAGTCTTGTTCATCACGAGAAGTGAATGTTGAAAAAGAAGAGATGCTCCAGTCAGATGTGAAGTCAGAATTTAAAAAGCTACCATCAGAGAGGGCACTACTTTTCACTTGAAAGCTGCTGCTCTGGCAAGTGGAGGGGCCGTGACACGTGGCTGGTGCCTGTGGATTCTCAGTGGCAGCAGGGATCTTGCAGATGGCTTCCTTTATTTTCTTGAGGAGCTGCTTATCCTTCATTTCAGCTGTTCTGGAAAGTTTCTCAAGTACATTTTCTGCTTCCTTTTTGGAAGAGTAACAATCTCCAGGTGCACACAATTTGTTTTCTTTTTCAGGGACAAGTCCACTGTTGCTGACCGGCTGTGGTGGAGCTACACTGACCTGCGGCTGTGGGGATAATCCCTTCGATAGTGCTGATTTCCTTTTAGAAGTGCTTCTAGAAAACGGGATGTAAATTGTACTATCCAGATTATACTCATCTTCTATTAAAGTTGTAATTTCACTCTCTTCATCAGAATCCTGTTTTGAAAGGGTAGAAATGATTCCAGGGGCAGACACTTCCTCCGTGCTGCTAGTGTTACTATGCTGTGGGCCTTTGGAAGGCAGAACACTTTCATAGGGCCTGTCTGGCACTATGTTTTTCTCATCGTTAACTGTAGAGAGTGGCTCTGAATGTGTAAAAGTGTGATCTGTTTCTAACTTATTTAGGTAGCTCATTATGGAAGTGTGAGCAGGGATTGGGTCATGTTGAGGTTGTTTATCATAAATGTTCAGAAGTGATTTGGTAAGATTATTCCCAGGCTTGCAGCGAGCAGTGTCCATACTAAGATCTGAGAGAAGCTTTGCCATACTGCTTTGTAAAGTTCTGTTAAGAAGAATTTAGTACACTAATTATTTTTTTACTCATTTATTTATTTATATATACCCTGTCTTTCAAAAAAAGGATTTGAGGCAATGTCCGGGTCTTAATATGGAGAAAACCAACTAAGAGCACAAAATCATAGAACATGCTCGGGAAAGAGTAAGTTAAAATAACAAATTATAAAAGATCTTGAAGTCTGTATTAAATCTAATGTTATATCTAAAAATAGAAGCTCAGAAATTTTTTCTCTTAAAGTATGGGGATGCTTTATTCTTGAGCAACATTACAAAATGGCAAATATACTACTCATTTGATAGTGTATTCTGTTAGTAATTAAGATATTTCTCTCCATTCAAAATATATATGCAAAGGACACTGGAAAAACACTGGAAAAAAAAAGACATAAAATTATCTGGCATAAACAGGTATAAATAAAAGCAAAGTACTAGGAAAACCACAAAGGATTTGAAGTCAGAAATAGAATCGAATCTTGGGCAAGTCACTCAACCTTTCTGAATCTTAAGTTCTTCAACTGCAAAATGAAGATATCTATTTCAGAATGACAATGAACCTTAAATAAGATAAAACAATAAAACATAAAGGTAAAAGGCTTAGCACAGTTTCAGGCTAAATGGGTATTCATTTAATGGTAGCTTTCATTAGTCCTATTAAAGCCATTTTATACCAAGCCTTAGTCTATTTGAAATCAATCACATATGTTCTTACATACTGATAAGAAAAAGAAACAACCAATTTAAAAAAGAAACAAAAGACCCCAACATGTAATTTTCAAAGGTGACAACTAGTCAATAACATGTTTTAAAAGTTCAACTTTTAGTCAGAGGAAGTCAAACTTTTAAATGTGATTTTTTTTTTTTTTGGTCTATCAAGTTAACATAGTAAAATAAGAATATCCACTGTTAGAGAAGCTTGAAGAGGCAGGTACTACTAGTATACACTTGTATTATTATTCTAGAGAGCATACTGACAATACATAAGATTTGTATATCCCACGCTTTTGACCCACCAATTTACACTTCTAGGAATTTATACTATTGATATACACTGTAAACAAGAGCCTGCACCCAAAGACATATTTACAAAGATATAACTTGAAATAAAAAATAGATGGATTTAATACCTTTATCTTCAAATACAGTAAACTGATTTAGATAAATTATAGTATAACTACAACAAAGCCATTTATAGTCGTGTTGCAAAGAATGAAGACTGATGTGGAAATGTTCATTATATGAGGTTAAATTAAAAAGAGCAGGCCATAAGTAACATGCATATAATACTATTTTTGTAAAAACATTTACACACATCCAAATAAAATACTAAATCTCTATATTAAACAGCAGTGATTATATCTCTGGGTATAAAAATGAGTGATTTTTTTTCCCCTATAAAAGAAAAAAATTATTTTTTTCCAATGTGGCTTACAATATTATTTTAAACATGCTCTATTTTGAGTTCTGATTGCTCTTCAAATGGCAATGGCTCCTGTCATTTTTTTCTCATATCTCTTCTAAGAAGCTAATGAGCTATTATTAAAAGACAAAAATATGCTATAGGAACATATCTTTAAAGGAATACTATAATAAATAATGACCCATTAATTAATCCAATCAGAACTTCATACCAAAATTTTTATTTTTTGAAAAGGAATACATATTTATGTTGACGTTTCTTTCCAGACTTAAATAAAAATGTTATCTTTGTTGTGGACAAAATCAGTGATATAGAAAGGAAGGAAGGGACAATGACATTGATAACAGCTTAATCTATGGAAATTAATAGCAACCAATAAGCTTCTGATATATAAACAAAATGTGATTCACCACTATCTCTGAAATTAAAAGAAAAATCTCTAATTAAAGCAATGAGTATATGTGAAAATTTTAAAGGAAGCAGTATCGGCACTATAAGAACTATACAGTGGATATATTCGTATTTGTATTACATGGGGTACAGATAAACACATGGATTTTTAATGCTTAGAAAATTGGCACATTTCATAAGACAAGCAAGGTTCTTTCTTGGCTAGTTATAAAAATATACTAATTTAAATAACTATCAGCACTTGTAAGAGTGCTCTTAGAAGCTATAAGAAGATTTACTACTTATTTATTAAAACATATTAATTTTCCCCACATTTCTAATGGTTTTATGTGTTACAGTAAAATATAAAAAAAATGATAAAGATTATTTCAAAATTACTGAAAGTTAGAGAGAGCAGAGAGAGATGGTTTAAGATATTAGTTTAGAACTAATATCTTATGTGTACCTTCTAGTTCCAGAATCCCTTCCCAATAGTCTGAGAAAGGAATTCAGAAATTTTGTGCAATCTCTAAGAGATTATTTAACACACATGCAAAAGACATACACAATTAGCATTAATGTATTGTTTAGGTAGAAAGCCAGAGGAGAGAAAGAGCAATTAGGAGGATCATTTTATAAACTATATAAATGTCTAACCAAGGTACTGTATACTTGAAATTAATAAAATTTTAAAAAAGAATTAAGAAAATAAAGACAATAAAATGAAAAAAAGAAAAAGACATACACTTATCTGAGGTGTAGATGAATGTATGGAGTAGATGAATGTGAGAATATATCTGAATTGCTGGATGTTGCTACTTCACCTTCTAATGTCAAAGTAAAATTAAAGTGGCCACAGAAGCCCAACTTCAGTACTAGAGATGTTTCTAATTAATTGAATTGCATAGGCTGTCAGTCACCAAACATACATCAACAACATGGGTGAATTTAGACACAATTATGCTCAAAGCCAGGCTTTTTGTTTTGTTTTGCTTTTTAATTTAAAGAATAAAACAAAAATTGCTATCAATGGGTATACATATTTGCATTTTGAAGCCGTTACTCAATCTTCAGAAAATGTAGGGGTAGTATTAACCTTTATAAGACACTGTGCTAACCCAGCCCACTAATGATTCTACAATCATTCAGAGTGCAGTAATCTAATGGATGAGCTAGCAGTTATGAGGCAGGATTTATGCCAGAATAAAGATAAAAGGTCTTTGACAACAATGGGAAAAAATTGACACGAAAATTCTTGAGAGTTCTAAGAAAAAGAGAGCAAAATTTCTGCACCTAATAGTTTAGACATAGTCTATTCTAAGAGCAGAAAACATACAAGAATTAATGAGCTTTTTCAGTTCCTATACTTCTATGTTAGGGTAAATGTCAAGAAAAGGCTTCAACTGCACACGAATACTTTTTCATTTTTAATAAACACTAGAAAAAGGCAGACTGTGTTATTTTGAAAGAATGAGCAGATACAAAGATATCGTCTACAAAGAAAAATCTCTCAATAATGGAGCATTTTCTCTCAGAGAGAAGCTGTCCTTTTTAAAACAGGAAACAGGCTGAAGAGGGAATCCAAAATCTTGGCTCAGGTCTCAGCTCAGGCACTAACTAGCTGTGAAAGTCAGGTAAGTTCCTTCATTCTTTGGGCTTCCATTTATGCTAATTTCTAGAATAATTATACGAATACTCTGAAAAACTGTTCTTACATTTTTGTTAATTTTCTTCACAAATGCGCCACACATGTTAAATAGTTTTTAGTCCAGTTTATCCTTTAAAAAAGATGTATCTTCCTACATAAATCATCAAAGCACTGGAATAAACTTTTTGCTTGATGATGTGGATATTTAGCAACTAAAATGATTAAATTTTTTTGTTTCATATATATATATTTGGAACATAAGATACAATAAATGTTTGTTGAATAAATGAATAGACAAATGAATCCATCCATTTGTCTATCCATTGTCTCCCTGGTAAAAAAATGGCTAAAGTTTACTTAGTCTGCATTAGGCATGAAGTTGTTACCAGCAATAAACTATTCTAGCTAAGGCCATGACATGTGAAC
>NW_011888782.1:23087947-23100070 GCF_000151845.1 Pteropus vampyrus | reverse complement strand
CCACACATGTTAAATAGTTTTTAGTCCAGTTTATCCTTTAAAAAAGATGTATCTTCCTACATAAATCATCAAAGCACTGGAATAAACTTTTTGCTTGATGATGTGGATATTTAGCAACTAAAATGATTAAATTTTTTGTTTCATATATATATATTTGGAACATAAGATACAATAAATGTTTGTTGAATAAATGAATAGACAAATGAATCCATCCATTTGTCTATCCATTGTCTCCCTGGTAAAAAAATGGCTAAAGTTTACTTAGTCTGCATTAGGCATGAAGTTGTTACCAGCAATAAACTATTCTAGCTAAGGCCATGACATGTGAACGAGTGAAAGAAAATGTGGCTAGGAATTAAGAGACGTGAGTTCTAGTCCCAGCTCTGTTATTAAATTTCTATTGATATTTAACTTGCATGGTCCCAGTTTCCCCACTTATGAAGATGCAGATATTAAAATCTTCCCTCCATACGTGAGGACAAATAAAATAATAGCTATAGAGAGGACCTTTTTAAAAAAATCAAAGTATTTTATAAATAAAAGATAACATCAGCTCTGATTTCATGCCCATAAAGGAGCTGGCTTTTGTGGTATGAAGCAAAGATTGTGAGAAGACAAGAACACTCCTAGGGACTAGACTTCCTTTGCTTCATTTTCTGCTTGGGGCTGAGAGCCAAGCCCCTTAAAATTAAGAGATGCTCCCAGTGACATGTAAACAGCGGCACATGGACCTTGACCATGCTGACTTGACATCTTGTTTTTCTTTTCCAAAAGGACTATCTACCATATCTACTTTTAAAAAGTTTAAGACATAATTTATATACTATAAAATTCACATTTTAAAACTGCACAACTTAGTGGGTTTTAGTATATTCACAGAGTTATACAAACATTACCACTATCTAGTATCAAAACATTTTTATCACTTCTTTAAAAGGAACTCTGTATCAATTAGCAGTTACTCCCCATTCTTCTCCTCTTTCTCCATCCTTTGGCAACCACTAACCTCCTTTTTGTTTCCATAATTTTGCCTATTCTGGACATTTCATATAAATAGAATTATATAATATGTGGCCTTTTGTGACTGGCTTCTTTTACCATAAATACTGATAACAATGGAATTTTCACCCCCGAAGTACTCCTCAGAAAAGAAAAGCTTTTTCTTTGGAAACCTAAAGCTTTCATAAGAAGGGACAGTCTCTCAGTTACTTTACTTTGAACGACAGTGGTACACACCAATGTTTTAGAAACTCTGACTGAGCCTAGTTAGAATACTGCATGGATATAAGAAGTGTCTTGCTTTCCCACTATTCAATAAAGTCTAAGTGAAATTATTCTTTGAAATATGAATGTGGACAAAGAGCAATATTTCTATGCTAACATAGCTTATATAAAGTCATTTTAAATGTTTGAAAAATTAATAAATTAAATATTACATATATATTACTCTTTCATCTATTTCCCTAAAAGTTTGTAAATCGAAATGGTAGAAAAAAGTTTGTAATTCAAAATGGATCTTCTCATTTGTAATACAAAGGAGATTGTTTTATATTCAAGATTGTTTTATATTTGGAAATATGAATTTCTAAGATCATTCAAAGGCATGGTCAGATCTGATGATATTCAGGCCTAACATATCTGATTTCTCCTCCGGCGTTTTAAAAAGTAGTTATAAATCCAATCCTTAGGAAATGTCTCAAGAGAAAACTGAAACTTATAAGTGTATATTATATAAAAATTGAGTGATAATATGAGTAAAGACTTGGTAAGGAATGAAGGGATCTTGGGGGTTACTGCTAACTCCCTCATTTTGAAACAAATGAGGCTCAAAGAGGCTAAATGACTTACCCAAGATCATATGGTGTGAGGGTTTACTGTGCTAAGTGCTTATCCTGAGTTATTTCTTAGACCCCCCCTATCAACCCTATTCATTTCCCCACTTTACAGCGGAGGTTTAGAGAGGTAAATAACTTGCTCAAAGTCATATAGCTAATGCATGATATAGCTGGGATTCCACTCAGGTTTCTTGAGCTTCAGAGCCAGAGCTCTTAACCATTCTGCTAAAAAAGTCTTCAGGTCCTCATCAGAGCCCTTTTCCTGGAATCACATGATTTAAAAACGCATTTAGCCAGGTTCACAATTTCTAAACTAACTAACTGGAATAAAAAAAGAAATTATTAGAAATTAGCAAAAACATTGACAAAATAAGAGAAAAAGACAGGAGAAAGAGAGGCAGATCTAAAAATATTTTATAGTTTATAGATATTTAATAAAAGGAATAAATTATTCAAATGTTCAGTATTACCTGGTTAAGTCTCTCAGTTGAGTCACCTCAGCATCACGCTGACGTAATGTTATTCCCAATATCTGATTTTCCTTTTTAGCAGCTTCTAATTTAAACTGGGAGCTTTTCACATTGACTAAGGCTTCCTCCAATTCTAAAATGACAAACAAGTTTGTTTCTTTATTCCATTTTTAAAAATTTGTCCATAATTACAGTTCAAATACATACCAATTTTTATTCTAGTTGTCTCAATGTCAAATTGCTGCTTATTATCAAGTATAGTTTGATCTTTTTCTTTAAATATATCAGCAAATTTTTTGTTTTCATCTTTCTGATTTTCGATCACTTTTAAAAGCTCTTCATTTTTATTCTGTAGTAATTCCTGGCTCTTCAATGATTCTTGTAATTGATTTTGCAAGGACTTATTCAATGACTGAAGAGAAAACACTGTGAGACAAAACAGATCAAATAATTATTTCTCCAGTTTAAAAAGTACAAATCTGGAAAAGATCTGCTTTTAAAAAAGAAAAGACTTAGAATTTATTGATTTTGTTTAATAATTGTATGCTTGAGCAGTTCTATGTTAATACTAAATGTATTTTTTTTTTTAATTGTTTGGCAGAAGTCATGCCTTTCTTATCCAATTGATATTTTGGGCATTAAAAACAATTTTTTTTTACTTTTCTAAATGAAAGAATAACACATGCACAAATTAAAAAAAAAATTCAAACACCACAAAATACCAATGATACCAATAATTTGCAATGAAGAGTCTCTCTCCGACCCCACCTCCACTCTCCCCAGAGGTAATCATTAACTTTAGTATCTTTCGGAAAAATACGTTTGCATATAACATATTTAAATGTAAATGAATCACACTACAGTATACTCTGTTTTTAACCTTGCCTTTTTTCCTCTTAAGATTTTATGTATCAGCACAAAGGTCTATAATATTCTTTTTAACGGCCATAAAAGTATACCGTATCATTAGTTTAAAAAATGCAACCTTGAGTAAAGGCTTACTTTGAGGCACTACAGTAGAATCTGGGCATCCTGGGGTGAACAACAGAGACATGGTCCATGCTCTCATGGAGCTGGCAACAAATAAGTAATTATAAATAGCAATAAATAGTCTCAAGGAAACAATAAGTACATGCATAGAGAATAAAAAGAGAAGCTACTTAGATTGAGAACTACAGATCTCCTCACTTCCCATCTTAGCCTCCTCTCTCCCACCCATCCTCCCTATCCCCATTATTTATTCAGAGTAAAATCAAAATTATCTTTCCCAAAATTACTCTTGTGAAGTCGAGCACATTTATAAAGTTGTGTATTCTACTGGGTGCTCATATTTTTCTTATTCCTTTGTAAGAAATATTTATATATTAAGAAAATTAAGCCTTTGTCATATCATGTATTACAAAAAAATGTTCTAATTTTGTTGATGTATTTTGGATGTATTTATAATTGTGCTATGTGGAAAACAAAAAAAATTTCTGGGACATATTTCATCAATCTTTTCCTTTGTGGCATATGAGTTTTTGTCAGGCTTAGAAAAAGATCTCCTCACCCCCCACACCTCCCCTCCAAAAATAATTCTCATCTTTTCTTCCAGTAATATTAGTTTTTTTCTTTCTTCTTTTACTTTAAGCTCTATGAGCCATAAAAACAATTTGGCAACATTTGTCAAAACTGCAACTGCATATACCCATTGACTCATCAATTCTACTGCTATAATCTATAAAAATGCCCACACATGTGCACAAAAACATACGTACAAGATTTTCATTGAAGCACTGCTTGCATTGGGAAAATGGGGTAAAAATGGGGTAAGTTCCTAGATATCTATAAGCAGAGGACTTTAAATACATTATGATATAACCATATAAGCAGAATATCCAAGTAGTTCTTGAACAGAAACATATTTATGTATTGTGATAGAGAAATGTATCTATTACATGTTAAGTGAATCAATGCAAGCTGCAGAAGAGAATATACCATACAAATCTCATTTCTATTTTAAAAAATCTCATTTCTAAAACAGAAAAAGTATTTTTATATAGTTCTATTAGCGCCTGTCACGTAGTAGGCACTCAGTAACTATTTATGAAATAAATCAATTCTATGTGAACAAAAGATATGTGAAAGGATATACACCCTTTTAAAAAAAAAAAATAGGAATAGGTATATTATTAGGAAGTGATAGCATGGATCTTTTATTTTTTGTTTCTGCACTACTTTAAATTTTAATAAGGAGTATTAGTCCTATTATTTAAAAATTTTGATTAAAAAGAAAGTCCACTTAAGACAAAGTAATTAAGAAAGCTCAATTCTTTATCAACATTTCCAGGGCCACAAAGAATTTACATCAGTTCTAAAAGTTCTTTTACCTACATTCAAGACTGCATTCCCGAGAACCAGATGCCTTCTGAGTTTTTTCTTGTTCTTTAAGTTGCTGGTTCAAAATTCTCAACTGCCTAAAGGAAATAATGAAGAAATATAAACACGAATGTAAGAATTCTAAGCTGATTTAACAGTGTACATTTGACAGCTTTTTAAAAAAGACAACATAAACCATGGCAACCGGGAGGATATGATCCCCCAAACAAAAGACAAAATCAAATAAAACCACACTACTGTTATTATTTACAGGCCTGAATGCCAGGAATATCATAAAACCTTCCCTCACTAGAAAAAGTTTAACTTTCTCTGATTTTTCCTTTTTCCTTTTTTGTTCTCTTATCTTTTCAGTGATGCCCTATTTCTTTCATTTCTTATCTCTTCTTGCTATTTTTGTCTTCTCTGTATTTTCATTCTTGTAGTAATGATCTACTTTTTAAAAGATGTGTCATAACTATGAACTAGAATTTCCATAGGGACTGACTGCTATCAGACATCTACCTGCTTAGTTTGTCACACACTGAAAAAATTTGGAAACACAAATCTATGCTCCTAATAATTTCTTTATTGGATAGAAAAGTCATTATTTAAGAGAATACTAATAAGCAGGAACTCTGCTCTACAATGAACTCCACAATTTGTAGCTGCTTCACAAATAAGGACATACAAAAGGAAATACAAAAGTGTTTTCTTTACTTTTAAGAAGTTAACACTAATAAAGGTTATCTCTAGTATCTTTCCAGAATTACTTACCTGAAAATATTCAGCCTTACAGTATTTGTTTTTGTTATTGAGTCTAAAATGATAGTGTGCTATCCCATTATCATTTACATGTATTAATGCCAAATGGATTAAAGAGTAAAACGTAAAATATACAAACAAACAAAACCAACTATACAAGTTTTAGGTGGAAATCTATATAATCTTGAAGTGGGAAGGCATTCCTAAGCATGACTCAAAATCTAGCAACCATCAGAGGAAAGAATGAAGGATTAACTATATCAAAATTTAAAACTTGTTCTCGAATTAATAATCTAGAAGATAGCTTCCACATGTATAATAGACAAAAGGTCCTCAACATTTAACGAGCTCCTATAAATCAGCAAGAAAGGCAGTAAAAAGTGACCAAGACTAAGAATGAGCAATTCATATAACATAGAAATGGCCTATAAGCATGTGAAAAATGCTCAGTCTCACTAGTTATGAAGAAATACAAGTTTAAAACAGGAGCTATTTTATGGCCATGGGACTGACAAGAGGAAATAACACTATTTGTTGGTGAGGGAAACATGGTATAGGGAAATGAATTACCCCTATAATCCCACCCAATTGGTGGGAGTCTATCGGTATAACTATTTTGGATGGCAATTCGGCAATATCCAGTAAAATGTAAAAACATTTCATATTCTTTGATAAAATGATTTAACTAAATTATCTAACCTCAGAAATAGTTACACATGTGCAAAACATCTATAATCTTGTAGATCTATACAAGGATGTTCACAATAGCAATATGTAATACTACCAACTTAACAACAACTTAAAATGCTACATAAATTATGGTATATCCATGAAATACTAACACACAGATATTAAAAAAATGAGACATCCATATGTACTGACATGGGAAGCTCTTCAAGACATATTATTTAATAGAATTCTGCTTTTCTGAAGTTTCTCCTTTATGACAAAGAATGCAGATCTAGAAAAGGCAGCACAGGCTGGTATCAACAACTCCAACTGGAATACTTCTTTTGGTATTTTCCAGAAAAACAACAGGTGCTGAGGTCCTCTTACACACCAAGTGTGTGATAGAAGCTTTCCTTGGTCAGATTCTTCTCTTTTCTTCTCTAACAAAGCCAATCTAAACTTTTCATCATTTATTATAAATCTCTCAACCTTACCCTCCTCTCAGTAAAATACTTTCCTATTTTCACTAAAAATAATATAGTTTGGGGACAAACTCTGTTATCCTTCTGTTCCAGGGTGTACAAATTTATCCATATGTATACTAATCCTCACTTCTTTCTTCTAGTCTTAGAGAAAGTGAGCCTCATCAACTCCCTGGATCCCATCTCCTCCTATACCCCAAGCCCAAGGGACTCCGCGCTCCTATTCCACTCCCTTCACCTTCTCCACCTGCAGCTTCTCCCTCTTTACTGGCTCATGTGCCTGAGCTGAGAAGCATAATAAATTGCTCTCATATTTAAGAAAACATTCCCTCTAACCTAACTGTACCATTAGCTACTCTCCTTCCTTCTCATTCTTGGCTTTCAAAGCATGATTGTTCTATACACTAGTATAGAGATTATTCTTGAATCCACCTTTGTCCCTTTTGCCAGTTCATTTTTAATGTTATGCAAAGATCTCTCCCTCGATAAATTATTTCTTCCTATAACTTTTTTGATATCACTTTTTCTTAGTTTTCCTGCTACTTCTTTAGTTGCTCCTTCTCAGGTTTCTTTGACGAGCTACTCTTCTTGTGTTCTTTCTCTAAAAAGCTATTACCCAGTAATGTACCCTCAACTGTGTTCATACTCTATACCTTCTTGTGAGTTTACCACTTCTACACTGAAACAAATCACTTGCTTTTATCATCATTGTTTCCAGTGCCCAAAACAGTGCCAGGTCTATAGTAAAAGCTCAGTAAAAATGTGTTCAGTGAATAACTCTCAAGTCTACATTTCTATCCTGGACCAAGTTCCTGTGCTCTACTTGTACCTACATAAGTCCAGATGGTCTAAATGACATTCAGCATGTCTAAATCTTAACTTACTGGCTCTCTCTCATTACATCTTCTAATTCAAAAATAAAATGAAATAAAAATCTGTTTGTTTTCTTATTATTGAGTTGTATGAGTTCTTTAAATATTTTGGATATAAGCCCCTTATCAGAGGCGTTGTAATGGGCAGACAACCTGAACAGATACTTCTCCCAAGAAGACATACAAATGGCCAACAGACACATGAAAAGACACTCAACTTCACTAGCTGTTAGAAAAATGCAAATCGAAACCACATGAGATATCATCTCATACCTGTTAGAAAAGTTACTATCAACAGGACAAGTAATAACAAGTATTGAGAGGTTGTGAGGAGAAAGGAACTCTCAAACACTGCTCATGGGAATGTAAATTGGTACAGCCACTATTGAAAACAGTATGGAGTTTTCTCAAAAAACAAAACAAAACAAAAACTCAAAAAAACTGAAAATATTTATCTGCAAAGATACATGCACCCTGATGTTCATAGCAGCATTGTTCACAGTGGCCAGGACATGGAAACAACTGAAGTGTCCTATGATATAGATGATTGTATAAAGAAGATGTGGTACATATATACAATGGAATATTATTCAGCCATAAGAAAAGATGCAATATATATACATATATATGTGACAGAATGCTGAATTGTACACTTGAAACTTATTTGATTTTATTAATCAATGTCAACCTTAAAAATTTTTAATAAAAAAATAAATTAAAAAAAAAACAAATAATCTGTTCTTCTTCTAGTAGCTTCTACCTGGAAGAATTATATTATCATCTATCAAATGATCAAACCAAGACTGAGTCAGCCTTGGCTCCTCCCACTAACTCTCATTTCACTTTTTTGTGCTGCATGGGTACATAACAGTCTAATATTTGAGTCTAAAATCAGGAAGTGGTCATGAATTTTAACTTGCCCTATAAATATTAAGGCACTCTCTAGTTCAATGGTTCCTAACTGAAGTAGTACCCCTTCAACCATCATCCAAAATATTTGGGTATGGCTTTTGGTGGTCACAATGAATGGGGCACTACAGACAACCAGGAAGGCTAAATGTTGAGCACTGTATCAGGAGTCCCACACAAAAACTGTCTAGCCCAAAATGCCAAAAATGCTAAAATGCCATAGAAACAATTCACCTAGTTATTTTTTATTTAAACCCACAAGATGGCAATAAACTCCAAGGAAGTCCTGAAAGATCACTTTCTGGCTAAAAAGAAATGTATAGTTTCTAGATATCCAAACAGAAAAAAATTTTTTTGTTGTTTGAAAGTGCTAAAAAACAGTTTTTAATGAGCCAATGCATTCCAACTTTCATTTGTAATGGAGCTTACGGATGATTCTAAGTTAAGATTTCCAAAAAGGCACAAAAATTCCTATGCTTCTGCTGGAAACATGATTCTGCTAAAAAGCATAAATTTGTCAAATTCTTCATTTTTCAACAATTTCATTTTCAGAAGGTCAAGTAAACAGTGGCAATAGCATGCAAGATAATCTTTGACCTCTAAAGATACAGAGCCAAAAAGCTCTGGTCCAAAGTCTACAGAATTAGTTTAAGACATCAAACTAATATCTTTTTTAAAAAATTAAAAACAAAAAATGAGTGAATTAGTAAGTACCATTTTTTTAAAGGGTTTATAAATTAGCTCCTAAAACAACTCTAAAATGTTCTAAGGAATAGAAATAAATAAAACCATTGATATTTCTGACAGTCACAATGTTAAAATAGATAATATTCTGAGACTAAGTTCTGGTAGTTTATTTAAGAAACCAATTAGTCATACCTTTAAAAACTGATTTAATTTTAAATACATCACAATATATTCTTTTGTTCCACAAAATACACCTAAATACTGAAGAATAAATAAATTGGTCTCTACTTCCTAGAGAGGCAATATAGAAGTACAGAAATTAAGATCATTGTGCTCTAAAATAAAACTGCCAAGTTTGAATCCTATTTCTGTTATTTCTTTAGTTTGTGACCGTAGGCAAACAACATAACTTCTCTGTGCCTTGGTTTCCTCATCTGTAAATGAGAATAATAAAACACCTACCTCGCAGAGTTGTGAGAATTTAAAGAGATGACACATATAAAGGTTGTTGATAGCCTGGCACATAAGAAACATCCAATAGATGTTAGAAGAAGTATTGACTATTACAATTAGTATTATTTATTTTTGATTTTGATTTTGAAAAACTTATATTTTTATCATAGAGATCACTTACGCCAGGACTGAAGACAATATTATTAGAATTTAAACCCAGCAACCCCATCATATGTCATAATATCTAGAGACTAATGATTATTAGAGAAATAATTTTAAGCAGGTAAATCTTACTAGGTGTTGTGCCTTTACAGGCTCCAGATCCATGAATTTAAGCTACTTTCCAACTAAGAATCCTATTTTATTGCTTTTCAGTTTCTTGACCATATTTATACAAGTCCCTGAAGGTCCTGTCTGGTACAAGGTCTATAGCTCATGCAACTGTAATGCCCTCTTAGAGTATACTCACATTGCAGCACTACGGAAGCACTGAAAATGTGCTCTAATTCTCTGCAACGTTTACTGGTAAATAAACATCGGATTGGTGGCCTTGTTGGTCATCAATGAAACATTCAAAGTTAAGATGTTATTGATAATATGTTAGTGATTTCTATATTTCAAGATTAGATCCCTGGTTTACATCCTAAACATTAAAGGTTTACTTTCCTAAATGAATTAAGACTATAATTCCAATATAAATTAAGACGATCAAAAGAAAAAATGCCTAAAAATTGACATGACTTTTTGTTTACATTTGAGTGTGATGGGGCTACTAGTGCTCACCCATATCAGGTTCTCCTTTCCTTCTGGAGTATATGAAAAGTATGGGAATTTATGTCCCAGATGTTTATATAGGCAGGGCCATATGCCTTATTTTAGCCTACAAAATATAAGTAGAAGTGAGATTGTCACTTCTAGGCTGGGGCATGTAAGAGTTGGTGTGCCATCTCCATGTTCTTTTTTTCCTGAAAAATACTTACTGAAACAGTGGCCTCATAATGGAGGGAACCTAAATCCTATGTTATAGGATGAAAGAGAATCTCTGATGACCCATGTTGATCTTGGTGTGAGGGAGAAAAAACTTTTGCTGTGTTATGCCACTGAGATTTTGGAGTTTATTACTGTAGTATAGCCTACACTAGCCTGATAAATACCCTGAAGTACTTCATTTTCCTCTCTATAAACCACCAAATGATAACAGAGGTAAAAAGAGGCAGGAGACAATATGACTAGTGAGCAGAAGTAATGAAAGCATTAGAGAATGCTAGGAATGTTTGGAAAATGGGGAAGGAAAAATAGAAACACATGAAGACAGTAAATCTATTTTCCTTATGGAGCCCTAGATAATCTCGCTTGACACCTTTTGTTCTGGCCATGAGACATCTCTGCATAGAGACAAAAAGACAGAGCAATTCTTACCTGCGTAACTGAGCATTTTCACTTCTTAGTGGTTGTATGGCCAGTGCTATTTCAACTTGAATATCTGTATTTCCATTTATTGCTGGAAGAAGAAATATACATGCCTCCAATTCTGCAATCAATCTCTGAACTTCCGAATCCTCTACAAAAGGCAGAAGAAATGAGTAAAAACAATATTGTAAATTATTTTTAGATAAGATTATTCTCATGTATTACTAAAAAAGAAAAATTTTTAGATATGTACATACTTGCTATAAGTAAATTTAATTATTTCTAAATCTAATACACAAGTCCTATTTTCCTTTTTCCTGCTGCCTACATTGGATTATTCAGAAAAATTCTGAAGAAGTTAAATTCAGTAAACTAAAGATTAATCTTAAATCAAAGGATTATTATATTAGTGATTTTTTTTTCAGTTACAGAGTTTAGTAGAAGATAATTTACATCTGTCTCTTAGTTCACATTACTAAAGGACTATTGCACTCCTATAATTGCTAAAAGGTTTCCTATAATTGATACGGTATTCACATTTAAAACACAACATTTGATCCTGACATAAGCGAATAATTCACTCACTTTAGGTGAGTCAATCTGGCAAAATATTGAGAGAGGGTCTATTAAGGTTTTATAATTTAATTTTCTAAAGGATATTTAACATAATCGACCACACTCATTTGCTGTAGCATCAAAAGCAGCACTATTTTAGTGACTAATTGGGGGAAGTGGTTGCTTTTGTAGGTGGCAAACAGACACAGGCAGAAGGTGGATTTTATATCTTTTGTCCTTTCATTTTTGTTCCTTTATTTCCATTCAAATTTTCTAGGGACTGAAAATATTTAATAATATTAACTGTCTGATACTCAAAAGAGGTAGGAAGTATATTCTAAGTTACAAAAATAACTCAATCCCACAGGTATTTTCACACCCTGATGAAAAGTATATGTGCACAGTAAACAACTGTGCACAATTACTAAGCAGTCCCCTACCACTCATAAACACTGGAGGCAAAGACCTGGGCTTCACCATTTTCTAACAATATAGTTTTAGTCAAATTACTTAACTCTTGAAGCCTAGATTTCTTCACGGTTAAATGGAGATAACAACAGTACCTCATAGGGTTGCTGAAAGGATTAAATGAGATACTGTTCTCCAAGCCTCAATTTCCTCAATTGTAAAAATGGAAGCAATAACAATACCTTAGAGGGAT
>NW_011888782.1:23085275-23087897 GCF_000151845.1 Pteropus vampyrus | reverse complement strand
CAAAATGCCAAAAATGCTAAAATGCCATAGAAACAATTCACCTAGTTATTTTTTATTTAAACCCACAAGATGGCAATAAACTCCAAGGAAGTCCTGAAAGATCACTTTCTGGCTAAAAAGAAATGTATAGTTTCTAGATATCCAAACAGAAAAAAATTTTTTTGTTGTTTGAAAGTGCTAAAAAACAGTTTTTAATGAGCCAATGCATTCCAACTTTCATTTGTAATGGAGCTTACGGATGATTCTAAGTTAAGATTTCCAAAAAGGCACAAAAATTCCTATGCTTCTGCTGGAAACATGATTCTGCTAAAAAGCATAAATTTGTCAAATTCTTCATTTTTCAACAATTTCATTTTCAGAAGGTCAAGTAAACAGTGGCAATAGCATGCAAGATAATCTTTGACCTCTAAAGATACAGAGCCAAAAAGCTCTGGTGCCAAAGTCTACAGAATTAGTTTAAGACATCAAACTAATATCTTTTTTAAAAAATTAAAAACAAAAAATGAGTGAAGTAGTAAGTATCATTTTTTTAAAGGGTTTATAAATTAGCTCCTAAAACAACTCTAAAATGTTCTAAGGAATAGAAATAAATAAAACCATTGATATTTCTGACAGTCACAATGTTAAAATAGATAATATTCTGAGACTAAGTTCTGGGTTTATTTAAGAAACCAATTAGTCATACCTTTAAAAACTGACTTAATTTTAAATACATCACAATATATTCTTTTGTTCCACAAAATACACCTAAATACTGAAGAATAAATAAATTGGTCTCTACTTCCTAGAGAGGCAATATAGAAGTACAGAAATTAAGATCATTGTGCTCTAAAATAAAACTGCCAAGTTTGAATCCTATTTCTGTTATTTCTTTGGTTTGTGACCGTAGGCAAACAACATAACTTCTCTGTGCCTTGGTTTCCTCATCTGTAAATGAGAATAATAAAACACCTACCTCGCAGAGTTGTGAGAATTTAAAGAGATGACACATATAAAGGTTGTTGATAGCCTGGCACATAAGAAACATCCAATAGATGTTAGAAGAAGTATTGACTATTACAATTAGTATTATTTATTTTTGATTTTGATTTTGAAAAACTTATATTTTTATCATAGAGATCACTTACGCCAGGACTGAAGACAATATTATTAGAATTTAAACCCAGCAACCCCATCATATGTCATAATATCTAGAGACTAATGATTATTAGAGAAATAATTTTAAGCAGGTAAATCTTACTAGGTGTTGTGCCTTTACAGGCTCCAGATCCATGAATTTAAGCTACTTTCCAACTAAGAATCCTATTTTATTGCTTTTCAGTTTCTTGACCATATTTATACAAGTCCCTGAAGGTCCTGTCTGGTACAAGGTCTATAGCTCATGCAACTGTAATGCCCTCTTAGAGTATACTCACATTGCAGCACTACGGAAGCACTGAAAATGTGCTCTAATTCTCTGCAACGTTTACTGGTAAATAAACATCGGATTGGTGGCCTTGTTGGTCATCAATGAAACATTCAAAGTTAAGATGTTATTGATAATATGTTAGTGATTTCTATATTTCAAGATTAGATCCCTGGTTTACATCCTAAACATTAAAGGTTTACTTTCCTAAATGAATTAAGACTATAATTCCAATATAAATTAAGACGATCAAAAGAAAAAATGCCTAAAAATTGACATGACTTTTTGTTTACATTTGAGTGTGATGGGGCTACTAGTGCTCACCCATATCAGGTTCTCCTTTCCTTCTGGAGTATATGAAAAGTATGGGAATTTATGTCCCAGATGTTTATATAGGCAGGGCCATATGCCTTATTTTAGCCTACAAAATATAAGTAGAAGTGAGATTGTCACTTCTAGGCTGGGGCATGTAAGAGTTGGTGTGCCATCTCCATGTTCTTTTTTTCCTGAAAAATACTTACTGAAACAGTGGCCTCATAATGGAGGGAACCTAAATCCTATGTTATAGGATGAAAGAGAATCTCTGATGACCCATGTTGATCTTGGTGTGAGGGAGAAAAAACTTTTGCTGTGTTATGCCACTGAGATTTTGGAGTTTATTACTGTAGTATAGCCTACACTAGCCTGATAAATACCCTGAAGTACTTCATTTTCCTCTCTATAAACCACCAAATGATAACAGAGGTAAAAAGAGGCAGGAGACAATATGACTAGTGAGCAGAAGTAATGAAAGCATTAGAGAATGCTAGGAATGTTTGGAAAATGGGGAAGGAAAAATAGAAACACATGAAGACAGTAAATCTATTTTCCTTATGGAGCCCTAGATAATCTCGCTTGACACCTTTTGTTCTGGCCATGAGACATCTCTGCATAGAGACAAAAAGACAGAGCAATTCTTACCTGCGTAACTGAGCATTTTCACTTCTTAGTGGTTGTATGGCCAGTGCTATTTCAACTTGAATATCTGTATTTCCATTTATTGCTGGAAGAAGAAATATACATGCCTCCAATTCTGCAATCAATCTCTGAACTTCCGAATCCTCTACAAAAGGCAGAAGAAATGAGTAAAAACAATATTGTAAATTATTTTTAGATAAGATTATTCTCATGTATTACTAAAAAAGAAAAATTTTTAGATATGTACATACTTGCTATAA
>NW_011888782.1:23080523-23082565 GCF_000151845.1 Pteropus vampyrus | reverse complement strand
TAAGCAAAAGCCATTATTTGGAATATAGTACACATGTAATAGAAACAGAGGAATACAACCTGGCTCAAATATCTCATAACTCCACTTAAAACATTTTTCTTGATTTAATTTTTTTAAAAAATCACAAAAAGTAAACTGAAAAAGGCATAAAAAGATTTGGACCCCTAAAAGTTTCTCTCTACAAATTCTCTTTGGTCAAATATTTTCAAGATCCCTTTAGATCAAGTAAAATGAATATACACTTGAAAGTAAGACTGTTAGGTATTCCCTAGTACGTTTCAAATCCACAGGAGAGAAGAGAGATCAAAAACTAAAAAATAAGAATAAAACTGGGCAGAACTCATTTCCTTATTAGAAAAATACTGGCTAATATAAGAAATATTAGCAAGACATATTTCTTTGAAAAATACCGCAAACTCCATGTCAATTCGTCTAAATTTTAAATGACTAAATAATATGACACTGCAATATAACATTAGGACCATGTTACAGAAAATTATTTTAAAAAGTAGTTATCTACCTTGCTCTGCTAACAAGGACTTCAGCTCTCCCAACAAATACTTTGCAGTTCTAACTTTTTCAGCACTCTGGTTTCCATTTTTTGCCTTTTGGACATCTTTTATTCCCAAATCTTGCACATGTAGGTTTAAATCCTTTCCTTCACTTGTGACCTCTTCGGTTTGTTCTTTGGCACATTTTTCTTCATTAGTGGTCAAGAAAGCTGGCTGTAATACAGTGGGGCTTCGGTGTGTCTGACCATCTGGATGAGAACGCAATAGATTCATATACGTTTGGAAACACTTTAGTAGGTCTGATTCCTTAGGAACTTCTTGTTGTGGCAGAATACCATTAGCAAGACCCAGCTGCTGAGATGCTGGAATAGCTGGTTTGTCAGTTTTGGGCAGGCTACATGGAACTCCAGGACTAGTACTGAAGGAATTCCTTAGACTATCGGTACAGTTCACAGAAATTGTTCTACGTTGTGATGCAAACTGGTTATTACCATCGGTCTGAACTTCCTAAAGAAAGAGAAAAACAAGCCTTCAAAAATGTGAGCATAGACTCATTAATTAGAATAAACTAGAGCCAAAAATGTTAGAAAATGACTTTTGCAAGATAGAGTTATAGATTACCAGTGAGTAAGCTGGAGTTCCCCTTAGTTCCCCTTAGTACAATACTCTAGTTTTTTAAAGCCTAATTAGTTTACTCTAAAATATGAGAACATTATAAAGCCGCAACTAAAACATTGTTTATAAACATCACACATGGTTTAAAGGCATCAAAAATTAGTCCACTTTGGGAATAAAACAAACTTCTACTTTGAGAAATGGCATTGTAAGAAAATAAGTTCAAACATATAAAAAGTTTTGTACATACTTACAGAAATGTTATAGTATAAAAAATTGACTGTTGCTTAAATGTCTAACCATAGGGAATAGACTATGATATATCCACTAAATAGAGTATTAACAACTTATTAAAATTTAAAAAAGTATATATTAATAAACGTTTACCATAAAAAAGCAGTACATAAAACTGTATAAAATTTAATTATGACTATATTTTTAAAAAGAACTTAAAAAAAAAACCCAGAAAACAAAATCTACATAGATAAATGACTGGAAAGCACTCTCTCAGTATGTTTGGGTGTTAAGTATGGATGATTTCTTTTTTCCATTGATATCTCCATCCTTTCCCCCTCACCATTGTCCTTAAAAATACGTAAAACTTTTATAATAAAAAATAACTTGGAAAAAACAATTGGTCTTTACACAACTTAGGGCATTAAGATACAATCCAAATTCAATTTTCTCTCTTAAGATGACAACTTCTAAAAAGCAAATAATTACTTGTATAGCATATAAACTGTACCTACAGAATGAACCACTGGAGGGCAGGGTAGCTGCTGAGGTAACTGGACTAGAGTGGAAGTTGATAAGCCATAACTAGAATGTGGAGTTGCCTGAGATTCCAAAAGAGAGTCTAAAAGGTAAGAGGGAGAAAAAAAAATTCACATCTCACACTGCTTATATAATAACCAG
>NW_011888782.1:23066042-23080473 GCF_000151845.1 Pteropus vampyrus | reverse complement strand
AAAAAAAAAACCCAGAAAACAAAATCTACATAGATAAATGACTGGAAAGCACTCTCTCAGTATGTTTGGGTGTTAAGTATGGATGATTTCTTTTTTCCATTGATATCTCCATCCTTTCCCCCTCACCATTGTCCTTAAAAATACGTAAAACTTTTATAATAAAAAATAACTTGGAAAAAACAATTGGTCTTTACACAACCTAGGGCATTAAGATACAATCCAAATTCAATTTTCTCTCTTAAGATGACAACTTCTAAAAAGCAAATAATTACTTGTATAGCATATAAACTGTACCTACAGAATGAACCACTGGAGGGCAGGGTAGCTGCTGAGGTAACTGGACTAGAGTGGAAGTTGATAAGCCATAACTAGAATGTGGAGTTGCCTGAGATTCCAAAAGAGAGTCTAAAAGGTAAGAGGGAGAAAAAAAAATTCACATCTCACACTGCTTATATAATAACCAGATAACTTAATTAGAGTTTATATTCATGTTTTTAAAAATATCATTTATACTAACCAGAACCAGACACAGTATGGCAAGGTACAGCAGGAATTCCATTAGGGTTGTTCTTTGAAGCCAAGTTATTCATCAGTGACATTTGAGTCTGCACATGCTCACAGAGGGCTTGGTAAATTATGGGTGAATACATTCTATAATGATCTTGGAACGACCAATTTTGTGGTATATCTGATGAGTCTCTTTCACTTCCAGCAGAAGCTTCAGTAGGTATCTGTTTCTTATAATCTGAAGATACTAATGTGGAATAGGAAAAAAAGTTCTGGAAGTATGATTCTTCAAAAACTTTTATCATAAGACATTAGGGAAGAAACAGGACTCTCAAAAATAGCTCAATTCAATATATGCTTTATCACTATCACCCTTAAAGAAAATCACCTCAAATTCTTTTTTTTACAGTTCAGCATCACTTAAATTCTCTACTCAAAAATTATCTATGTCTTTAAATTCTCTATTAAATGTTATTTGCAAAATCTCTCCTTCAATTAGAATACCCCTTTTAAGGGTGTTATTTTGCTCTAAAATCCAATAAAACTCTTACATCTTGCTCCTTGACTAGTTCATGCTCTTAGGGGAAAATGGAATTTAAAAAAAGCAGAATACTTTACAACTATTCAGATGCTTTGATAATAAACAAAAATCAATCAATCAAAGCTTTGAAAGCAAGAATAAAAGTAGACTTACTCTACACATTGAGCCCTCGAACAAAATCCTAATCTGGCATTTAAAGTTTCTGAAGCCTGACCACAACATCCAAATAGCCATGAATAGTAGAAATGGATAAATTGTGGTATATTACAGAACACTATACTGCAATGGAAAAGAACAAATTACCGATATACACAACTACCTATATGAATTAAACAATGTTTTGTGAAAGATGTCAGACACAACACTTTACAGTGTACAACTGCATTTATATGAAGTTCAAAAACAGGAAAAACTAACCAATGGAGATAGAAGTTAGAAAAGTGGATACCCAAGGATGAGTGCATAGGTGGTGATGAGGATACCGATGAGGCAGGAGCATGGTAGGGTGCTGAAAATGTTCTATATCTTCATCCGGGCGGTGAATATATAGAAGTATACATATGTAAAAATTTATAGAGATGTATATAGTTCTTTTATGAAAGTTATTCCTTAGTTGTTTAGAGTGAAACAGTTGAAATATTTTAAATGGTGTGGAATTCCCCAAATATATATTCAGTTTATTGAAAATAAAAACACTGCTAAAAGCATAAACTTACATGTAAAAACAAAAAGTTAAAGGCAGATGAAATACTGTCACCAATGAAGATAGGAAAAATTTTAAAGACTATTAAATTAAAATGTGAGTATGCAAATAGTTGGAGATGTTAGATGCTTCCATTTTGTTGTGGGGTATGCTTTCTTTAGAGATGATCTGTTGCTGGTAACATATTTCCCAGGCCCAAATACGAGTTCTAACAGTAATTAGATGAATAATTTTTGGCAAATTATTTAAGCTCTCTTGACTGCCTCTTCTTCTCTATTACCAAATGGCTGCAGTCTTAAAACAAACGAATATTTCATATTCACAAATTTTTCATCTGATTTCAATAATATACCTTTGAGTGCCCTCTGAGGTAATTACAATCAAAAACATTCTTCACTATCTGAATAGATGAGCTACAACAAAATTAACATTTCTACAAAAAAAATTATTTCTTATTGTAAATAGTTTTATAATAAAACAAATGGAAAAGTAACCTCTAAAATACTGTATCTTTGAAATCTAAAATGATGGATGGTGAGCTCATAGCCCATGGCCATCCGGAACACAGCTCTTCCTTTCCTCTTGATTTGCTGGTCTCTCTTCTGCTCTTGGATATCCTTTGGCCCCATTTACTATAAGAATTGCTTGGTCTGAAGAATTCTCAGATTTCACATTCACAGGTCCCAGGGATTAGATCATTCATCTTCTTTTCAAAGGTTGGCTTTTACAATCTCTGATAAAGCTAAGCTACAATATTATGTCTCTGCCAGTAGATGTCATCATCCAACAGAAATTAATGAACTTCAAACAGACTTCTAAAAATTCGAAGCCTTAGAATTAAAATGACATATTTTGCTCCTTTATTAACTCAGTCCATATGAAATTCTACTGATAATGTTGAAGATTTATATTTAACAAAAAATCTTAAAGCAAATTATCCAAGACATGTTAAAAACAATAAATGGATGTAAAAAAGATTGCATCTTATTACTATATAATTTTAAAATAAACAACAACAACAACAAAATGAGCCTGTTACTACACCAATACAACTAAAGCATATTTTCTTGTCCTTGTTCATTATACCAAAGCACGCTACATGAAAATTTTACCCAACAGATTAGGATGGCAATGTGTCTCATTGATGTCAATTGATAAACAGAATTCAAGAAATGGAAGCATTCAGTCCACAAAACTTTTTCAGTCTTTGAATTCCAGCTGTTGTACAGCACTGTTGCTTGGATGTATATGCACTGTCTGATAGGTAAGATAATTCCTGTCATTCAAATGTAAAACAAATACCTACTGTAGATAAGAGCTGCTAGATGCCTAAAAGGACACTTGGCCTAGATGGAGGCAATCACTGTTGAAAGTATTCTGCTATAGTGGTTTATTTCCCCAAGGTGAGGGTAGCAATATATATGTTACTGAAAACAGGGCCATGTGTCTACAGCATTCAACATAGTTATGAAGTGTAAAAAATTGCTTATTAGAAAATGTTTTTTCTTTAAAGGTCAGGAGCACTCTAAAGCAAGCTCAATGCCTCTCTGCCTCCTTATTCCCAGTATGTATCTAGGTGGGTGGGCTTGACTCCACAGACACTAAATGACCAGGCAGGTCCCAGGCAAATGTACATAAGGAGACCACTCCTCAGAAGAAGGTTAACATAAAATAGTAAGATAATGTATGTTAAAGTTGAAATTATACATAGATAGTAGTTAACACACTATAACAAATTCCTTAACATTCTATTTATGATTTACTTCACTTGTGGAGAGATGGAAAAGAGCAAGTGCTGAGTGTGGTTTTGTGTATTGTTGAGCACTGTGATAACAGCAAAAACTTTGCACAGGTTAACAGCTGCCAACCACACACACAAAAAGATATCCTTTCTAGACAGTGCTGCAGTTTAGTAAACTATAAAAGACAGTCATTGAACCAAAAGGAGGTTTCTGCTTTTAATGAGTCAATCTTAGGAATAAATAATTTCTTAGGAGAACTAATTTCTGATATTGCAATCCTAAAAAAGATTGTTCTGTGGGAAGTAGGTCCTTCCTTCTGATGATTAAAGTATAGAGGAAAGAATGATAATATTGTATCCTGATCACAGGACAAAACTACTGATCTAATTCAAATGAGAGAATTTAATGCTAGAGGACTAGAATGCATGATATGCTCATCTGCTCCTCCAAATCTACCCTATATTCATCTCCACTCTGTTCTCCCTAAGATGCTGACCTATATGGATTATATTGCTAAGGGACGGTCCTTCATGGGTTTCTTCTGTTCCTACATGCCTTGCTGGGTATACCAAGAAAGTAAGACCTTGACCTAAGCTCTTTACTTGGGCCAATTCACAAGGTTATGTTTATAGTAAACAACCTTGAGGGGTAAGGTAATGTTTCCCCTGAGACAAATATAGGCTTGCTTACTACCAAAGGGATGAATTCTCCAATCCAGTGTCTCTCAGCTGAAACTTAATCTACAGCAGGCACAGCATCCATCTGAGTCTATCACATCGCCCCCATAAGAAATGGTATAAGGGGGAACCAACACAAATATGCTGATGTACATGCTGCTTGCTGTAGTATGTATAATAAAGTCCTTTGTCTCTGACCCAGGAGACTTGTGTCTCCTGCCAACATTCATAACATAGTAAGGCTAACTTATTAGCTTGTAAGAATAAAAACCAAATTGCAAATCTGATATACATCAACAGGGCTTCAGTTGAGTCCAATCAATGAGAGTCTTGAAATTACCAAGGAAAGTAAGAAGCAATGTCAGAGTATTTATTCTCAATTCCTTTTCTACAAGGCCACCTTGGGCTGGCTTTGTTCTTTAAATGAAGCTCACTGCTCTTCTAAAGGTGGCCTACTCTACACAATAGTATCTCTAAGTCCTAGTAACCTCTCTTTCACCTCATTCCTTAAGGCCTAAGGAGGATAACAGCTCTGCTGCTGCTGCTAGAACTGGGCTAGCATAATCCTTTCTCGTTTCCCTATACCCCACTCACACCTTTGTAATGAATTCCTCTGTAAATAAATCCTCCTTAAATTATCTTAATTTGGGTGTTGCCATCTGTTTCTATTGGAACTCTGAGTAACAAGCAGTTGAGCTGGGATCCAAGTTGCTACCATGGCACCACTGTCAGCCACATACATTCCAAATGAGAGTTCCTTAAGGAAGGGTGCCCTGGACAAGAAATAACCTGCTTGAGAAAAAGTAGGACCCTGAAAGAATAGGCAATTGGTACTAACACTCCTGTCTTTGTCCATTGAGCCCCAAAAACATAGGCCTCCATTTTAAGAGTTTAAACCAGAGGTTAGCACACTTTTTCTTAAAAGGATAAAGGACAAATATTTTAGGCTTAGCAGCCTAATGGCCTGTCACAACTACTCACTTTGGTCAATGCAGCACAAAAGCAGCCATAAAAAAATACATAAATAAATTAGCACATAAAACTTGATTTATAAAATAAATAAAATAATCATTACTTATGCTGACCACTGGGTTAGACCAAATATTAACATTTAAACATGTAATTAATGTAAAAATTTGAGTTGTTTTATTTTTGTATTAAATTGTCTAAACCTAGTGTGTATTTTACACAAAGCACACCTCAATCTGGATGCTAAATTTTCATAAAAATATACTTGATCTGTATTTAGATTTGATGAAATTTACAGTTGATAAAGTGGACTCATGTACCTGTTATTCCAAACTCATGTACCTGTTATTCCAATACTTAAAAGTTTTCTAATAACTGGATCAAGTAACAGTTTTCGAATTTAAATTTAAAATAATTAAAATTAAATAACGTTTAGAAGTCAGCTCCTTGGTTGTATTAGCTGTACTTTAAGCGCTCAATGGCTACATGTGGCTAGTGACTACCATTACAATCTGCGCAGGTCAGGATAATCTGAGGCTAAATGTGACTGGCCTCCAAGACAGGTTAGTAAGCTGTTTCCTCTGCCATAGTCCTGACTCAGGGACCATATGGAACGTCAACTTCTAGGTCATGAATGCTCTACCCTCATTTTCTCAGCCTCTTTGCCTGGATTCCAATCTCTTAATATCCAGGGTTACTGCTGTAGTGAATTTTCTAAACTTCACCCCTTGCTTGAGTTGAATCACAGCATGTACTGCTGTGCTAACATTTTTGGCCCACCTGAGCTGTGGAACTAGCTAGACCCATTTTTGTCCACCTGAATTCCTACTGTGGACTTTTTCATCCCCACTTTGGGCTATCTTGTTCTATAGGCCTCCAAGGAACAACATAATCAAAACTTGCTTATTCGAAGCTGTTTGCTGAATCAGTACACTTAATTAAGTCAACAAGTTAACCATGAAAGTGTAAAATATTATTGGCTACATTCGCTGTCAATTAGTGGCAGGCCTCTCTCCTTACTTAATCTATCCATCTTGGAATTTTACCTTCTTATGTATCGTGTATTCTACCTGTGCAGCTCAACAAGTTGAGCTACTGAATATATACGTATTGAATAATTTTAAAACAATAAGTATACACATGAAACACAACCAATTTGTGATTATCTGTGGAACAAAGATGACTCTATACACCTTTTAAATGTCATTCTGAATTTCAATCTTTTTTCTTACAAAACCCAGACAGTCATTTTCTACTTTTCTTCTTGGGAAAGTAATAGTAAGTAAAGTAACTACTCAGCGATTAATAGATGAGTAAAGAATGAGAAGCATAAGCACACAAAACTGAATAACCAATATATTATTAAAATAAAAGACCAACTGCATAATTCTAATAACTTATCGAAACCCTCTGAATTAAGTAATATATTTAAATAAATAAGAGAAAAAATACTTACAAAGTTCTTTCTGGACTACTGAAGGAACAGTATGTTTTTCATGTCCTTTCTTTTTAGATCCATTTCTTTTGCCTTTTAAAGGTCTGGGATTATATTTATTTTCTGAATATGCTACTTCTGAACCTATTAATAATTAAAATAAAAATTCATTAGCATTAAGAGAACTATTTAATCGAGAAAAGGCAATCAACATAGTACTTAAAGAATAAAACCTGAATCTTCATTTCTCAAAATGTCCCGCAGCAAAGAAGCACAACCATCAAGCCCCTGTATAGTTTCAGTCTGTAAAGAGAAAGTCATTTAGAAATGTGTATGTAAAATTTTAATGCAGAAAAAATTAATTACATAGTTTTAAATTTTCTTTTAGGAGCAATTATTACCAGTAAAAAAAATGTTTTAAAGCAAAAGGCTTCATACTTCCTTAGGGCAATTAATACTTTACCTTTAAATTTTTATCCCCACTTCTTAGCTTTTACCTGAAGATTAATTAAAATAGTGCACATTGTGTCTATTCAGTTTAATCTTACCTGACTTTCTGAATCAGAATGAATGGGATGGCCAGAATCTGCATTAAAACGTGATATCTTTCTTAAATGAATCCTAGAAAAAAAGTTCGTTAATATTTTTATAAATATGAAAAAATTTTTTCTAAAATATATTGTAAGTAGTCATTTTCTTTCCAGCAAAGGTTCGATAAGAAAACTTGTCCAACCATGTATAAGATGGATTTACATAGAACCTTATACAGATTTAGTTAAATACTAAAATGGTCGACATGGGTATATATGGAAAGCTCCTTCTCAGAGTTTTGTGAAGGTAGAGACCCATCTAGTTTTCTTGGGTAAGCTAGATTTAGTCCAGCCCCAAGACCTGAAAAATCTCTTGAGATTTCCTGAACTTGTAATCTTCTTTAAATACTTACCCTTTCTTTCCATTTGTTAATTTAGCAGGTCCAGTGTACTTTCTTGAAGGTAACACCTGTGAAATAATGCATTATGTTACAGTAATACACAAGTATTTTTCTATTATGTTCAGTATGCTATCTTGACAAAACCTGAAATGTTACTCATGGTTTCCTTTTTTTGTTGTTACTGTGGTAAAGCATACCTAAAATTTACCATTTTATTCATTTCTAAGTATACAGTTCTGTGGCATTAAATACATTCACATTGTTATGCAACCATCAGCATCATCCATCTCTAGAACTTTTTCATCTTTCCAAACTGAAATTCTGTACCCATTTAACATTAACTCCCATCTCCTCCCCACCCTACCCCTGGCAACTGCCCTTCTACTTTGTCTATGAATCTGACTACGCTAGGAAGTTTGTATAAGTACAATTATACAGTATTTGTCCTTTTGTGACTGGCTTATTCCACTTAGCATATCCTCAAAGTTTATCTATGTTGTGGCATGTCAAAATTTCCTACCTTTTTAAGGCTAAATAATATTCTATTTTATGAATGTACCATGTTAATTTTTAATAAATGTGATATATTCTAAAACTCCACAATTATAATTGAACTCTTGTAATCTGTTCTTTATAAAATATCAAGCAAGCAACACATATATTTGTTCCTCAAGCCTATTTCACCTTAAAATTGAAGTCAAGGTATTATTTTAACCAGAAGTACCTGCTACAGTAAGTTGGACACTACTCAATCCTTAAACATGTTCTATATCCCCCAAATTCTTCAAAACATGTTACTTCAACATATAGGGCAGAATTCATAACTGATTTTATTTATCCACAATCCTTAAAATGCCTGACAACACTAGCATACAAAAACTCTACCATTCCTCTTAATCTGCATCCTATTCTCTCAATCTTTCTTTTTAAATTCATATAGCAATGCTATTTTATTTTAAAAGTAACATACATAGGCTACCTTTTGTGTAGAAGAAAAAACATACATTTGCTTTTACATGCATCCAGTATCTTGAGAGTTACACATGAAACAGTTAATTGTAGTTGCCCCTGGAGAGGGAAACTGAAAATTTGGGGGACAGAGCAAGAAGGGAGATTTTCCATGGTATATCTCTTTATATCTTAAACAACTTTATAAAAGATAAATATAATCTCTATTTAAAATATAATTTTAAAAAATTTGTTTAAATTCCCTACTGATTCCCTTGTTTCACCCTTCAGGTGTAGTCACTATTGGCAATTACATTTATGATTTTTCTTGACATGTTTACATATTTCATCCCAAGACAGCTTTGAGTAATAACTATTAAACTTTCTGGAGTTATATAATATTCTATTATTTGTTGGAATATGTACTCTCTCCTTTTAAGAATGCTACTGAGAACATATTGAAAAGTTGGGCTGATAGAGTTATGCTTCTCTTTGCAACAACTTGAAATGTGATAGAGTAATGAAACCAGCAGTGAGAAACAATGCTGTAGGAAATCAGACCCCATATACCGTAGGCTCTACTAGGCCCTGCATGACACTCTCCAAGTCTTTCCCTTCTGTTGGTGTCCTGGCCAGAACCATAATAAAAAAACAAAACATGGTGCTGCTAAGTCCAAAAGCAACTACCACAATTATTATCTTTCTTAATTTTAAAAAATATACTGAGATAAATGAGATTATAGTACAATCAGGTAAAGAAAATCACCCAACATAAAAATACCTAGCAACAGTAATTATGAGATTGGCACATTTCTTTTTTTTTTGTATTTATTTTGAAATAATAGTACAAAGAACTGTATACACTTAACTCAGATTCCCCAACTGTTGACATTTTACTACATCTGCCATGTCCTCTCTCAAAATATATAGATAGTACTATTTGTCTGAACCATTTCAGAGTAAACTGCAGACATGACACTCCTTTATATTTAAATATTTATTCCTACATATTTCCTAAAAACAGTTACTCTCTCATGTAACCAAAGAATAATGATCAAAATCAAGAAATTAACAGTGATACCACAGTATAATCTAATCTACAGACTTTATTCACATTTGCCAATTATCCCAATACTGTTCTTTATAGAAAAAAACTCTGGTCCATGTCCAATCCAGGATCACATGTTGCAATAAGTTGTCATATCTCTTTAGTCTCCTTAGTCCGAAACAGCTCCTTGGGTTGTCACTCATTGTCTTTTACAGCCTTGACATATTTAAAGGGTACAAGTCAGTTACTTTGGTAGACTGTCCCTCTGGACATTTAGACTTGTTTCCTCATGATTAGATTCAGATTGAGAATTTTTGGCAATAATATCACAAAGGGATACTGTGTCCCTCTCAATACAACACGAGTAGGCATATGACGTCAGTTTGTCCCATTACTGGTGATGTAAACTTGCCAGGTTTTTCACTATAAGGGTACTATTTTTACCTTTGTAAATATTAAGCATTTTGTGGAGAGATACTTTGAGATTACACATCCTATTCATCCAATTTTTTACCCAGTAGTTTTAGCATCCATTGATAATTCGTGCCTTAATCGTTTGTCAATTGGTGATTGTTTTTAGATCATTCTTTCTATATTAGTTGGCATTCAACTTTCAGTGAAGCACTTTTCCTTCTTCATTTATTTGGTACTATAGACTCACTGATTCCTACTTTATTCAATGGTTCATGATCCATTACTGTCATTAATTCTGATGCTCAAATTGTCCCAGATTCTGTCAGTATCAGTCTCTTCAAACCAGCTCCTGTATCCTTTAATATGTCCCCATTCGTTTTTAAGCTATCCCTTACTTTCTACAAGGTGCACCAGTCTCAACGTTTTTTCATTGTGGTAAGAACGCTTAACATGTGATCTACCTTAACAAAATGGTAAATGTACAGCACGGTACTGTTAACTATAGGCACTACGTTGTACAGGAGCACTCTAGAACTTATTCATCGTGCATAAGTGAAACTTTATGCTCATTGAATAGCAATTCCCTCCAGCCCCTGGCAATTACCATTGTACTCTCTGCTTCTATGAATTTAACTATTTTAGATACCTTATATAAATGGAATGATGCAATATTTGTCTTTCTGTGACTGGCTTATTTCACTTAACATATCTTCAGGTTTCATCCATGTTGCATATGGTAAGGTTTCCTTCTTTTCAAAGCTGAATATTCCATTGTGTGTATAGAGCACATTTTCTTTATCCATTCATGAATATTTACGTTGTTTCTACATCTTGACTACTGAAAAATGCTGCACTGAACATAGGAATGCAAATATCTCATCAAGATTGTTTTTATTTTTGGATAAATACCCAAAGTGGGATTTATTTTTTGAGGAACTTTCAGTTTTTCATAGTGGCTGCAACCTTTTACATTATCACCAGTGTACGAAGGTTCCAGTTTCTCCACATCCTCACCAACACTTATTTATTTTTTTTATAACAGCCATCCTAACAGGTGTGAGGTGATATCGCACTGTGGTTTTAATTTGCATTTCCCTGATTACTGATGCTGACCATCTTTCCATATACCTGTTGACTATTTGTATGTCTTTGGAGAAATGTCTATTCAAGTTCTCTGCCCATTTTTTAATTAGGTTACTTTCGTTTTAACTCTTGCTTTGTAGTTCCTTATGTATTGTGGATATTAATCCTTTATTAGTTATATGGCTTACAAATATTTTTCCCATTCCATACGTTGCTTTTTCACTGTAAATTATTTCCTTTGCTGTGCAGTTTTTCATTTTGATGTATTCAAGTTCATCTTATCACTTCCCTGTGAACAACAGTATTTAGAAACCAAGATTTAGGCACTAGTTGTACACTTTGCTACTGTGCCTTTCAATTTTTTCATAAGTTTTCCTTATTTACTTATTTATGGTCATCATGACTAGATAGTTGCAATTTTGAATCTTGTATTTTTACTTTTAAATCTTTCTATATTAACATAGTCTTCAAAATTTGTTAATTGTTGCATAGTATTTCCTTGAGTGCAAGTAAATAATGTGCCCTTGGTTGGCTTCATGCTTCACAATTAAGAAACAAACATGAAATAAACCTTTCCATATACTGAAAATAGCCTTTCGTATTCGGGATTAAAAGCTTAATTATTTGGTGAGAGATTACTAGCCATTCAAAGGCCCTTGATACAAATTGCTAAATCGCTGAGTGCCCCAAATCACAATGCATGAGAGAATCAGTTTGTTTTACCTCACATTTTCTTCCATCAGGTATTATCATTAAACTTTTCACTTTGCTATTTGAGAAAAAACATAAGCATTTCTTGGAAGTCGTATTTCCTACCAACAAGTGCAAGATAAATTACATTTGTGGAACGATTCCGAGTGTACTAAATCCTTTCATTTACACTTAATACACACTCTGTGAGTTATTATTTCTGAGATAGGAATCTAAATTTCAGAAAGGTAGCTTGTTCAGTTATACATCTTAGCACAATATTTAAAAGAATGGACTCTGGCACTAGCCCTTTAGATCTGATTCCTGTCTCCACTGATAACCAGTTGTGTAACTGCAGGGAAGTTATTTGAACATTCCATGCCAATTTTCCCATCTATAAAATGGAGGTGATAATAATATCTACCTCCTAAGGCTACTATGAAGATTAAATGAGAAAATATGTTGTATATGTAAAAGCACTTATAGTACCTGCTACAAGATGAGCAGGTACTATACCTGCTAGAAGATTAAATGAGAAAATATGTTGTATATGTAAAAGCACTTATAGTACCTGCTATCTAAATGTTAGCTATTATTATCATTAAGATGGTAGTAACTAAATGTTTTTAAGAGGGCTAAATTATGTTGCAAACATATGCCAAGTGTGAGGCAGATGTTTAACCATGTTCTCTGACTTAATCTCCCCAATTCTTTGAGGCAAAATTTTATACCTATTTTATAGATAAGAGAAAGGAGGCTCAGAGAAGTAAAAAGTACTTTGCTTACTATCACTACCATAGTAGTGACAGAATTGGAATTTAAATCTGTAAGTGACGATGACTACAAAAACCATGTTTTCCCCTCTTGCTGACTGCACATATTGAGTTCATTCAATATAAGAGAAAAAATCTGTAAGGGTGGAGCTAGTCTAGAAGTACTCATGTCCTCTTGAGCCAGGACTTGAAAAAAGGGTAAGATTCACTTTAATGGAGGAAGGTAGCATTACAGGTGAGTTAATAAATGGAGGACCAAAAAAGGGGGTGGTGGTGGATACATTAAAAGAAGAGTAAGATCACTGAGTAGTGGGTCTGTGTTAGAAAGAGTTGATTCATTATCCGAAAATCGACTGTATGCCAGGTGCTATCCCAGGCCTGAAGATGCAGAGATAAAGTGTGTAGTAAAGGAGGCAGATAGATTAGCAACTTCTCTACCCTAAAATATGTGATTTGATAAAGGTTAGTACAGGGCACAAAAGGGCACCAAGGGGCACGCAAACAATGGGGATGTGAAAGTGCTAGGCAAACTTTCCAGAAGTGGCCCTTGAACTGAAGGCCAAGAGATGGGAAGTGAAGGTGTCAGTGATAAAAGGGGGCATTCTAGGTGTAACAAAAATCGCAAAGCCATAGAAGCACGAGAGGGCCCGGGGCATCTAGAATACTGCAGAATAAGTGAACAGTGGAGATTAATATTGGAATGGGGGTGGAGGCTGGTAAATCATGCACTGGCCGGGATTTTTAAAATGGCTGTGTTGACAAGGCCAAAGAATTGAGATTTTTATCTTGAAAAAGAAGTGTTTCAGTGTCAGATTTTAAGCATAAAAGAGAATAACTAGTTACAACGAAGGGCGTGCATTTGAGAGGGGTAAGGCTAAAGGCAGGGACACTAACCAGACTTTTTTTTTTACTAGTAGTAAAATACCAGCAATCATGACAGAAGATCAGCTAACAGCGGCACTTGCTGGAAGAGCCGAAAACCTGGATTTGCTGCAACAACACGTAAAGAGGTTAAGTCACGGCACCCAACAGCAGAGGCTGAACTCGAACCCGGGTCCGCTACAGGACTACAATGATTAAAATAGAATGTACATCTATGCACAGTGCGGCTGTGTCAAGATGTTAAGATGAGATGTCCCCCCTCACATTCACACTCCACACACACACTCTCCTTTCCCAGCATTTTGAATGCGGCCGCAATGTTTTTGTTGGTATTTTTTTCAGAGTTTTGCACTTCTACCACCCGAGAATCCCTTCAGTCCCTCTCCACCCCCAGAATGGACGCCTCCGGTCCGCGGCCCTCACCTGGCCTGGTCGAGATCCGGACCTGACCATCTCTCGCAGCCTCAGAAAAGCCAAGACCGGGGAAAGCCAAGCCGGACGGTAAAAGGAATTAACCGCCGTGGACTCCGGACCTCCCCTTGGCCCGCCCCCCAGGCTTCCGCTTCCGGGAGGGAGCCCGCCGAATGCAGCGGCTTCATAGTCCCGAGCGCGCCGCTGAGGCCTCTACCCTTCTCCCAGCCCGGCGCACTGGGCTTGCGCAATAGACCCCGCCCCGCTCCCTGCTATTGACACCCAGCGGGAGGGTAGGGAAGGACGCTGAACGCGAGCGGAGCGGGGCGGGAGAGGGCTCAGGTGGGACGGGACTGAACGGGGTGGGGCCCAGGTGGGACGGGGCGGGGCCGGCCGGGAGGGGCGGGGCCGGCCGGGAGGGGCGAGGCGAGGAGTCTCGGCTCTGGGCTGAGAGTAGCCGAGTTCCTGAACACCTGGAAGAGCAGAGTTTGTGATCCCGAGGGGAGAGCGCTTGGTGGAAGATCGCTGCCCTGCATCAGCTAGGGGAAGTGGCGACAAGCACCCGACAGGGCCAGGGGAAAGGTTGCGGGTAGATGGAGGATAGGCTTCAGAGAGAATTGCGCTGGGCTCTTGGGTTTGGGCTCTTTACTTTTTTTGTTCGATGTCTTGTGTGCCAT
>NW_011888782.1:23033082-23065557 GCF_000151845.1 Pteropus vampyrus | reverse complement strand
CAATTCTTTGAGGCAAAATTTTATACCTATTTTATAGATAAGAGAAAGGAGGCTCAGAGAAGTAAAAAGTACTTTGCTTACTATCACTACCATAGTAGTGACAGAATTGGAATTTAAATCTGTAAGTGACGATGACTACAAAAACCATGTTTTCCCCTCTTGCTGACTGCACATATTGAGTTCATTCAATATAAGAGAAAAAATCTGTAAGGGTGGAGCTAGTCTAGAAGTACTCATGTCCTCTTGAGCCAGGACTTGAAAAAAGGGTAAGATTCACTTTAATGGAGGAAGGTAGCATTACAGGTGAGTTAATAAATGAAGGAGGACCAAAAAAGGGGGTGGTGGTGGATACATTAAAAGAAGAGTAAGATCACTGAGTAGTGGGTCTGTGTTAGAAAGAGTTGATTCATTATCCGAAAATCGACTGTATGCCAGGTGCTATCCCAGGCCTGAAGATGCAGAGATAAAGTGTGTAGTAAAGGAGGCAGATAGATTAGCAACTTCTCTACCCTAAAATATGTGATTTGATAAAGGTTAGTACAGGGCACAAAAGGGCACCAAGGGGCACGCAAACAATGGGGATGTGAAAGTGCTAGGCAAACTTTCCAGAAGTGGCCCTTGAACTGAAGGCCAAGAGATGGGAAGTGAAGGTGTCAGTGATAAAAGGGGGCATTCTAGGTGTAACAAAAATCGCAAAGCCATAGAAGCACGAGAGGGCCCGGGGCATCTAGAATACTGCAGAATAAGTGAACAGTGGAGATTAATATTGGAATGGGGGTGGAGGCTGGTAAATCATGCACTGGCCGGGATTTTTAAAATGGCTGTGTTGACAAGGCCAAAGAATTGAGATTTTTATCTTGAAAAAGAAGTGTTTCAGTGTCAGATTTTAAGCATAAAAGAGAATAACTAGTTACAACGAAGGGCGTGCATTTGAGAGGGGTAAGGCTAAAGGCAGGGACACTAACCAGACTTTTTTTTTTACTAGTAGTAAAATACCAGCAATCATGACAGAAGATCAGCTAACAGCGGCACTTGCTGGAAGAGCCGAAAACCTGGATTTGCTGCAACAACACGTAAAGAGGTTAAGTCACGGCACCCAACAGCAGAGGCTGAACTCGAACCCGGGTCCGCTACAGGACTACAATGATTAAAATAGAATGTACATCTATGCACAGTGCGGCTGTGTCAAGATGTTAAGATGAGATGTCCCCCCTCACATTCACACTCCACACACACACTCTCCTTTCCCAGCATTTTGAATGCGGCCGCAATGTTTTTGTTGGTATTTTTTTCAGAGTTTTGCACTTCTACCACCCGAGAATCCCTTCAGTCCCTCTCCACCCCCAGAATGGACGCCTCCGGTCCGCGGCCCTCACCTGGCCTGGTCGAGATCCGGACCTGACCATCTCTCGCAGCCTCAGAAAAGCCAAGACCGGGGAAAGCCAAGCCGGACGGTAAAAGGAATTAACCGCCGTGGACTCCGGACCTCCCCTTGGCCCGCCCCCCAGGCTTCCGCTTCCGGGAGGGAGCCCGCCGAATGCAGCGGCTTCATAGTCCCGAGCGCGCCGCTGAGGCCTCTACCCTTCTCCCAGCCCGGCGCACTGGGCTTGCGCAATAGACCCCGCCCCGCTCCCTGCTATTGACACCCAGCGGGAGGGTAGGGAAGGACGCTGAACGCGAGCGGAGCGGGGCGGGAGAGGGCTCAGGTGGGACGGGACTGAACGGGGTGGGGCCCAGGTGGGACGGGGCGGGGCCGGCCGGGAGGGGCGGGGCCGGCCGGGAGGGGCGAGGCGAGGAGTCTCGGCTCTGGGCTGAGAGTAGCCGAGTTCCTGAACACCTGGAAGAGCAGAGTTTGTGATCCCGAGGGGAGAGCGCTTGGTGGAAGATCGCTGCCCTGCATCAGCTAGGGGAAGTGGCGACAAGCACCCGACAGGGCCAGGGGAAAGGTTGCGGGTAGATGGAGGATAGGCTTCAGAGAGAATTGCGCTGGGCTCTTGGGTTTGGGCTCTTTACTTTTTTTGTTCGATGTCTTGTGTGCCATTTTCAATGATTTTTTTCATGATAGTCAATTAAAATCCTCGCTATCTCTGCATAATTCTAACGGAAATTTCAAAATTATTCACTGCAGCCCTTGATCTCAGAATGATACTCATTAGTTGGGATCTTGGTTTTACTTCCATACATAGTTGTTTTCTCTCCAGTCTAGGTAATTACTGTTAAAGAATGACACGGTATTCTGACCACGGCATGCTGCACGAATTTTAATGGGAATTAGTCAGGTTTTTAAGGCATTCAGCTGGGTTAATGTTTTAGAACTAGTAGGGGGCGAAATTAACCCAATTGATTCCATTTTTCTAAACCAGAAAAAGAGCTACCCTTTGAAAGTCTCAATTACAATTAAAACAAAAACCTAGAAACTAAAATATGTCCACTAAAATATGTCAGTGTGCAATATATTGCACACTGAATTATTTGCGAAACTACGTATTTAATAAATTTAGTTTTGAATTAGACTGAACCATCTCCCTTCTTCAACTCGCTCCTGTAATATGTGTTTAATATAAGCACCCGTGATTAGATTTTTTAGTTGACTTGATTTTTAAAAACTGGTATTGATTTTTCTTAATTAGCACGTGCTTATTTTAGAAATTATAGATGAGCAAGAAACAGTAATCACTCATATAATCCCACTATCCAGGGAATACCACTCTTAACAGTTTGGTGCATTCCCTTTTAGATTTTTTCCAACTGTGTATACATATATAAATATATTTATATACAATACAATATGATACATTTACTGTTACATGAATGGTTTCTGTTAATATCAACATTGTTTCCATTAATTTACAATTAAAAAATGACTGCCTGGTATTCCAGTTCTCTACAGTTTGGAATTTTATGTTCCCAATTCTTTTTTTTGTTTGTCTGAGGTTTTTGTTTTGTTTTGTTCTGTCTGCGTTTTTTCCCCAACTTTTTTATTGTGATTAAATACACAGAACATAAAATTTACTACCTTAACCAATTTTAAGAATGATTCAGTGACATTAAATACATTTGTAATATTGTGCAATCATCACCCCCATCCATCTCCAGAACTATTTTCATCTTGTAAAACTGAAACTCTATACCAATTAGACAATAACTCCCATTCCACCCTTTCCCCAGTGCCTGGTAAACACCATTCTAGTTTCTGTCTCTATGATTTTGACTACTCTAAGTACCTCGTGGAAATATTTATTCTTTTGCAACTGGTTTGTTTTGCTTCTCTTCAAGGTTCATCCATATTGCAGCATGAGTCAAAATGTCCTTCTTTTTTAAAGCTAAGTAATATTCCATTGTATGTTTTTACCACATTTTCTTTATCCATTTATCTCTTGATTTATATGTGGGTTGCTTCTACATTTTAGTTATTGCGAATATTGCTGCTGTGAACATGGATGTACCAATATCCCTCCCAGACCTGCTTTTAATTCTTTTGATTATATGCCCAGAATTGCTGAATCATGTGGTAATTCTATTTTTAATTTTTTGAGGAACCACCATACTCTTCCACAATGGCTGTACCAGTTTACATTCCCACCAACAGTACTAAGGGTTCCAATTTTTCCACATCCTCGCCAGCACTTGTCATTTTTTAAAAAACAGTCGCCATCATAATGAATGTGAGGTGGTATATTATTGTAATTTTGATTTATTTGCATTTCCCTGATGCTTAGTGATGTTGAGCATCTTTTCATGTACTTATTGACCATTTGTTTATCTTCTTTGGAGAAATATCTATTCAACTCCTTTTTCCATTTTTTAAATTGGGTTGTTTGTAATTTTATTTTTGATATTTTAGAAGTTCTCTACATATTCTGGATATTAATCTTGTGTCAGATTAATGATTTGTAAATAATTTCTCCCATTCTGTGGGTTGCCCTTTTATTCTGTTGATATAGCCCTTTTGATGTACAAAAGATTTTTATTTTCACGAAATTTCCAATTTGTCCATTATGTCATTTGTTGCCTGTGTCTTTGGTGTCATATCCAAGTAATAATTGGTAAATTTAATGTCATGAAGCTTTTGCTCTGTTTTCCTTCTAAGATTTCTATAGTTTCAAGTCTTACATTTGGGTCTTTGATCCATTTTTAGTTAATTTTTGTATCTGGTGTTAGGTAAGCGTTTATCTTCATTCTTTTGTATGTGGATATCCATTTTCCCAGACTATCCTTTCCCTATTTAATGGTCTTGGCACTCTTCTCATAAAATAATTTGACCATATATGTAAGGGTTTATTTCTGGGCTCTCTATTCCATTGGTCTATATGTATGCCTTTATGCCAGTACCACACTGTTTTTATTATGGTAGCTTTGCACTAAGTTTGAAATCAGGAAGTGTGAATCCTCCAGCTTTGTTGTTCACTTTCAAGATTCCTTTGCCTATTTAGAGTTCCTCGAAGTTCCATATGAATTTCAGGATGAGTTTTTCAATATCTGAAAAGGCCATCACTGATATTGTGATGGGGATTGAACTGTAAATCACTTTGAATAGCATTAATATCTTAATATTAAGTATTGCAATCCATGAACATGGGATGTGTTTGCATTTTTTTCCCATTCCTTTTATCATTGTTTTGAAGTTTTCATTGTACAAGTCTTTCACCTCCTGGTTTATTCCTAAGTATTTTATTCTTTTTGATGATATTTAAATGGAATTGTTTTAATTTCTTTTTCAGATTGTTCATTGTTAGTTGTGTAGAAACACAACTAATGGTTTTATGTTGACTTTGTATCCTGCTACTTTGTTGAATTCATTGATTAGTTCTAACAGGTTTTTGGAGGAATCTTTAGGATTTTCTACATATAAGATCATATAATCTGTGAACAAAGATAATTTTACTTCTTCCTTTCCAGTCTGAATGCCTTTTGTTCCTTTTTCTTGCTTAATTGGCCTGGCTAGAACTTCCAGTACTATGTCAAATAGAATTGGCAAAAATGGACATCCTTGCCTTGTTCCTGATCTTTGAGGAAAAGCTTTCAGTCTTTCACCATTGAGTATTATGTTCACTGTGAGGTTTTCACATATGGCTTTTATTATGTTGAAGTAGTTTCCTTTTATTCCTAGTTTGCTGAGTGGTTTTTTTTGTTTTTGTTTTTGTTTTTGTTTTTAATCATGAAAGACTGGTTTGCTAGTCTCTGAGTGCCTCAACTCTCCTTATTGGTTTCCTCATCCACATCTCTGTGAACTTTTAAATTATCTTTAAAATCTCAGTTGAGGGTTTCTTCTGTTTCCTATCATAATCAGACTCGTAGAAAGCCACCATATTGTCCAGAGGAAATATGTTGGTAGCTGGGAGTGAAGGGTTGGGTGAGGGAAGATGAAGAGGAGAGATGTGCTTCTGCAAAGGAGGTGAATCAGACAAGACTTGGTGACAGATTTGGGAAGTGAGGCAAGGGGGAGATATTTACACTGACTTTGATTTCTAAGTTTTTTCATTTGGATAGGTGATGTGAGAGATCCATATTTAGTAGGGAAGTTTATGAACTCACTTCCTCCAATATTTTATTATGAAAAAAAAGTAAACTAGGAACTAATTCGGGAGCTTATTAATTAGGAGTGCCTTGGAGTCACCCAAGAGATGCTATTAAGTGGATATTTGAGTCTGGAGCTTGTTGGAGAGGTATGGGCTACAGATACACATTTCTCAGTCATCTGTGGTAACTGAAGTCACAGGCTTCTGAGTTCATGCTCAGGTTACTGCTTCAAGAAAGCCTTTCCTTCTACCTCTCTATTCCATTCCAACTAGATTGTATGCCCCATACTAGGATGTTATAACACTACTTTTCATTTGTGTTATTAGTTATTTAATGTCTGCCTTCCCAAGTAGAATTTAGTCTCTATGAAAGCAGGGACCATATCTTATTCAGTATAATATTCCAATACCTAATGAAATGCCTTGCACATAGTAGGAATTTTTAAATTGCTGAGTAAATAAATGAACCAACCAGTATTTGGACTTCTTTGGTGCATTGAAGCTGATAGGCACTTGAATGCTCCGAGACTCAGGATTATCCAGGGCTCATCCCTTTGAGCCTGATGTGGAAGTTTAGGTCCCCCTAGCATAATAATAGTTAATGGCTCTGCTTGGTCTAGGCAGTGTTTTATAATTTAGTGCAATGGACCAATGGCTTCTCCAATTGGCTCACCTCTGAAGTGTAAAAGTCTCTTTATATTTAACCATATTCCAGTTTATAAGAAACAACCAAAATTGAAAAGTATATGAAAATCTAAACTAAAGACACTGTTGAGACTTATAGCCAGAATACAAGATTCAAAAAACAAGAGGCTATGGATGGGATAATAAATGTAGGGAGGGAGTATGAGCTCGATTCTGCTTGGAAAGATCTAAGACTGCTATATTGCTTCTCCTTAGGCCATTTGGTATCTTCTGGAATTATTTCTAATCTAACGGTTCTTAAACCTTTTGAAATCATATACAATTTTGAGAATTTGCTAAAAGCTTTGCACTTTTTCCTCAGAAAAAATGCTAATATGCACATTTCCGAAACGTATTTATGTGTGTGTGTGTGTATCTATATATATAATGTTATCAGAAGCATTCAGGATCCTCTTCCAGAATTTCAGGTTTAAGAATCCTATTCTTAAATAATTCAAAACCAGCTTTCCACAGTCAAGTGTCCAGCTCCTTCTGTTGCCCTGGTGATCTTGGAAGTTGTCAGTTAACTAGTGATAGTGAGGTGTCTGACTGAAGAGCATCAGAGAGAGGGCATGGAGCACAGAGAAAATGGAATGGAGCCATAGTCTTTGCATTTCCCACTGAAACTTTAAATGTATCTGCAGTCTTCTTTAATCAAAATAGCTCAATTTAGGAAACAGAAAGCCCACTTCTTTTTCTTGATAAAATCCTAATTTTATTGCTTCCTGAATGTTTTTCTTCATAAAGGAGAAATACAAACCATATGTTACAGGGTTCTCAGTTTGACAGCTTAACCAGAGTCATGCTAGGATTCAAGTATTTCTGGTCATAATAGGAAGGCCAGTGGGCTTGGTCTGACAAGGGTCTATTGGCAGGAGAGACTAAGAGAGCCCCTTCAGAATGATCTCATCACAAGGAAGAAACAGTTGGTTTGGGACAATAGGCCAGATCTGAGGATCAGGTGTGATTTTAATACAGTACAATGTCAGTCACTTACTGCCCTGCAGCCTCTGTGGACTTGTGCCTGACCTGAGTAGAGAAACAGTAGTGATTAAAATGCTAAAAATTTGATTTATGAAAATCTCTGTAAGGCACTGTAAGCAGATGGTGGTGGTGCCCCATCTATATGCCTTCAAAGGCTGTTTATAGTGAACACCAATGCCTTCCTACCCGAGTTTTTTTGTTGTTGTTTTTTTCCCCTGGAGCAAAAGGAGCAAGTTCAGGTCGTGAGCTGGGCAAGCTAGAAATGCCAAAAAGTTAATGCCCCTAGAAGCAGCCATCAGCCAATAACAGATGACAACTCAGTGAGGAATCTTCCCTTAGCCAATGATGGATGTCGAGTTCCTTCATCCCTCAGGTTGGGATAATTAGGAGGGACTTTCTACACTGTCTCCCAAAGTGCTCCAGCAGGATCGGACTCCAAGGACAACTTGCTTGATAATATACCCTCTGTTGGCTTTCTTCCTAACACTGTCTTACTTTTCCTACTCCCTTTCCACTGTTCCTGGGATTGCCTCCCAGATAGTAAAATGTTTGCACTTAAATCCTTGTCTCAGAGGCTGCTTCTGTGGGAAAACGCCATACTACAATAGGCATTGAGCATACAAAGCAGTATAAGTTTGGAGTCAGATAGACCTGGATTCAAATTCCTTCTTACCAGTGACAGTGAACAACTTAATTTCTCTAAGACTGTTACTTCATCTATAAAATGGGGATAATAGTACTGACTTTGTCAGGTCAGATTGTAAAAAAATATTTCAGAATGTATGTCAAACATACATTGTGCACAGTGGCTTGTTTGCATACAGTAAGTCCTTAATAAATGTTGGCTATTATCATTAATATGATATTATTCATTAATTAATATTCTTAATACGGCATAGAGCAAGTTGAAGGAAAAGCTCTTTTCTCCCATTGGGGTAACTGCTAAAGCAGGGTTTTTTTTTGGCAGATGTGCTATTATAGAGGCTGGATCTGAGATGAGCATCTTGGACTTAGCAATATCAGCAACTTAGAGGAAACATTGCCACAGTGAGCCAGAGCAGGAGAGGAGGAAAATGACGGACACCAAGTGGTGGTTTAGAAATGAACAATTGGCAGTAGTGCCACAGTGGTATTGCCAACTGTGCTTAGTATTAACTGATGGCTACAGTACCATCAATGACTTCATATCTGTGTGCAATATTCACTTTGATGGCTGGGATTTCAACAGCCTCATCCTTGAGGGATTATGCTCAGGGCTACTGAGGGTGAGTTTCTAATTTCAGTCTGTTTTCTCAAATGTACGAAGGACCTTATTGCTTTTATTATGTTTATGAACTTTGTTGTCTTAAGATCTTTCAAATTGGGGCTGTTACCTCTGCTCCCCTTCACTCCTTACTTCCAGGCAAAGTCGTATCAAAGAGAAACTGAGAGACCGAGGCAAATTAAATGATTTCTGAAAATCTCTGTAAGGCATTGTAGCAGATGTTGGTGGTGCACATTCCATATGCCTTCCTACCTGAGAGCTTTTTTTTTTTGTTTGGAGCAAAAGGAGCAAGTTCAGGTCATGAGCTGGGCAAACCAGAAATACCAAAAACTTAATACCCCTAGAAGCAGCCATCGGCCAATGACAGATGAGAACTTAGTGAAGAATCTGCCCTTATGAAATACAGTGCCAGGTTTCACCTGTAGTGCCTCAGCCTTTTCAAATAGCTTAGGGTCCCAGAGTGGATGCAAATGATAGGTTGCTTTGGCAGGAGGATTAGTTGTTGCCACGCCCCTGCAGGTGAAGCCAAATGACTATGGGGATAGGATATGTTTCAGCTCTTTATTGTTTCATTCTAAGTCAAAATCAAATGCCTATGGTGATGTGCCATCGCGATCTTTTACTTATTTAGACACTAAGACAAATTTCTCCCCAATTCAGTAAAGAGATATATGTACATTAGAAAAAGCAAGCTAACATGATTTTCATACAAAAACCACTTTTAGGAGGGAATAGTATTACAGATAGAAGGGATCCAGCAACTGTGGCACACCTTGTCTTAAGAACAACAGCCACACAGCCTGGTAATCTCATCTGCCTCCTGGGAGAAAGAAAAATCTTTCTATAACCTTGTCAGAGGTCTTAAACTCATTCAGGGGATTTTCCCGAGAGGGTCCCAAACATCTATATATGATGTCAGACAAATCTTTTGACTTTAATACTGATCTCTGAAACACTTTATGAGTACTTCTTGGGGCTGCCTGCATTAAAGTGATTGAAGTTTATGTCTTAGTGTTTGACTGTGATCTCCTTGAGGGCAGAATTCAGATACTATTTATTTGTATATGCCCAGAACACAGCACAGTTCCTTCCTAGGGTTGCCGAGTTTGGAGGAAAAAAACTAAGAAAGTATTGTTTATTCAAAATTCACATTTAACCAGGTGTCCTTTATTTTATCTGGCAATCTTAACCCTGGTATATAGCCCACCTCAGTAAAAGTCGGTGAGTAAATGAATAAATGAATGATTAGCATCATACTAAAAAAATGGAGAAATAAACTGGTAAAAACGTGGATTAACCATGTAAAAGATACTCATCTAAGCTATGCCTAATAATCAAAAACATCAAAACTGTATATGGTTAACATTCTACCTTTGAAAATCTGCCAATCTGGTTTTGACTCGAGATGCATTTTTCTATCCATGCTTCCTCAGCCACTTTTACTCACTGTCTGTGTGGGAAGAATTCTAATCTTCTGCTAATGTGTTTTGTTCCAATACGTTTACATCTTAATTCTACACATTTTCGATTTCATGTTTGCTTAATTGTTTATTAGCATGTTCCAGTTGTACAAGAAAATGGACATTGGATGGTGTGTGGGATTCAGTCATTCTGAAGCACAATCATCTCTGTATCTTCCTTTAAAATTGCCAAAATTGTGCTTTTACTCCAGCCGAACCCTAGGGTTTTGGGTAAAGTCATTCACCTTGATTAAACCATCAGGACCAATTCTGTTTGGGAAAAAATATATATCTGGGGTTAATTCTTTTAACAATCTTAAGAAAGAAAATAAAGGACTCGCACTCTAAAGGAACTCTGCTATGGCTCCTACCCTCATCACCCTCTTTTTCTCTTAACTCCTGACTGCCTGCTCTTCCTCCTCCACTGGTACCCACTGGTCAAACCTGACCATGAGCCAGAGTCACCTGGACGGCTTGCTAAGACACAGATACCTGGGTCCCAGCCCTGGAGTTTCCAACTGACTGGGTACGTTCACTGTGTAGCCTTAGAATATGCATTTCTAAGAGTTCCCAGGTGATGCTGCGCTGCTGGTCTCAGCAGCACTCTAAGAATCAGTTGTCTTATACCATTCTTCCTCCATCCTTTCTCTTTCAGATTCTTATCTTTTTCTTCACAATATTTCTGTTCCTAGAGCAGTGTAACAGTAACCTCACTATATTATCTTGATCTGCTAGATTTATTTTCCCTATATTCTTTCCCCTCCAGTTGGTAAAAGTTTACTTACATTTCCTGTTCAATGTAGCTTAGCATTCGGCTGACGTGCGATGCAGAGATCTCCCCGTCCACTTCAGCAATGTATGTGTAGAGAAACTGGAAGGTGCTAAAAGGGATCCTGGGAGGTCCACCATCATGGTCAGATGATAAAACTTCACACACTATCTTAAGAGTTTTGGAAATAGTCTATAAAGTCATAAAATTGAATGAAGATAAAGTCACTATTCCAGACTAGATTCCTAAGATCAGTTTAGATACTACAAAGAAAAGTTTTACTCTCATAAAATGAAGTTGGGATGATATTTTATTGAAAGTGAATTTTTAGACCTAAATGTCATTTAATTAAAAAAATATATATTGATCTACTGGGTGTCTCTTTTTTATATTCCTTTCTTTTCTGTGTTGGAGGGTTACTCTCAAAGAATTAAGTTTATAAACTGCTGAATACTTTAAGATATTTATTACTTTTATCAGAATAGCCTTACTAAAAGAGAATTTGATTTGCATTCTATATTCTTATAGTTCTCCAATCTTATCTTCAAAGGGATGAGGTGATTAGTTTAGCTTACATATTCCAGTGAGCTACTTGGAGCAGTGCCACAGGAGTGGAAAGGGGGTGGGAGAAGGGCACTTTCCTTGGGAAGATGAGAGTCCCAGATGCAGGAAAAGTGACACTGAACATCATGATAAAAACCAGTTCTTCTAAAACGTGGATCCATCTAATCAGAACCACCCAGTACTTTATATGACATAATAATAACCTTGTAGTTTCTGGGAAAAATTAATAAATGAATGCCAGAAGGTTTAATGGAAGGGTTGCTACAGAAGCAAACACTCCTTACAATGAAACTTGAACATTAAAATATTATGTTCAGAACTGAGGTTTTACTTACTTTGTCTTTAAATAAACCTATCCTTGGAATAAAGGATAGGTTTTGAAATGATGGAATAAAGAAAAGAAATGATTCAAAGGATTATTTAGGTCTGGATTAGCAAAGATAGGTCAGCATATATCTTGATAGTTTACTAAAACATGTGCAGATTCTCCTTACATACTTTCCAGGGATCAGGGAAAAATTAGTCCTGAGTGGTGAACTGGGTGAATGAACAAGCAGCTGCTAAAACTGGCCAGCATTGTTCTTCCCTTGCAGTTGCTATTTGCTCTTCTGCCCCCTTCCTCCCCAAGTGTAATGGATATCCACACGGTGCTTCTTTAACTGTGATGTGTGTTACCCAGGAATGTAAGTCTGTATGTCAGGAGGTATATATGAGGATGCTGAATAAACTTGGCCCATCTTCCTGGAGTGACAGTTTTACCTGATGGCAGGTAATTTACACATTTATTGTATTAATTAATTAATTGTTCATTTTAATTGATTTAATATTTAAATTTTGTTTCTTTACATTTACAAATGTTGCTGTTTTATGAAATTGAATCTTCAATATACTTGAATTTTAAAATGATAAGCCATGGATGGCAAAGAAATGTTAGGTTTGCAGCAAGCCACTTTTAATTCCTGTCTCCTGCCCTTGGGAGCCCTCTCCTGCTAAGTGTTGTGAAGCCGTGTATGAGGCAGTGCGCCGGCCACTTCTGTGAGGGAGGTTCGGAGGCTGGGCATACAGGAAACTGGGTAAGAGGCTGTCAGTGAGAATGGGAGGGCAAGTATGTGAGATGAGGTCAGTATGCCAATGGTTTTAGGTAGATTTGCAAGCACATGTTCACTGAACGTCATAATTTCCGTCCATAGCTCATTTTCTCTGCTTCTCTTAAAAAATAAAAAACCTCTATTCTCCTATTGCCTCTGTTCTGTTCTCTTCTTCCTACAGTCTTACCCAAATTGGAGTGCTGTTATAGGGCTGAACTGTGTCTGCCCAAAGTTCATACGTTGAAGCCCCACACCTCCTAGTATTTCAGAATGTGACTATATTTGAAGACAGGGCCTTTAAAGAGGTAACTAAGCTAAAATTAAGTCATTAGAGTGGTCCTTAATCTAATAGGTCCGGTGTCCTTATAAGAAGAGGTGATTAGAAGACAGAGAGGGGGGATGGAGAGATAGAGGAGATAGAGAGCAAGAAGGAGAGCAAGGGAGGGAGGCAAAGAGGGGAGAAGGGAAGAGGAGAAGGGAGAGAGCGAGAGCGAGCAGGAGCGACTAGACAGATGCATGCACAGAGGGACAAGCATGTGAAGAAGGAAGGAGATGATGGCCATTTACAAGCCAAATGAGACTTGTCTCAGACATATCTTGATCTCAGATTTCCAGCCTCTAGAACTGTGAGAAGATAAATTTCTCTCGTTTAAGCCACCCAGTCTGTAGTACTTGTTATGGAGCCCTAGCAAACGAATATAGATGCTTTCTATCCCAAACTCCTTTCATCGATGCTTCAAACAACAAACCTTCAAATTCTATTGCTCTCATAAGATTTTAGAATAGTTTAAAAGATTTACTAAATGGATGAATGGATGAAAAAACTTGCTGGTCTGGAGTTTTTTGGTAAACTTAAATAAATCTAATGTAAACAGAAATCTGTATTCTGTCGCGTAAGATTTTTTGGTCAGATAGGAATCCCCTTATAAGAGATAACCTTTAAGCATCTTATGAGCCACATTTTCAAACTTAGAGATGAAAGACTCAGAAAGTGAATTATTTGCTGATAAAATACATCATTCCTTCCAATGAACACGATTACATGATTTCTTTTACGTAATTGGTCTCAGTGGAACAGGAGGTTGTGTAAGCTATCCTAGAAAAAGAGAAAGCTGAAAAGGAAGAGGAATGCAGGTCTGCATGCTATGGCATTTGAATCACATGGGTAGACTCAGAGCTCAAGACTGGGGTAAATACACCTGCTACCTAAAATTCCTGCCATTAGACTCTTCTATACAGAAGGAACTGGATTTTCTAAATGGAACAGAGATGATGGCTGACTGGTGAGTTGGCAAAGAAAGGAGGAATTTCTGGGCTTGTCTCTAAGGATGTATGGATTAATTAGAATGCAAATCCTCCTCCAGCTGGGGATACCCTGACCACCCCCACATTTAAGCTCCCAGCAATAGTCCAATATGAAACAAGTGGGTATAATGGTATTGTTTCCTGGATTCACAGGGCACCCTTTATTTACAGACTAGACCTTCAGGCTGACTTCACCTCTAAGTATTCTTTGACATCGAAATAATGAGAGGCAAATTCAGATACCTCAAGATCTCTCAGAATTGGGGGTCCACTGTTATCCAGAGCCGGGCCTGAGAGTGTCTCAGTGGAAGCAGAGGAGGGAGAAAAGAATCACAGAATGCGAGAGATAAAAGAATCTCATGGAACATCTAATTCAACCTCCTCGCTTTAGCGAGGAGATAGAAAGATACAATTCACCTTATGGTTTCCCCTCTCCAATTTGAGAGGCAGCCATATCAAAGAAAACGTAGCCGCTACATAATGAGCTAAGCAGAGGGAGTGTTGGAATTTGGCTTTCCAAAGTCACTCTTGGTTATTGTGAGATACTTGGACAGGAGAGACTCAGACATCTCACGAGGTGGTGAGGGGCTGTGAAGTAGAACACTGAGGCCAGGCAACGGATGAGGGCAACTTAGAAGAGACTAAAGGATGCCCTGAGCACCACAGGAACACAGGTGAGCCAGTGGAGACTTCTGTGCTGTGAGAGAGGAAAAACCAAAGACTTAAGTTCCAGTTAGCGACTGAAAGACAAATATTTATTTCCATGCAGATCGGAGGTGCCAGAGAAGACCGAGAGACTTGGGAAACGCTTCACCTGACTGCTCTGAGGTCCTAAAGTCACTGCTTTCTTTATACACTCAACTGCCATCTTAAAGAGAGGAGCAATGAAGAGAAACCTGAGAGATTGGACGATTTACCTTAAAGCTGTTTTAGTTATTGTATCTGGTGAAAATTCTTGGATTAAATTGAATCTATTTATTTTCTGACTCTACCCTTTGTGAGTTGGGTAGATCACCCCTAACATCCCTGAATGTGGTGTGAATAAATTCGTGACTCTTTGATAAAACGTGTCAAGTTTTTATTTTTTTCTTCTGTGATTTTCCCCCAATTCTTGGGGATATTTCCACAGAATATCTACTCACCTGCCCCTGCTGAATTTTTCTCTCCTCTTTGGAGGAGAGTAATTTATTCACTATATAAAGTTGCTATAAAAAACAACGAAGACAAAAAAGCCCACGGAATGGCCTCTCCTCTCCTCTCTAAAGAAATGATTATGATGAAAATTGCAGGGAAAACCCAGAGGGAAAGTTGGACTACAATATTTCTGGTACTTTTTCCCAGAAGCTAAAATGTCAAATATGCATTTCAAGCCTATTTGAGATGAAAGAACAAGATCGTGTTTAGATAAACCAAATGATTCAAACTACCTTCTCATGCCATTTGGTTTTGGCAGAGGCAATAATTTTCTCATTAACTTTTAAACTTGTATGTATTTCAAGACTTTTAAAAAAACCATGTTTCTGATTAATTTTATTTAAGTTATTATAACAGTGTTTAACAAGAGTGAGTCACGTATGATACCTAACGCTTTTAAATACACACACACACACACACACACACACATAAACTGGTTGCAATACCTTTTTCTTTAAAACAAGAAAATGGCTTTTCTGATTGTAAACCAAGTCAAATTTGGAGAAGGCATTAATTTGTATTAGGACCCTGTATCCATAATGATGTCATAACTGTAAGTCTGGAAATAGCCTCATCTCTCCCTTCCTGCTCTCTTGTCTCTGATTTTTTTATCCAATTATGCTTCTCAAATATCTTTTTATAATGCTGCACCTCTTCTAAAAGTGTCTTATTGGTATATCTTCTAGGTGTCTGGCACTCAAGTGAATCTTATTCTACAACTGGATCTTGATTATCTTTAGGAATATGAATGGAGGGAGTGAAGTGGTGATGGAAATAAATCTAGGTGCAATGATTAAAATTCATAAATAAACCAAAAGCCACATTTAAGTCAACCTCTCCCCAGAGCCTAATGACAGATTTCTCCTCTCTTTCCTCCTAACCTCTACTTTTGGCCGATGAGTGGAGAAATGACCTAATTCAGACAGGAGAAAGAGTATAAAGAAGAGGCAAGCTAATCATCAGCCCTGGGGAGTTGACTGTGTGTATAGATACACTATCCTTCCAGGCCCAGAGAGAAACTTTCTCTTAAGGACAAAAAGCATTAAAGTGAACTTACGACACCAAGAGAGCTGCAAGCAAGGGCTAAAAACTTCAGCCACTCAATCTCCTCCGTGAAGCGGCCCACATTCATCACACTATTAAACAGATCTGTTGGTAGACTCAGCACCTTCCACATCTGGGCCAGCTCATCAACATGGATGATCAGTCTGCCACCAACCTGCAGGACAAGAGACAGATACAAGACAGAGAATGAGGGACAGGAGGAGAGCATGCCCTGAGAAACACCTGCCCAGGCAAGGCCCTGTATTCTTGCAGCACACAGCAACGGATGGGGGTATTGAGGGAGAAAGGGGACTCTGATTGGCACTTCTCTTTGCAAGGGTATAGAAATAGCCAGTAAACAACAATCTGATATATGATTTAATCATTTTAACTTCAGCTGTCCCAATTATGGGGAACATGTACATTTATATTTTAATTTCTTTCTGATGTTTTTATTATCTGCTGTTTCATTCCTGGTTGTCCCTGTAAGACAGATAGTGCAGCTGGAAAATGAAACCAAGGGCAAAAGACTGTCTGAGACTAAAATTAGTGGTGAAACTAAAACTAGATGTTGTCTCTTGCCTCTAGAGTCCACTGAATTTTTTTGCACTGGACCACACATGCACCCACACATGCACCCACACATGCACACATGTTTCCCAGGAATAACATGGGGTCTGTGGTCTGTATGCCACATGTGGTTCGGTTCCAGGCACCTCAGACTGCGCCTTGTCCACCGCACAAGTTGCCGGGTGGTTGAGAGGAGAAGGGAATGAATGGCCGCTTTTTGGCCAATAATGTGATAAGGGTGTAGATACCCCGGTGAAACCTAATACACCTTCTCTGGCCCTCTGATCCTAGAGAAATGCTAAACCTCTGACAGTTGGCTAAATCAATCCTGACTCCCTTCACACCACTCTGTCCTGGATCCTAAGGCAGGGTACAGTGGCACTAAACCACACTTCCTCATCCATTCAGCAGGCAGCTCCCAGAATAATGTGGCTGTAAAGAGAGGCAGGGTTTTCTCTGAAAGTTAGGCTATGTCCACACCTGGGATAACTGGGGAATGATGACACGCCCCTCCCAAACTGTGATTGTCTTCATCTTATGGTCTTGATCAGGAAAGGGATACTGTTAAGAGATGTGGACCTGCACTTTCCGGAAAGAAGGGATTAGCATCGCATGGGGCCCCTGGACATTCTACCAGCTTCAGGGACATCTGGGATGACCCTGCTGATAACTTAACTTACTGCCCACTTCAGTATCATTCCTATTTCCCCCAGGGAAGAGTTACTTTCAGTGCATGGCTTAATGCACTTTAGGACGATGCTGAGTGGCCAGCTGACTTGAGGAGGGGATGGTGGGCTTCTGTCTGTACGCACCCGGCCTCAACGTTGTCTCCGCATTCCCACTTGACACTGAAGTATGGCCCTTACCCTAGAATGCAGGATCTTCAACAGCTCAGGTGTAAGTTCTGCCCAGGTGGACAAAGCAACTCGCTCAGAACGCTCTCTCACTGGAGGAATCTCTCCTTGGGACATAGCCCCAAAATACCTACAAGAAAAAGTTTCTTCATTGACAGCACATATGCAGGGACATTCTTGCTTGTGATGAATTACATTTATATTCTGTCTTGGAAAGACTTTGCGGAGTTTTTTGCTCTAAAATGCTGCAGGTTTGTAAGTTACATAAAACCATCTGTGAAGAGCTTTTTGTGTCTGAATAGATGGAGAGTGCTCTTAGGTCCTCTCCTTTTTTCACTGTAGTTGAACTGCAAACTGATCATTCATGGATATCTAAAAAATTTATAGCAAACGATACAATATGGGAGCAAGCAGGCTACAACAGTGGAATGTTTTCTTACATAAATGTCAGGGACGATACCAAGAAATATCATTTTTCTTGCTATAAAACAGCAGCACAAGAACAATAAAATGGGGTTTTAAACTACTGTATGGTATAAAACAAAATCAGTCTCAGATGCCAAAAGAAATTTGTCTTCTGACAATGAAGTTCAATCTTTGAGGTAATATATAAAATTCAGAATGGAAAGCTAAACAAGCCTCGTTACTAGTAAGACAACTCCATTCATGTCTCTTTTTATGAGCACCGCTGGCTTATTTCCCTTCCATTCGAAAAAGGTTCATCGTCCAACCTAGGAGCATGAGCACACTGGATCCGAGCCCCTGGAAGGCTCCTCTTAGATTCTATTGTATGCCTTCTCAAGATTTTACCACCTTCCCACCACCTGCTCAATACACCTACTCAACCTCATGCTGAGGACATGCTATGCTCCCTTCTACCAATCCAGCAGCTCCACTCAATGGCCTCTCTTATTCCCCTTTCCCACTGAAATGCTACTAAGGAGGTCATCAAACAGTAAAAATAGCCTGAAAATGGTCCGCTTAACTCCCAACTCCTGCCCCAAGCCACAGTTTTCCCAGTTTCAAGCAGTAGCTTCGTCTAAGAAGCAATTTCAAAATTGAGAGGCTTTCTATATAAAACTGTTTCAATCCTGGCCAGCAGTTTTTGTGTAAGCACCTTCCACTGAGCAGCCCCTGGGTAGTCTCTCCTGACAAAGGGCGACTGTGTTAGAGGCACACTGTTTTCAGCCAGACCAGGTGCTTCTACTGCCCTCGAAGCTCTGTTTTGCCTCCTTTCTCCGGAATGTAGTGTGCACTGTGTGGACATCTTGTTGTTGAGGGAACAAGTCGGTTGAAAGAAACACGAAAGAGAATAACAGTTTCCCAAAAAACAAGATACAAAATGTCTCCGATTGGGGCAAGCAGTGGAGGAAGGTGCCTTTTGAAAGCAGTGAACCAGCTTGCACCGGTCCCACGCGATCCATCCCGCCCGCTCGTAGCCCCACTCCCTTAGGTGCACTGCTGCCACCTAGTGGTGAGATCCGAGGACTCCCGGGTTTACACCAGAGAAGGGCCCGCTAAACCCCAAGAGGATTCTGAACTCTTCTGGAACAGGGGCGGGACTTGCAGGGACAGGGTGCTGTGTGCGTGTGCTCGTGTGATATGACAATCTAACTCTTGCTGATTACTCCAGGACACTCCTCTTATTGCCCTGGTGTCCTATTGCTCAGTCTGCTTCCCGTAAGGAAGGGCATCTCATCCTTGCCCAATTTGATGGATTTGTGTGTGGATTTTAAAGCACCAAATCAATCTGAGAGCTGAACATCACAAATATTATGCTAATCAGTCCCAACTCCTAGGATGCTGCCATGACAACCTTTAGTTTCCCAAGACCTTCCCTCCTCCACCTCCACCAAGACCTTCCCTCCTCCACCTCCACCTTCCACCTGCAATGGGAACCAGGGACTGGAGGTGAGAAAGGAGCACGTACTCTGCAGCCCAATGGATGAGATCCGGCGGCTGTGTCCGAATGGCGGCTTTGGTAAATTGCTTCAGCAATTCCGGCAGCTCCGGGGGAATGCATATTTGCTTATCCGTCTGAGGCATTGATTGGATGACCTATTGGCAGAGGAAAAACATAGTAAAGAAATAGAAAATCTTTGACATCTTCAATATTGGGGAGTTCACAACCCCAAAAGACAGATGCATTCTATTGCTACACAACCCAGAGGTTAGTAAGTGGTTTACTAATCCCTTTTTGTTGTTGTAAATAATTCTGCCCTTTACATAAAAACACACGTAATACTTGTTCATTAAAAAGTAGTGATCAACAAAAAGCAAGCAAAGTTATCCTCTTATGATGCCATGCAAAAATATTGGGTGTCTACTTCCAGAATTTTTTCAATATAAATATATACTTGTACAAAAAAGAATGATGTCATACAAAACATCTTATTTACTCAACAGCATATCATGAACATCTTTCATGTCACATCAACTCTTATTGGCAGAATAAGAGTTGTAGCCAAATTTACTCTGAATCCTCTATTATGATATTAGGTAATCTCCAAATAAAAATAATCATTAAACAGCCATTTGATGAACACCTCTCTTTACATCTGTATGTACTTAACTACTTTGTAAAAGAGAAAACTTGTACACTTCACTCAAAAATTTCAGGAACAAGTTGAAACAAAATATGAAAATCCAAAGATTGTATACAACTCTACATACAAATAACAGATTAAAAGATTCTGTTTGCTTTTAGTAGAGAAAGAGTCTAGATATTCTGAAAAGCCCTCTTTCTTCAAAACACCTAGATGTTAGACAAACTCCAGCAAACTATACCTTTCAAATAGCCTTAAGCTGAAAGATAGAGGAAAACTCTCAAGTGCCAAATGAAGTAAGTAAAGCAGAAACCAGAATCATAAGTAAATGAAATTAGGGGCAAGTGGAGATGCTGGGAACATGAACCTTTTAGACAAATGGCCAGGCAAGTTACGGGCAGAGCAGGTCTTGGGCCCACAAAAAGTAAACAGCTGAACTGAGAGACTCTCTTACACACCACTAGCCCTCCCCCACACCCCTGAAACTTGAGACCCTCCAATGTTCACTCACCCTTAGTGTGAAAGGGTGGGACTCAAAATATCTGCCTACTGGCAGGGGGAAGGGGCACAGAAATCTATCTCCATTGTTGTTTCTTGTTGGAAACTGTGATTGTCTTTTATGAGTTTGTAGCCGCGAACCAGGTTTAAGTTTTAAATTGATACCACCAGGCTGGTTGGAAAATCTCAAAACAAAAAATTAAAGTGGCCTCAGGTTAGTGGTATTCCTTTATCTTTTATGTTCTTTTATTTGGAGGAAGAGGAGTATCAATTTCAGACTTCGTAAAAAGTCAGATATGCAAGTATGCATAGTAAAATTTCAAAGATAATTACTATAAAAGTAATATCACTACCAAACTAGTAGAGAAGAAAAAAGGAATTAAAAATAGCAGCAGCAAAACAACTTGATCCAACCAAAAGAAGGTAAGAAAGGAGAAGGGAAAGCATAAGAAAAGTGGATAAATAACATGATGGGAAAGAGTCCATGTATATCAGTAATCAAAATAAAAAGAAACAGTCTCAAATGTGTCAGTTAAAATATAGAAATTATCAGAGTGGATTATTTAAAAATCCAGCCTTAAGTACATCTAAAAGACATAAAAACACAAAGATTGAAGCTAAAAGTACATATGGATAAATAGGCAAACAATAACCAAAAGAAAATTGATATAGACATGTTACTATCAGACAAAAGAGACTTTAAAGCAAGATGCATTATTAGGAATTAAGAAGGTTACTACATAACAATGAAAACTTCAATTCATTGAGAAGATAGTGCGGTTCTCAGTGAGCATGCTACAAATATCACCATAGGTGAACCTCATGATGCTGGGTGGAAAGGCAATATATTGTTTAGAGTTACATATATATGCCATAATACTATAATAAAGAGCAAAGGATGGTAAACACACATTCGGAATAGCAGTTATCCTGTATCAGGGGCGGAGAAGGATGTCATCAGGGAGATGCAGCAAGGTTCCCAATACTATTAGTGACGGTTCGTGTTTTAATCTGGATGGTGGCTGCCTAGATTTTTCTTTATTTTTATGTCTATATTTACATTGTGTATTTTATTTTGTATGTATAAAATGTTTCATATTTTTCAAAGTTCCATTACAAGTTGATCGTCTCTCATAATTTTTCAATCCATTTTATTTTGCAAAGGGCATTGCTTTATTTTGCTCATATTGTCCCTCTCTCTCTCTCTCTAGATACATATTTTTATACAGAGAGAGATATATATATATACACACATACATATTTTTTACTTGTGGTAAAATATACATAACATAAAGTTTACCATTTTAACCATTTTTAAGTATAGTACTTCGGTGGCATTAAATACATTCACATTGTTATGTAATCATCACCACCAAACATCTTTAGAATGTTTTCATTTTCTCAAACTGAAACTACCCATTAAACGCTAACTCTCTATTTCCTTCTCCCTTGAGTTCCCGGTAATCACCATTCTGTTTTCAGTCTCTATGCATTTGACTACTTTAGGTAGCTTACATAAATGGAATCATACAATATTTGTCCTTTTGTATTGGGCTTATTTCACTTAGCGTAGTGACCTTGAGGTTCATCTATGCTGCAGCATGTGTCAGAATTTCCTTTCTTTTTAAGGCTGAATAAGATCCCATTGTGTGCATATATCACATTTTGTTTATACGTTCATCTGTTGCTGAACATTTGGGTTGTTTCTATCTTTTGGCTATTGTGAATAATGCTGTGCAAATATCTGTTTGAGTTCCCGCTTTCAATTCTTTGAGTGTATACTCAGTTGTGGGATAGCTAGATCAGATGGTAGTTCTGTTTTTAATTTTTTGAGGAGCCATCGTACTATTTTCCACAAAGGCTGTACTCTTACTGTTCATATATATTTTGACAAGATTTTGTGGTTGTGTAATTGTTTGATTTCTATTCTGAACGCTCAAATGGCCTCATGTAAGTGAAAAAAATGGCCCAACCCTAAAAAATAGGCTTCCATGACAACACTAACAATGAGAACCCTTGCTCAGTATAGACCAAACTTAAGCAAAGCCTTCACTGCATTTTGCCTCTTCCAGCCATTGTTCTTGATGTCTTTTCATTTTCGGCCAAAGAATCCCTACCCTAGTAAGTTCTCCATATCTGTTGCCTTTTCTCAATGTGTTGTTCTTAAATCTCTTGCAATATTTTCTGCTCTTACCATTCTATTGTTTCCTTAAAAGTCATCAATTGCATCTGTTAACTTCTGATCTATGCCAGGTACTGCTCAAAGTATTTTGTGTACATTTTCTCACTTAATCCTCAATATATCCCTATGAGGTAGATTATCAGCATTTAACATGATGAACTAAGAGAGAGAAAAAACTTGAAATGACACCAAATTGATAAGTGACAGAGGCAGGATTTGAACACACAATCTGATGTGGGAAGTGGCCTGTTAAACATGACTGTCCTTTCCTTCTTGAGGCTTTCTATTTCTTCAATGGCATACAGTATTCTTGTTTTTCTATTTTCCTCTCCTCCTCTGTCACCATAACTCTTCTTCCTCCTTCCTCTTGCGAAGCACGAGTTCCCAATGTTCCCAAAGCTGAGTCTTCAGCATTCTGAGCTCACGTCTTCCTGCTGCTCTTCTGGGAGAGCTCACATCTTCTCACAGCTTCATCTACCACAAAACTGTGTTGATTACACTTGTTTGTCCATATACCTGACCTCTCACCTGTGTTCCCATCCCATATTTCCTGCTGCCTCTAGGACACATCTCCACAAAAATTCATTCTCCATCTCCCAACTAAGTCCCCTTCGCAAATTCATTTCTGAACACAGTTTCACCATTTTCTTAGTAATTTGGAATCAAAGCCCTAGGGCCATTCATTCTCTTCAATCGGTTGAATCCCTTTGATATTTCCTTTGAATTGTGTCTCCAGTTCATCCTTTCCTCTCTATTTCCTCTTTTTTTTTTTAAACCCTGGCACAGCCTCTCACCACTTATTGTGCGGTGCCCTAACTGATAGCCCTGTCTCTGTCCATTTTCTGGTCTATCCTGTCCACTGAGCCTAGATCTATCATCCATACTGCTGTTAATTAGTCAGACACCCCTGCTCACTGTATGGCAATGTTATCCTGACTCTCAAGGTTCTCCATGATTCAAACACATAACTTTAAGCTATAAAATTATGCAAGCACAGCAGTTTCTGTACTGGTGGGAAAGCTGTGATGACAGGAAGGTGGGAAGGCTTTCCTTCAAATCTGTTCTCTATGTTCTGAACACCAGAGATGCAGGTCAGAGACAGTTTTGTTGACATAGAGCTCTTGTCTATACGTTTGCTTATAGATGTGAATTCCACATTAAAAGATATTACTAGTAAAATCCAAGCTCCTATGATTCTGTCAGTCTCTTTTCAGCTTTATGTTCAGAAAGTCTGTTCCTACCAAGGTACCTATCAAAATAAAAGGTTTTTCCCCCCGCCCTGAGTCTAGGAGCTAAAGTAAAAATTTAAAAAGATGTCAATGATCCTATTGCAGAGTTGTTGAGGAGAGTTTAATGTCTTCAGAAAATTGGCTTACTTGACATTTTTTAACACCAGAATGAATTTAATCAAAATTACAAGAGTGTGTGAAAATATAATAAAATATAACAACAATGCTCATGAATTCAAAGGAAATGTGAGGTTAGAAGTAGTTCAGCTGGGGAAGGGGTAACTGATCTAACTTCAATCTTAAAGAAGACATCTTTAAAGTGGCAAAACATCTGTTACATGTCACATTATTTGGAAATACATGATATGAAAAAGTTAAAGTGCATTAGAAATCCAATCACATCATCACAAGAAAGAAAGAAACAATCAAACTATCTAAATTCTGGCTAATAGTGAGAAAATTTCTGCTTATTGGAGAAAAATCAATAAATACACTTCTACCATTTGCTAAGACCCATCTGTGAGGCTGATTTTCCCGCTGACAGTGACTAAAAGAACTTGAAGGGAATGTCATTAAAAATATTTGGTCAGAAACTGCATGTAGTCATTTCAACACTTAGTATAAAGCAAACACATGATAAGAAAGTAAGCTTGATTTCTCCTTAAAAAGTTTTATAATATTCGTTCCGAAGTTTTATTCAAATTAAACATTTAATAGCTTTACTCTCATTCTACAGTTTACTTTTTATTATAATTATGTAGTAAATATACATACATATTGAATTTTTTTCACGTGCTCCATAGAGACCTCCAATACCCTACACTTTACCCTGGTGTGCTTTACAAATATTTTCTCTGTGTGCCATGACATGAGGAAGCTCTGCTGCATAGTACAGTGTCAGGTACATCTGTTGAAAATTTTCTAAGTTTTGTTTCAATCTTTTAAGATTATGTGTTATAGAAGAGATTCTGATGGTTATTGAAATCCATTTCTGATAAAATATGAGATTTATCTATTGTAAAAGGAAGTTTCATTAAAAAGTGAATTGTAAAAATACTGGTTATTAAGGGAACAATTGTCTTCAAATTTAAGTTAGTCAACTAAAGTACTGATTAGGAGCCAGGAAGAACTTTTGAGACAAATTAGCAAAGCAAATAAACTTCTTTTGATGCCAAAGAAATTTTGATTGCAGAATTCACAGAATATCACAGAAGCCAAAGACATCAGGTACTTTCTAAAGAAAATAGGAGCCAAGAGATAGAAATAGGAACATCTAGCTAACCACTAACTTAACTCTCTTACTGAGGGAACATGAGAAAACAATGTAATTTTGTATTAGTTTATAAATAGGAACTGGGTTTCCCTCATAAGAACTAAAGTTGCTTCTGGGGTTGGTAGAAGGAGGGGGTCTTTAAGATTTCTGACACCTATAAAACACCAAAGTGTGAACAAATTTTAAGATGGTCATGTGATTCTAAGATTGCAAGAACATGTGTGAGTTTGAAAGCACAGGAAAAGTAGGCTTGTATCAAGTTAGGCTTAATCTAATTGTCAAACACATTTAGACTCAGGTTATTCTTTAGGCCTTACTCTACTTAGTTTTATTTTATACAATAGTAACAACACAGTAGTAATCTTTACAATATCATCCAGTCCAGCACACTCCAATCTTGCACCAGCTCTACTCTTTAGCTCTTTCGCTCCTGCTTCTGCTGTGATCTTTGTCATTCCTCGACAACGCAATTCTTTTTCTTAATCTCTAGTAAATGACTTTCCCCTAAAGGCTGCATCCCACCCTTTATTGTCCTCACTCTCAGTAGATGATGTCATTTCCTACCCGAGATCAAGGATGTCCGAATGCATTCACACTGCCATCCTTTGCCTACCTCAATCTATCTCTTTGATCTCATATTCTTTCCTCAACCCCTTGAGCTCTTAGTTCTTGCCTTGTCCAAAACCTGAGGAAACAGACTTTGACCATCACCCCTCTATATTCCCCAGAAAATTTTATCTTTTCCATCTCCTGGTACCTTCTCTTCCATCAAATAGGCACAGTCTGGCCATGTCTTTTTTAAAAAGTTTGGCTTTTTTTAAACCTTACCGTCTTCCAATGTTCTATGTCTCTTTTTCATGGTCAAACTTCCCACATTCCCCAAGGACTGGCTCTCTTTCCTCTCTCATTAATTACTCCTCCTTTAATTCCTTATAAGGCTTCCATCCTGATGATTGTTCTGAAACTGCTTTCACAAATATAAATATCAACAAAGTCTCATGGGCTGCAAAATCTAATGATTTTTCCCATAACATTTATTACTCTTGGCTTCTGTATTGCATTTGAGAAATTCATCGCTCTCTCATGAAACACTTTGCTCCATTGGATAATGGTTATAGAATCTCGCTTGTCTTAACTCTGTGCTGTTCCTTTTTCATTTCCATTTTGTTCATTTTTGTCTCCACCATCACACTGTAGAAGTATTTTCTAAAATTCAAATCTATATATTTGTTCTCTCATATAGTTTTTATAAATTTTGGAAAATGTTCCATGTGTACCTGGAAAGAATGTTACTCTGCAGTTATTGAGTGTAATGTACATGTATGAAGAGGTTTAATTATGTAGTTCAAATCTCTATATTCTTATTTACTTTTTTGTCTGCTTACTCCATCAGTTACTGAGAGAGGTATGTTAAAATCTCCATCTAGGAGAGGTAGCTTTGTCTATTCTTTCTGTCAATTTTGCTTGATAAATTTTCAAGTTCTATTATTAGGGGCATATACATTAGGATTTAAAAATCTTCATATTGAATTGATCATTTTATCATAATGAAGTGCCCCTTTTTATGTCCAGTTTTAGTTGACTCAAGGTCAACTTGGTTTGCTAGTTTTCTTTTGTTTAATTTTTGCAAGATACACATTTTTCCAAACTTTTCCTTTCAAGTTTTTTGTGTTCTTTTGTTCAAGTGTGTCTTTTCTAAACTACTTTAGAAAAATACACTCTGAAAATTTTGTGTCAATTGGTCCATTTACATTTAATTGTTGATTTTTTACCATTTTGTTTTCTGTTGTCTATTCTTTTCATGCCTTTTTAAAGCAAGCAAATATTTTTTACTATTCTAATTTTCTCCTCCATTAGCTTTTTATTTTATTTAAAAAAATTGTTTGTCTTTATTGAAATATAATAGACAATTAGTTGCTTGTATTTACATTGTACAGTTCAATGAGGTTTTTTTCACTTATAGTTAGCATACGATCATATACCAGTTTCAGTTGTATAGCATAGTGATCAGAGATCCACATAACTCACAAAGTAATCACCCCACTAAATCTATTACCCCTCTTCCCCCCCACATATTTATTACAGAATTATTGACCATCTTCCCTATGCTACACTTTATATCTCCCAACTACTCTGTGACTATCCCTTTGTACCTCTTAATCCCTTTGTCATTTTTTTGTCTCCCCAACCTCCCTCCCATCTAGCATCCCTCTAAATATTCTCTGTATCTATGAGTTTATTTCTGCTTTTGTTGTTATTGTTGTTGATTTTGTTCTTCAGATTCCGTGTGTATGTGAAATCATGTCATATTTGTCTTTCTCTATCCAACCCATTTCATTCAGCGCAATACCCTTTAGGTCCATCAAAGTAATATTTTTTTCCATCCCCTTCCTTTTAGTCTGTGAGTGTCTTTTAATCTGAAGTGAGTCTCTTGTAAGCAGCATATGTAGGGGTCTTGTTTTCTTATCCATTCAGCCATTCTATCTTTTGGTTGGAGCACTTAATTCTTTTCTATTTGAGGTACTTGTTGATAGGAATGTAGTTATTACCATTCTTTATTCCTGTTTTTGATACATGTTTTTTCTTCTTAAAGTCCTTCCAACATTGCCTGTAATACTGGCTTGGTGATGATAAATTTCTTTAGCTTATTTTAGTCTGAGAAGCTCTTTATCTGTCCTTCAACTTTAAATGATAGCTTTGCTGAATAAAATATTCTTGGTTGTAGATCCTGAGTCTTCATCACGTTGAATACTTTGTGCCAAGCTCTTCTGTCCTGCATAGTTTCTTTTGAGAAATCAGCTGCCAGTCTTATGGGTGTTCCCTTATAAGTAATTATTTCTTTTTCTCTTGCTGCCTTTAATACTTTCTTTGTATTTAACCTTTGGCATTTTCATTATGATGTGTCTTGGTGTGGGCCTCTTTGGGTTCCTGGTTTTTGGGATTCTCTGAGCTTCCTGGGGTTTTATGTCTATTTCCTTCACCAGGTTAGGTAAGTTTTCCAACATTATTTCTTCAAATATATATTCAACTTCTCATTCTCCCTCTTCAGGTACTCCTATGACACGGATATTTTTACCTTTAATAGTGTCCCATAAACTCCTTAAATTATTATTATAGTCTTGGCTTCTTTTTTCTTCCCATTCTGGTTGAGTGTCCTTGGCTTTTCCATCCTCTATATAGGTTATTTGATCCTCTTCTTTATTCACTTTGTTTTTTCCATTTAATACACTTCTCATCTCAAATAATGTGTTTTCATTTCTGACTGGTTCCCTTTTATAATTTCTGTTTTCATTTTCATGTCTTTTATCTATTTGTTGAAGTTCTCACTGAATTTATCTACACTTACCAAAAGTTCATTGAGCATCTTTATAACCAGTTTTTTAAACTCTGCATCTGTTAGATTGCTTGACTCCATTATTTCTGGATCTGTTCTGTTCTCTCATATGGTTTCTGCTTCTTTGTCTTCCAATTTTGGCTGCCTTTCTGTATCTGTTTCTGTGTACTAAGCATAAGCTCCTAAGTCTTCTGGTCTTATTAGTGCGGCTTTATGTGGTAGGTGTCCAATGGCACAGTCCTGAGAGGGATTTAGCTGCAGGTCAAATTTAGCCCACGCCTGTGCCCCTCTGAGGCCACCTGTTAAGATTCAGCAAGCAATCCACAGATGCTGTGCTTATAGTTGCCTCAAAAAGCCACACTAGAAACCCAGGCCAGCTGCCACCAATGTGAGTCTAGGCACTGCTCAGCAAGGAGCACCTGACTTGTGGAGGATACATGTGGATGTGGTTTGGTGGGGCTGTGAGTTGGGGGAGGTGGAGTTTCAGGGAATCCCCTGGACTGAGTGACACCTGTTATCCACTTTGATAATATCTTGACTATGGCAGCGCTGAGTCTTTGTACGGGGAGGGGGAGGGCTTCACGGAGGAACAATGGATACCGCCAGCACTTCTGTACAGAGTGAGTTGCACCTCGGCCCTCACTCCGACAACTCAGTGTCCTCCTGTAATTCTCTGGTGCCTCCTGCGCAGCCCAACCAGCACTAGTGCTCAGAGTGAGCAGGTCCGTCACCTCCAAAGTCTGCTTGCGGACACGGCCACTTTAAGAGGTGTCAGCAGCTGCCTTGCCACTGCTATGGTTCTGTCCCACTCAGCTGCTCGGGACCGGGCAGCTTCACATCCTCGCCCTGTCCTACCTTCTGATGTACCAGGGTGATTTCTTAGATTTCTCCCTAGTTGTGTGGCTTGTTCATCTAGATCCCAGGCAATTTTTCCTTGCTGCTTGTTCCTTGTTTTTGTCACAACTTTGATTTGATTGCCAGAAGGATGAATAGAGCCTCTATCATCTATGCCATTTTTTCCCGCCTCTTCCATTAGCTTTCAAGTTATATATTATTTTATGATTCCTTTACTGATTACCGTAAAGATTACAATTTACATCCTTAATTTATTAGGTCTACTGTAATACCAAAACTTCATGAATAATGAAAGTACCTTATAACAATTTAACTTGATATCCTTCTCCCACCCTTTGTACAATTGTTATCGTTTGCTTTATTTCTACATACATTATTGTGACATATAAAATTATTATTTTTAAATAGTCAACATTAAGTTATTTTATCCACTTATTTAAACCCACGTATTCTCCTTCGCTAATGGTCAGGGTCAATCTCCTATTTCTCTCTGGGATCATTTTCTTTCAGCCTAAAGAACTCTAATGTTTTCAATAGTGTAGGTTTGCTGGAGAAGTCTATCATTTTTTGTTTGTGTGAAGTGTATTTTGCTTTCCTTTTTAAAGACATATTCACTGAATACAGAATTTCTAGATTAGAAACTTTTTCCTTTCAGCACTTTAAATATGAATCCCATTGTCTTTTGATCTTCATAGTTTGTTAAAAATAAGCCAAGCGTCTTTTTGTCGCTCCTTTGTAGGTAATGTAGCTTTTCTCCTCTGGTTTTATGATTTTCTCTTCATCTTTAATTTTCATTACTTTGATTAATTATGATATGCCCAGGTGTTCCTAGATAGGGCTTGCTGAGCTTGTTGGGTTTGTGGGTTGATGTATTTCATCAGTTTTAAAAAGTTCTTGAGCCTTACCTCTCCAAATATTGACTCTGCCCTTTACATTCTTTGACTTTATTCTCTTTCTCTGTACCTTCTGGGACTCTAATTAGATCTGTTTTAAACCATACATTCTGTTTTGTTTTTTCCTTTTTTCCAACCTGTAACTCAGTTTGGATATTTTCTATAGACCTGTTTTTGAGTTCCCTAACCATATTTTCTGCGGTCCAGGCTGCTGTTAAATCCATTCAAAGAACTCTCAATTTCAAATATTATGTTTTGTATTCTAGAATATCAGGTGTTTTTATAACTGCAATTTCTGTTTTGAAATTCTCCATTGTTATCCCTTTATGTATCTGTTTCCTTGATTTTCCTGAACACATTATTTATAGTTATTTTGGAGTCAATGTCTGATAACTCTACTGGTTGAATCTACCTGTGGATCTCCTCTCTGATACTAATTTTTTCTCTTGATTGTAGACACATTTTCCTGCTTCTATGCATGCCCAGTATTTTCAAATTGTATGTCAGATTGTGTAAAACTTAAGTGTGTTTGGGTGACTCAGACTTCTAACCTGTCATGTCAGTGCTGTCAGTAAAGTCTCTCTGCAAGGGCCAAGCACAATCCTACGTCTACATCCAAACTTGGCAGATGGCCCCAGGGAACAAAATGGCTTGTAACTATCAGCTCATCTTGGAAGGGCTCAGCACCCTCCTGAAATTTTAATCTAGTCCTCATTGCATCTAAAGCTCTCTGATGACCTTATAATGTTTTTTAAAATTATTTTTATAGATTTCTTTTTTTAGTTGTTGCAGTGGGAGCCATGAACTGCTGCCACCTACTACATTCTAGCTAGAGGCAGAGGCTTTTCTGGGGGTGGAAAGATTTAACTGTCAGCTCTGTGCTGACAATTCCAAAATCACCAGTTGTAAACTCTCAACCATGCCACAGTCATATCCACCAGCTACCTATTAGTGTAGTTCCCCTTTCCCATAAAAGCATCCCAAACCAACTTCCTTTACTCTTTCAATTGCCTTAGTCTGCTATGTCTTGGCTATTTTTGATTCATCCTTCTCTTTCATTCCCCGCTTCAGTCCTGATGAAGTTTTTTTTTTTTTAATCTCTCAGGAAAATAAAAAGGAACACTATTTTTGTTTTTGTTTTTAAGGAAGGGCTTAATCTGACTCACAATGCAGTTCAATATCTTCAATTTGCAAATGAGAGAATTGCAGTGATGTGATTGGCACAAGTTAACAGTTTATGTTGGAGCTGAATCAAGAACTCAGCTATATTTCATTGTTTTATCACACTATACCATATTGCTTCTCCAGGTCAGCTCCAATTTCAAATACTATGCACAACTGCCCCCAGAAATCACTGAAATACCCTGGATATTCCCATTTGCATCATGAAAAGTACATTTTAAGCACCTTGAAGTGGAACAAAATTATTTGTCAGAATATGTCCTAATGTTTTGTCTTTGAAATGTGGTCATTGTCTCTTTCACCATATTTCATACAGTTGCAAGGAATGGAAACATGCCCAGCATAAGACGGGTTTCAAACGCTCAGCACACATTTATTACTTCATTTAATCCTTCCAGCAATCAACGAGTAGGTAGGTTCTCGTATTTTAATCATTTTTCCAATGCCAGGAAGTCAAGACTTAGTTTTCCCGGATAACATGTCTTAAGTACTCTTATTATCACATCACTTTCAAAATCCTTAAGTGGATCTTCATGTCTTTTCTCAACAAATGATGTTCTGACTTTCAAGCTCTCCATAATCTGTCTTATTCATATTATCTTGCTTTTCCAACTTTATTTCACAGGAGTCTAGATCTTGTTCTATCCTGGGCCAATCCATGATTAAGCCAACCCAGTATTTCGATGCCAAATGCAATATTACTAAGAGCTTTCCTACCTGACCTTGTCCCTTTTTTTGCATAGTAGCTTTTGGCTCTGTTAATAGAAAATTTCCCCAAATTGCTTATATACCATGCTAGTACCCTCTTGAAAGTCATAAGTTCCATGTTTATTATTTAACGAGTAAACAGGTACCTTTTTTGATTTATCTTAACTTAGCCATGCTCATATTTTAAAAGCTTTCCCCCATGTTCATCTCATGATCTGCAACGCCAGGGCTATCATTTAGAGACTGACATGTTAACCGTGCTCCATAAAGTTGTGCAACACGACCCCTGATTTCATGATCTGTGGTCACCTTAACCTTGTGTTTTATAAGTGTATGAAAGTCTTCATTTTTTTCAGAGTGAAATGTCAGAATATCTCTACATCATTTTCATCCTTTCACTTGTCTCCCCTACTTTTGATTTCATGATAGCATTCCTATGATACAGGGACTCAAAGTATAAAATGGCTCTGAGGGAT
>NW_011888782.1:23029121-23033032 GCF_000151845.1 Pteropus vampyrus | reverse complement strand
AACAGGTACCTTTTTTGATTTATCTTAACTTAGCCATGCTCATATTTTAAAAGCTTTCCCCCATGTTCATCTCATGATCTGCAACGCCAGGGCTATCATTTAGAGACTGACATGTTAACCGTGCTCCATAAAGTTGTGCAACACGACCCCTGATTTCATGATCTGTGGTCACCTTAACCTTGTGTTTTATAAGTGTATGAAAGTCTTCATTTTTTTCAGAGTGAAATGTCAGAATATCTCTACATCATTTTCATCCTTTCACTTGTCTCCCCTACTTTTGATTTCATGATAGCATTCCTATGATACAGGGACTCAAAGTATAAAATGGCTCTGAGGGATGACTGCACCGCAGTTTTCAATATAAGATCAGGGCTATGTTTCTGCCCTATTTCCATTACCATTCCTGATGATGTTCATCATTGCAGTTGACTTTTCCAATACAAAACACAGGGGTGCTGCCCTTCATAGATCCCTTAGAGTGGATTAAGCTATAGTTAAGAAGCACTCTTGACTAGGAGGCAGACCAGGATTCTGGTCCTGGGACTATCTTTGACTCATTATGTGACCCTGGGCAAATAATCAATCCAACAAAACCTATGAATCAGGAATAGTGCTGAACAGTGGGGTATAGAAATACATGAGTCACGCGCACCACCCTCAGAGAGCTCATAGGCTAGTAGAAGAGACTGATAGGAAAATCAGTGATTAAAATGGTATGATAAATGTCAAGAAGTCTGTACTAGATAAAGGTGAACAGAAACTCCTAGGTGAGGCATCTAATTCATCTGGAGGTAGGAGAAGGAGGTCAGAAAATACTTGAGAAGACTGATTTGTTCATTGTTGCATTCCCAGCCCCTAGAACAGTACTAGGTGCAGAGTAGGTTCTCAATAAGCATCTGTTTACCAATGAGAGCAAGGAGGGAATCCTTTGTGGCTAGAACTACTTAGACCAAGGTGTGGAAGTGTCAGAGAACATGGTAAATTCAGAGAACTGTGAGTTATTATGGATGACTAGAGTGGAAAAAAGGGGGAGTGTGGTTGGGCCTAGGGCTGGAAATATAGCCCAAGACCAGAATATAAAAGGCCTGGTATGCCATGGTAAGTCTTTTGAACTTCATATTAAATGCAATAGGGAGCCACTAGAAGATTTAAGCACTAGAGCCACATAGTCAGACTTTGGTGTTAGCTTGATGCTTCTGTTATCACTTTACTTACTGACTCTGTGCTTCAGTTTCACCCTCCTCATTGCCTTCTCAGCAAAAACAGTACTAGGCTCTTAAAATATTCCTCCTTGGTCAGCTGGTATGATGTTAAGCTTCCTCAGTAGAGGGCTCTGGAGGGATGTTGGAGGAGGAAGGGGCTTTTCCTGTGGGTTCCATATATAAACTCTTGCTAGACCCAGGAGCGTGCAGTTTCTCCAGTGTTGGGATCCTGTGGTGCACAGCTTCTCCAGCATCTGCAGTATGTGATCTCTTAAGTGCCTGACTGCTGCAGTGCACAGCAGAGGCAGTGTCCAGCTTCCCTGGCACCTCTCTTGGGAAGCTTTGTATCAGAGTGCAGCTAGCAATTAAGTCACCTTTTCAATGAATGGCTTCTCTGGCACCCCAGACAGTGGATTTCTGCCTCCCTGGCACCTCAACAATTTCTCTGCCATTGAATTGTGGATGAAAAAATGGGATCTATGGAAAGTAACCTCACAAGGTGATCTGATCATAAATTCCTAACTGGGCAGGTCATAGTGGGTAGTTACATCCCAGGCATATAACTTTTTAGTCACAGGTTTTATGTAAGCCCTGTCTGTTGTTCTTGTGCACCTAGGTTAACACTCCTTTGAAATATCAGAAGTAAGCTTCAAGAGAACACACAATCTCATTAACTATTCTATAATCCAATCCCTGTCTTGCTTTCTCCCACTTTCCTTACGTCCCTTCCTTAATTTCAAATGTGTAACAGCTGCTGCAAAACTGTTATTCTCAAGCATTTGAGATCTTGCTCCCCAGCATTGTCAGTTTAGCTCAAATACACTCATAACATTTTCTTATAGGTTTGGATAAAATTTTCTTACAGGTTTGGACGTTTCTTTGTTTACATAATGAATGGTGGTCACACTCTCTGCAATAAGCTCTTGGGAGGTCGTCTCTTTTTCAGGTGATCTACCTCAAGGGTCATGATTGCTCCTTCCATATGTGATTCCTGTATACTTTACATCTCTGTGTTTTACTAACCAATCTTTCATTATTCCAATTCCATCATAGTTAAAAATTCTTTATATTAAACTTCGTTAAACTTGTTATTTGATTTTTTCTCTTTGTTGGACTCTGAGACATGCATTGACTACAGCTATGCGAAGGACTGAAGGGAGTAGACTGAAGCTTCAGGCAGGAAGCCTGATTAGAAGGATATGGCAGCACTTTTCACAGCAACTCTTAGAATCATTGCCTGCCAAAGGAGTTGGAATGGGGAGGACTAGGAGAGATAGGGGTTGCAGGACTTGGTAATCACCAAGGGCGGAGGATGAGGAGAGGGAGAAATTTAGGGTGACTCCTCGCTTTTCAAACTTAGATGCCTGGGTAGATGGCAGTATCACAGTGGAAATGGAGAATACTGAAGGAGGGGCAGGTCAAATTCTCCTCCCATGTTCCCATATACTCCCAGGAGTTCCATGCATTTTTTTTTTCTTTTTCAATTACAGTTGACATTTAGTATTATTTTATATTAGTGGTTAAACATTTATATAATTTATAAAGTTATCCCCACAATAAGTCTAGAACACACCCGGCACCATACATAGTTATTACATTATTGACTGTATTCCCTATGCTCTATTTTACATCCCTGTGACTATTTTCTAACTACCAATTTGTACTTAATTCCTTCACCATTTTTCCCCAGCCTCCCAATTCTGCTTCCACCCAACAATCATCAGTTTATTCTCTGTATCTATGAATCTGTTTTGTTTGTTCATTTATTTCGTTCTTTGAATTTCACATATAAATGAGGTCATAAGGTATTTGTCTTTCTCTGTCTGACTTAGTCACTTACATAATACCCTCTAAGTCCATCCATGTTGTTGCAAATGTTAAGATTTCATTCTTTTTTACAGCCGAGTAATATTCCATTGTATATATGTATCATCACTTTTTTATCCAGTCATCTATTGATGAGCACTTGGGTTGCTTCTCTACCTTGGCTATTATAAATAACACTTCAATGAACATTAGTGTTTTAAATGTCTTCAGATAAATACCCAGAAGTACAGTTTCTGGGTCATATGGTAGTTTTATTTTTAATTTTTTGAGGAAACTCCTAACTGTTTTCCATAGTGGCTGCACCAATTTACAATTCCACCAACAGTGCATGAGGCTTCCCTTTTCTCCATATCCTCATCAATACTTGTTGTTTGTTGATTTACTGATGAGAAGGCATTTGGACAGGTGTGAGGTGATAGCTCACTGTGGTTTTAATTTTCATTTCTCTAATGATTAGTGACATTGAGAATCTTTTCATATGTCTATTGGCCATCTGTATGTCCTCTTTAGGGAAATGTCTATTCAGGTCTTCTGCCCATTTTTTAATTGGATTGTTTTGTTATTTTGGTGTTAAGTTGTATGAGTTATTTATGAATTTTGCATATTGACCTCTTATCGGATGAAGTAAGTTGTCTTTTAATTTTGTTGATGATTTCCTTTGCTGTGCAAAAGCTTTTTAGTTTGATGTAGTCCATTTGTTTGTTTGTTTTTGTTTAGTTTCCCTTGCCTGAGGCGATATATCAGAAAAAATATTACTAAGAGCAATGTCAGAGTTTACTGCCTATGTTTTCTTCTAGGAGTTTTATGGTTTCGTGTTACGTTTAAGTCTGGAATCCATTTCAAATTTATTCTTGTATATGGTGTAAGAAGGGGGTCTAGTTT
>NW_011888782.1:23025859-23029071 GCF_000151845.1 Pteropus vampyrus | reverse complement strand
GAGTTTTATGGTTTCGTGTTACGTTTAAGTCTGGAATCCATTTCAAATTTATTCTTGTATATGGTGTAAGAAGGGGGTCTAGTTTCTTTTTTTTTGCATGTATCTATCTAGTTTTCCCAACGTCATTCATTGAATAGATTGTCTTCACCCTATTGTATATTCTTGCCTCTTCTGTCATGAATTAATTGACCATATGTGTGGGTTTATTTCTGTTCCATCGATTTGTGTGTCTTTTTTTATGCCAATACCATGCTGTTTTGATTACTATAGCCTTGTGGTATGTAATTTGATATCAGATAGCATGATACCTCCAACTTTGTTCTTTTTCTCAAGATTGCTGTGGCTCTTCATGGTCTTTTGTGGTTCGTTCCATATACATTTTAGGATTATTTCTTCTAGTTCTGTGAAAAATGCTATTAGTATTTTGATAGCAATTGCTTTGAATCTATAAAATTGCTTTGGGTAGTATGAACATTTTAACAATGCTAATTCTTCTTACCCATGAGCATGGTATATGCTTCCATTTATTTGTATCTTCAATTTCTTTTTCAATGTATTATAATTTTTTGAATACAGGTCTCTAACCTCCTTTGTTAAATTTGTTCCCAGGTATTTTTTAGGGGGTACAATTGAAAATATTTTTATTTTCTTAGTTTCTGTTTCTGATAATTTGTTATTGGTGTATACAAATATAACCAATTTCTGAATATTAATTTTGTATGCTGCTACTTTACTGAATTCAATTATCAGTTCTAATAATTTTTTGGTGGAATCTTTAGAGTTCTCTCTATATAGTAACTTTTTTGGTGGAATCTTTAGAGTTCTCTCTATATAGTACCATGTCATCTGCAAATAATGAGTTTTACTTCTTCCTTTCCAATTTGGATGCCTTTTATTTCTTTTCTTGTCTAATTGCTGTGGCTAGGACTTCTATACTATGTTGAATAAAAGTGGTGAAAGTACACATCCTTGTCTTGTTTCTAAGGAAAACTCTTTTAGCTTTTCCTGTTAAGTATGATGTTAGCTATGATGTTAGCTATGGGTTCATCATAAAAGGCCTTTATTAGGTTGAGATATGTTCCTCCTAGTCCCACTTTCCTGAGAGTTTCTATTCTAGATATATGCTGGATTTTGTCAGATGCTTTTTCTGCATCTATTGATATGGTCATATGATTTTTATCCTTCATTTTGTTTATGTGGTGTATTACACTAATCGATTTTCAGATATTGAACCAAACTTGCATTCCATGAAAAAATCCCACTTGATATGGTGTATGATCTTTTTAATGTATTGCTGAATTTGGGTGGTTAATATTTTGTTGAGGATTTTTGCATCTATGTTCATCAGGAATATCAACCTATAATATTCTTTTTCTTTTTTTTTTTGTAATTTCTATCTGGTTTTTGAATCAGGGTAATGGCAACCTCATGAAATGAGCTTGGGAGACTTCCCTCCTCTTGAATTTTTTGGAATACTTTGAGAAGGATAGGTGCTAATTATTCTTTTAATGTTTGGTAAAATTCACCTATGACTCCATCTAGTTCAGGACTTCGGTTTGTTGGGAGCTTTTGATTACTGATTTGATTTTGTTAATAGTAATTGATCTGTTCTGGTTTTCTATTTCTTTTTGACTGAGTCTTGGAAGATTGTATGTTTCTAGGAATTTATCCATTTCTTCCAGATTGTCCAGTTTGTTGGCATATTCCATGCACTTTTGAGCCACAGACATTTAGAATCACAGGCTCCTTAGGTTGGAGAGGCCTCGAAGTCTAACTTTTCTGCCTTTGAGTAACATGGATTGTTTGTTCATATAAGATAAAAGAAGTGGAGAAAGGTCCATTCTGTCTTAACATTCCATGATTCCGATGTTTTGTAAAGTTCTTTTCCATTCTTAAAGCTCTCAGAATAGTAGGCCGTCTTTAATTATCCATTCTAGCCTCCTCCTCCAGAGCTCTTAAAATTCAACAAATTTCCTGGTTTTTTTTTGAAACTCACATCCCTCCCAATGTGGAATTATGGACAACATGTACATGCTGAGTGATGAAAAATACAGGTCTTATCAAATATGAAATATAGATTTGTTTCTGAATTTCTCACTTGGTTTTATTGGTGTGGGTTGAACAAGGCTTCGGTTATGTAAACGAGAGGCTCTGGTTACATGAATGAAAGGCTCCAGGCACCAGAATCTCCAAGGAAGTTTCTATGAAGAGGTCTTAGAACCCAGGATCAGGCAACTGTATCTACTTGTCTGGGTTTGGAATAGGTGGTGCTGGGTTTTGGACACATGATTATCCTTGCTTGGAATGGACTCCTCACATTTTCACAGGTTCTTCAGATCTCAGCTAAGCTTTCCTTGAGCTCTCTGTCAGTTTCATTAAAACTTCTCAGAGCACAACTTACCCAACTCTCCTTGGCAACACTTAGCTCTAATTTTACATTATGTGCATGATTCTTTGATTAACATCCCCCTCCCCTAATGAACTGTAAACTTGGGGACAGGAACAGTCAATTTCTGCTCACTACAGAATCTCCAATGCCAAGCCTGGTGCCTGGAACACAGTCAGTGCTCAATAAATATTAGGAAAATGAATCAATGAAAGCAGTTTATAAAGTGTTGGTCATGCCCACTGGTCCTCATGACAGTCCCCCTTAAAGGTATTTTTACATCCATGTTACACACGAAAAGCAGAGGTTTGGCTAGTCAGTAGGGGACTCTGGTCCCAAATTCCGTTGTGTTTCCAAATCACTAGCCTCTGTGTAATAAATCATAAAATACCAGTTCTGGATATACATGTAGTGAGGGCAGAGCGCAATAATTATCCATGGTCATTTTCCCTTAAAGATCACAGTCCCCTACTCTTGCTCTGCGAACAAAGATAAAGTCAGAATCCAAGTGAGCCCATAGGCAGTAATCTTCCCTCAGACTTGCGTAGCCCTCCTGGGAGCTCGCAGAGGTCCCCTCCCTTCATTTCCCTTCCCAGGTGGCTACCTGAGGCTCACTCCCAGAAGAGCTGTCTGGCACCGGATGACACCTCGCCCCTGGCCTCGGGCGGGAGGTGTGGAGAGAGATCCAGTACCTCCTCTCACCCTTGGCAGGGCTAAAGCAGCAGAACTTGGGCGGGGAAGGGCGGTACCGGCCTCTGCCTTGAGCTACAGGAGAGGTGGGGCAAGACCCGGCTTTGTTAGCGTTTAACCTTCGCCTGGCAACCCC
>NW_011888782.1:23023180-23025809 GCF_000151845.1 Pteropus vampyrus | reverse complement strand
TTTGTTGGCATATTCCATGCACTTTTGAGCCACAGACATTTAGAATCACAGGCTCCTTAGGTTGGAGAGGCCTCGAAGTCTAACTTTTCTGCCTTTGAGTAACATGGATTGTTTGTTCATATAAGATAAAAGAAGTGGAGAAAGGTCCATTCTGTCTTAACATTCCATGATTCCGATGTTTTGTAAAGTTCTTTTCCATTCTTAAAGCTCTCAGTATAGTAGGCCGTCTTTAATTATCCATTCTAGCCTCCTCCTCCAGAGCTCTTAAAATTCAACAAATTTCCTGGTTTTTTTTTGAAACTCACATCCCTCCCAATGTGGAATTATGGACAACATGTACATGCTGAGTGATGAAAAATACAGGTCTTATCAAATATGAAATATAGATTTGTTTCTGAATTTCTCACTTGGTTTTATTGGTGTGGGTTGAACAAGGCTTCGGTTATGTAAACGAGAGGCTCTGGTTACATGAATGAAAGGCTCCAGGCACCAGAATCTCCAAGGAAGTTTCTATGAAGAGGTCTTAGAACCCAGGATCAGGCAACTGTATCTACTTGTCTGGGTTTGGAATAGGTGGTGCTGGGTTTTGGACACATGATTATCCTTGCTTGGAATGGACTCCTCACATTTTCACAGGTTCTTCAGATCTCAGCTAAGCTTTCCTTGAGCTCTCTGTCAGTTTCATTAAAACTTCTCAGAGCACAACTTACCCAACTCTCCTTGGCAACACTTAGCTCTAATTTTACATTATGTGCATGATTCTTTGATTAACATCCCCCTCCCCTAATGAACTGTAAACTTGGGGACAGGAACAGTCAGTTTCTGCTCACTACAGAATCTCCAATGCCTAGCCTGGTGCCTGGAACACAGTCAGTGCTCAATAAATATTAGGAAAATGAATCAATGATAGCAGTTTATAAAGTGTTGGTCATGCCCACTGGTCCTCATGACAGTCCCCCTTAAAGGTATTTTTACATCCATGTTACACACGAAAAGCAGAGGTTTGGCTAGTCAGTAGGGGACTCTGGTCCCAAATTCCGTTGTGTTTCCAAATCACTAGCCTCTGTGTAATAAATCATAAAATACCAGTTCTGGATATACATGTAGTGAGGGCAGAGCGCAATAATTATCCATGGTCATTTTCCCTTAAAGATCACAGTCCCCTACTCTTGCTCTGCGAACAAAGATAAAGTCAGAATCCAAGTGAGCCCATAGGCAGTAATCTTCCCTCAGACTTGCGTAGCCCTCCTGGGAGCTCGCAGAGGTCCCCTCCCTTCATTTCCCTTCCCAGGTGGCTACCTGAGGCTCACTCCCAGAAGAGCTGTCTGGCACCGGATGACACCTCGCCCCTGGCCTCGGGCGGGAGGTGTGGAGAGAGATCCAGTACCTCCTCTCACCCTTGGCAGGGCTAAAGCAGCAGAACTTGGGCGGGGAAGGGCGGTACCGGCCTCTGCCTTGAGCTACAGGAGAGGTGGGGCAAGACCCGGCTTTGTTAGCGTTTAACCTTCGCCTGGCAACCCCGGCTCCGGCTGCCTGGCAACCGAGATGGAGGGGCGGAGCGTTACGTCACAGAGCGGCCCTCCCGCTCAGTGTCCGCCCATCTCTTCCCGCCCCTCCTGACTCAGCGCAACCTCCTGCAGCATCTGAGTTCCCAAGTTCCGGCCAGGGCGGGGTTGGGAGAGCCTCATGGGGGTTTGCTTGTGGCAGGAGGACCAGATGCGCTGGCGGTTTAAGGATGGGGCTGGGGGCGTTAGGAAACGTGGAGGAATGTGTGGCAATTTACACTGCTCTTTTGTACATTAGAAAGCGCAAATGGAGGAATTTAAAATGATCTTTTGGCTTATGGAAAGTGGGCAGGTGAGAATCCCTTGAGAATAATAGTAGCAAGCATTTCTTGCAGTGCGTTTTTTTTTGTTGTTGTTGTTCCAGAACGATTCCTAATGACACATATTAACTATATCCATTTACAGATGAGGAAACAGCACAGTGTCAAGTAACTTGCCTAAGATTACAGTTAGCAAAATGATAGAATTAGTATTTGAACCAACATTGCGTGGTTCTAGATTCCTCACTCTTCATCTCTATACTGCTAAGAAAGGGTATGGAATTAGTGTGGATAGGAACAGAATTCGAAATACCTGAGGCAACAGGGAAAGAAGAAAAATATTCACTGTGTAGAATACCATCAAAGTCTCACCATTACTCTGGAGGTAGGTATTTATGTTTGTTTTAGAAATAAGAAACAGGCTCAGAACTCTGAGTAACTTGAAGATAGTCAAACTCTGGACGTAGGGACAGATATGACTCCAAGTCTTTTAAGATTTTTCTTCTTTAAACTCCCAAGGAGGCAAGAAAAGCCCTATCTTTCCCTATATCTTTTATCACTTCGCAGAGATTTTTTTAAGGTGCCCTTTGCACCATCTAATCTTTCAATCCATTTATACAGTATTATGCACTAGTCTAACTCAATGAGTTCATCCAGGCCTTCAAAGGTTTTTCTAGTCGTGAGATGATAGCCATTGTCTCTCCTTAAAGCAATTTCAAGCATCAGTAAACAAGTGGGGGAGCTAGGTCTTTGCTTCATATATGCGGAGGGCTTTTCATAGCCTGCTGTCATCCATTTGTAAAG
>NW_011888782.1:23021364-23023130 GCF_000151845.1 Pteropus vampyrus | reverse complement strand
ACATATTAACTATATCCATTTACAGATGAGGAAACAGCACAGTGTCAAGTAACTTGCCTAAGATTACAGTTAGCAAAATGATAGAATTAGTATTTGAACCAACATTGCGTGGTTCTAGATTCCTCACTCTTCATCTCTATACTGCTAAGAAAGGGTATGGAATTAGTGTGGATAGGAACAGAATTCGAAATACCTGAGGCAACAGGGAAAGAAGAAAAATATTCACTGTGTAGAATACCATCAAAGTCTCACCATTACTCTGGAGGTAGGTATTTATGTTTGTTTTAGAAATAAGAAACAGGCTCAGAACTCTGAGTAACTTGAAGATAGTCAAACTCTGGACGTAGGGACAGATATGACTCCAAGTCTTTTAAGATTTTTCTTCTTTAAACTCCCAAGGAGGCAAGAAAAGCCCTATCTTTCCCTATATCTTTTATCACTTCGCAGAGATTTTTTTAAGGTGCCCTTTGCACCATCTAATCTTTCAATCCATTTATACAGTATTATGCACTAGTCTAACTCAATGAGTTCATCCAGGCCTTCAAAGGTTTTTCTAGTCGTGAGATGATAGCCATTGTCTCTCCTTAAAGCAATTTCAAGCATCAGTAAACAAGTGGGGGAGCTAGGTCTTTGCTTCATATATGCGGAGGGCTTTTCATAGCCTGCTGTCATCCATTTGTAAAGGGCCCAGTCTGTTGACATTTGCCAAAGTCTTGCAAGTTCTTGCACACCTGGAGAATTCTGGATGATCTGGGGAAGGCCACTACCCCACAGGCCATCTGGGGATAAAAGAAACCTATTTTCTGCCTTCCTGAGCCCTCTATGGAGGAATCACCAGGCTTTGGTGTAGGCACCTGTCCAGCAGTATGTGCCTTAGGACTGGAGGTGGGAGGCTAGAGGTTTGAGGGCTGCAGGGTGTATCTTTCAGGAGAAAAAGGCCACTGGGGTCTGTTCTGCATATGCATGAGGGAAAAAGGTTTGGTAGTCTCTTCCAGCTTTTGTGCAGAGTAAGTGGTATAGACAGGGATGAATAATAATGATCTTTATGTAGAAGAAAGGGTGTTTCAGGCAAAGCAACAGCCAGCTGGAGATTGAAGATGAAAAATAGAATTTTAGTGTGGCAGGTTAAATGTAAAAGAAGAATTTCATGATACTGTCTGATCGAAGTGATCTGATATATATCTGCAGGAAGCTAGGTTGAGGGGCAGAGGTGAGGTTATCCTTGATCTGTCTGTCAGTAAACACAACAGAATATAGTGCAAAGAATGACTTAACAAGGAATTGATAATCACAAAATTCAGGAGAGTTGCTTTCTTCTGAGAAGCGCGGGGGGAGGGGGGAGGAGGCGGCGGGGGAGAGGAGAACATAGATGGATATGGTTGGTGATGGTCTGGCTCTCAGTGTGAACAGTGGTTTTGTGGAACAGTGGTTTGTTCATTGTATTTCAGAGCTTACAAATACTCATATGTTTCAGATATAACATAAAATATTTTAAATTAAACTCATCACTGAATAGATGACACTATTTCTGTTTTCTTGTGTAATTGAGAATTGACCGTATATGTTTTCATCATTTCATTTCCCCCTCATTCCTATTGACATACAAACATGCTCTAATTTCTCCCATCATATTCCCCTCCAGCTTTGCCCCATTTCTCTGCTTCCCTCTACTGCAAAGTTCTTTAAAAGACTTGTCTGTATTTGCCACCTCTAATTTCTCTCCTCCAGTCTCTTGAATCCACTTGAATCAGGTTTTCATCCTCATC
>NW_011888782.1:23017227-23018999 GCF_000151845.1 Pteropus vampyrus | reverse complement strand
CCGCTTCCAAGTGGCCCTCCTGAGAAGAGATAATTTAGTGTCTATTCAGCTTTGCTAGTTGTATCTTAGGGGCTAAAGTTATATTTGGTCAAGTAAAGACAGGTCTAGCACCAGGGGTAGAAATTCTGACCAGCCTAGCCTTAGTGCCACCATCTTAGCTCAGAAAGTAAGTTTGATTTATCCTGTGTGACTTATATCATGGTTTCCTTTCCCAGATCTTAAGTTTGCAATTTCACAGGGGAAAATGAGACAAGAGCCCATCCTATGGGCCACTTGGGTCATGGTGAGGCTGGGACTGAGGTGTGGTGATGGTTTTTCCACAGCAGGCGGCATGCCCAGGCCCTGCACATTTCTGGGGCTCAGTTGTGTGGTGTAGCTGTCATTCTCCTTGTGGAGCTGATCTACTTTGTGAACATAATTTCTTGTCATATATGCATTAGTTTCTTCTGCTATATAACAAATTACCACAAATTTAACAGCTAAAACAACACAAATTTATGATCTCAAGTGTCCATAGGGCAGGATCCTCTGTTAAGGGTCTCGCCAGGTTTAAATCCAGGTTTGGCTGGGGCTGAGATCTTATATGAGGCTCAGAGTCCTTTTCTATGCTCACTGGTTGTCACAGAATTCAGTTTCTTGCTGTTGTAGGATCGAAGTCTCTGTTTTCTTCCTGACCGTTGGCCAGAAATTGCTCTCAGCTCCTAGAAGCCACCCTCACTCAGGTCCTAGCTATGTGGCTTTCTCACAGCAACTCACAAAATGGCTGTCAGATACATCTGATAAGAGGTTAAGATCCAAAATATATAAAGAACTCATATAACGCAACAACAAAAACAAACAATCCAATTAAAAAATGGGCAGAAGACCTGAACTGATATTTCTCCAAATATGAGATACAGACAGCTAATAGACATATGAAAAGATGCTCAAGGTCACTAATCATCAGAGAAATGCAAATTAAAACCACAGTGAGATATCACCTCACACCTGTCAGAATGGCTGTCATCAATAAATCAAAGAACAACAAACGGCGAGGATGTGGAGAAAAGAGAACCCTCATACACTGTTGGTGGGATTGCATGCAAACTGGTACAGTCACTATGGAAAATAGTCTGGAGGTTTCTCGAAAAATTTAAAATGGATCTACCTTTTGACCCAGCAACTGCACTTCTGGATATTTATCCAAAGAAAACCAAAACAATAATTCGTAAAGATCTATGCACCACTATGTTCATAGCAGCACAATTTACAATAGCCAAGATATGGAAGTAACCTAAATGCCCATCAGCAGATGATTGGATAAAGAAGTTATGGTTCATATATGCAATGGAATATTACTCCGCCATTAAAAAACTGAAATCCTACCATTCTCAATGACATGGATGGACCTAGAGATTATTATGCCGAGTGAAATAAGTCAGATAGGGAAAGATAAATACCATATGATTTAACTTATATGTAGAATCTAAAGAACAAGAAGAACAAACTAATCAAAAACAGACTCATAAATATAGAGGACAATCTGGTGACGGCCAGAGGGGAGGGGGTTTGGGGGATTAGGGGAAAGGTGTGAAGGGTTAAAGAAGTACAAATGAGTAGTTGATAGATGGTCACGGGGATGGGGAGCATGGCATAGGGAATGCAGTCAGCATTAATGTAATGGCTAGGTGGAGAGCCAGAGGAGAGAAGGAGCAATTAGGGGGATTGTTTTATAAACTACATCAATGTCTAACCATTGTAGTGTATACTTGAAACCAATAATAAAATAAAAA
>NW_011888782.1:23010660-23017177 GCF_000151845.1 Pteropus vampyrus | reverse complement strand
GCCACCTCTAATTTCTCTCCTCCAGTCTCTTGAATCCACTTGAATCAGGTTTTCATCCTCATCACTTCATTTAAATGACTATTGTCAAGAATCCACATGACATGATGGTAAATCAAAGGTTATTTCTCAGCCTCAACTCAGCCTATCAGCAGCGTTTAACCTGTTGATCACTCTCTCATCCTTGAAACTCTTTCCTTGGCTTCCAGCCTTCAGAGTTTTATTCCTTCCTCACTGGGTCTTCCTTCTCAATCTCTTTTTACAGTTGCTATGGACTGAATGTTTATGTAATATCCTACCCCTGCCCACTCTTCCTTGTCCCCAGTTTGTATGTCGAAGCTCCAGTCCTCAATGTGATGGTATTTGGGAAGTAATTAGTTTAAATGAGGTTTTGAGGGTAGAATCCTCATGATGGGATCAGTGCCCTTATAAGAAGAGGGAGAGGCCAGAGCATGTGAGGGTACAGTGAGAAGGTGGCGGTCTGCACACCTTGATGTGAGCCCTCAAGAGAACTCAATCTGCCAGCACTTTGATCTTGGTTTTCCCAGCCTCCAGAACTATGAGAAATAAATTCCTGTCATCTAAACCATCCAGCCTATAGTATTTTATTATAGTAGCTGAAACTAAGACACTGATTCTTCCTCTCTCCCTGACACCTTAATGTCAGGTGTCCCAGGATTTATCCTTGGCCTTCTCTATCCACACTCACTATCCAGCACCCTCCCCCTCTTTTACTTTTATCTCATCCAGTCTCATGTTTTAGATACCAAATTTATATCTCTATCCGCAATCCTTTCCTAAACCCCATAGTAGAATATCCAGTTTTCTACTTGATAGCACCATCAGGTGTCCAATAAACTTCTTGAACTTAACATATCACCTCAAATTCATCAGAGCAAAAACTGTTGGCTCTGTCTTCAAAACTTATCCAGAACCTGAGCACTTCTCTCCAACTCCACCTCCACCTCCATCACCCTGTTTTAGTAAACCCTGCAATGGCTTCCTGTGTCGTCTCCCTGTTTCCATCCTTGCCCTCCTATAGTTTATTCTCAACACAGCTACCAGAGTGATTCTTTGAAAGCCTGACTGATCGTGTTGCCCCTCTGTTCAGAATCCTCTGTGGTTCCCACCTTATTTAGAGTGAAAGACAGTGATCTGCAAAGCCCTTAAATTCTCCGAACCCATCATTTTCTCCTTTTCTCCTCCCTTACTTCCCTCCAGCCATACTGGAAGGGTCTTGCTATTACTTAGAAAGGCTAGGCCCTCTCTCGCTTCAGAACCTTTGCACTTGCATTTCCTTTGCTTGGAACATGGTTTCCTCAGATATACACATAGTTCACTCTTCAGCTCCTTTGAGTCTATGTTTAAATATCTCCTTTGAGGGAGCCTTCACTGACCTCTCTATTTAAGACCGAATAGCAGCATTCCTTCCAACTGCTCTTCTGCTTTACTATCAAAACATACTATGTATTTTTTAAAATTTGTTTTATTAATTTGTCTATATTCTCTCACTGGAGGCATAGGTTTTAGTCACTGTATATTGCTGCAGCCTAGAACAGATCTGCATACATAACTGACAGTACAAATATTTGTTTACTCAATAAAATTCTCTTTTTTCCCCTCTCCTTCCACCTTTCTTCTTCCTCCTTTCCGCTTCCAAGTGGCCCTCCTGAGAAGAGATAATTTAGTGTCTATTCAGCTTTGCTAGTTGTATCTTAGGGGCTAAAGTTATATTTGGTCAAGTAAAGACAGGTCTAGCACCAGGGGTAGAAATTCTGACCAGCCTAGCCTTAGTGCCACCATCTTAGCTCAGAAAGTAAGTTTGATTTATCCTGTGTGACTTATATCATGGTTTCCTTTCCCAGATCTTAAGTTTGCAATTTCACAGGGGAAAATGAGACAAGAGCCCATCCTATGGGCCACTTGGGTCATGGTGAGGCTGGGACTGAGGTGTGGTGATGGTTTTTCCACAGCAGGCGGCATGCCCAGGCCCTGCACATTTCTGGGGCTCAGTTGTGTGGTGTAGCTGTCATTCTCCTTGTGGAGCTGATCTACTTTGTGAACATAATTTCTTGTCATATATGCATTAGTTTCTTCTGCTATATAACAAATTACCACAAATTTAACAGCTAAAACAACACAAATTTATGATCTCAAGTGTCCATAGGGCAGGATCCTCTGTTAAGGGTCTCGCCAGGTTTAAATCCAGGTTTGGCTGGGGCTGAGATCTTATATGAGGCTCAGAGTCCTTTTCTATGCTCACTGGTTGTCACAGAATTCAGTTTCTTGCTGTTGTAGGATCGAAGTCTCTGTTTTCTTCCTGACCGTTGGCCAGAAATTGCTCTCAGCTCCTAGAAGCCACCCTCACTCAGGTCCTAGCTATGTGGCTTTCTCACAGCAACTCACAAAATGGCTGTCAGATACATCTGATAAGAGGTTAAGATCCAAAATATATAAAGAACTCATATAACGCAACAACAAAAACAAACAATCCAATTAAAAAATGGGCAGAAGACCTGAACTGATATTTCTCCAAATATGAGATACAGACAGCTAATAGACATATGAAAAGATGCTCAAGGTCACTAATCATCAGAGAAATGCAAATTAAAACCACAATGAGATATCACCTCACACCTGTCAGAATGGCTGTCATCAATAAATCAAAGAACAACAAACGGCGAGGATGTGGAGAAAAGAGAACCCTCATACACTGTTGGTGGGATTGCAAACTGGTACAGTCACTATGGAAAATAGTCTGGAGGTTTCTCGAAAAATTTAAAATAGATCTACCTTTTGACCCAGCAACTGCACTTCTGGATATTTATCCAAAGAAAACCAAAATAATAATTCGTAAAGATCTGTGCACCCTTATGTTCATAGCAGCACAATTTACAATAGCCAAGATATGGAAGTAACCTAAATGCCCAGCAGCAGATGATTGGATAAAGAAGTTATGGTTCATATATGCAATGGAATATTACTCCGCCATTAAAAAACTGAAATCCTACCATTCTCAACGACATGGATGGACCTAGAGATTATTATGCCGAGTGAAATAAGTCAGATAGGGAAAGATAAATACCATATGATTTAACTTATATGTAGAATCTAAAGAACAAGAAGAACAAACTAATCAAAAACAGACTCACAAATATAGAGGACAATCTGGTGACGGCCAGAGGGGAGGGGGTTTGGGGGATTAGGGGAAAGGTGTGAAGGGTTAAAGAAGTACAAATGAGTAGTTGATAGATGGTCACGGGGATGGGGAGCATGGCATAGGGAATGCAGTCAGCATTAATGTAATGGCTAGGTGGAGAGCCAGAGGAGAGAAGGAGCAATTAGGGGGATTGTTTTATAAACTACATCAATGTCTAACCATTGTAGTGTATACTTGAAACCAATAATAAAATAAAAAAAATTTTTAAATGGCTGTTTTCTCCCCATCAGAAGAGGGTATCTGCTGTTGCCTCTTGTCTGTTTTAAAGTTTTGCCTGATTAGGTCAGGCCCACTCAGGATAATCACCCTTGTTAGGAACTCATAGTCAACCAGTTAGTGACTTTATATCTGAAATTTTTATTTTGCACATAATGTTAACTACAGGAGTGCTATCATATCATATTCACAGGTCCCACACACTCAAAGGGATGAGATTACACAGGACACATACACAAGGGGGCTGGAATCTTGAGGCCATCTTATAATTCTGCCTACCACAAAATGCATCTTTGTGAGGGAAAAACAAAAAACAAACCAAGAACACACACTTTCTTCGGAGAGAACCTTGGAGGCTGAAGAGCACAGCTGCCCTTTGTGGTTCTGGATCCCCTCCTCTGCTGCTGCCTCTCTGTGTAATCTTTTCTTCTCACCTCTAGGAAGCAACACCTATAACCATTCACTTACGTAGAACAAACTGTTTATTCTACACAAGGGAAAAGCCTACCTAATTGAAGTCTACTTCTATAAGGATCTGAGTGATTAAAAAAATAAATAAAAAGGAAACTTAACCATTGTGGGTGGGGTGGGGCAGACAAGGCTTCTTCCTCCCAGACACTTGTGGTTTCTGTGGTGGCTTTGAGTCTCCTCGGAACTGCCCCCAGCCTCCATGGCACCTTTGTATATCTTAGGAAAAGGTGGTCTTTCCTGGCAGACTCAGTCCCTGGGGCATATGGACTGGCAAGTGGAGCAGGAATTGGACTTCAGCTCACTCTCCCCCTCAAAAAATTGTTTTTGTTTTTTTGTTTTTTTGTTTTTGGTCTCTGGAGCCTTCTATTTCACATTCTTCTTCTAAATTGCACACCATTTCCCTCCTTTCCCGCCCCTCCCCCCCAAAACAAAAACAAAAACAAAAAAAAATCTTCAGTCCTTGGTTTTCTCCACCTTCCCTTCCTAAGAACTTCAATCCATAGGAGGATAGAAGTCTGTCTCTGTGTGTATGACTCAGATTTACACCTCTAGTCCCACCCGCCTTCCTCAAATCAATCCCTTGTCAAAATACCCTGAGTTTCTTCACACGAGTTCATAAAAGGCACATCATCTTCTCTCAATGCCAGCCTCACATTCCTAGCTCTGTCGGTAGAGTTATCATTTTCCCTGTTATCCCATCAACAAACCTCAAAGTCACCCTCGACCACTCCCTTTTTCTCTCCACACAGGCTGCCTGCTCATTTGCAGGACCTGTGTTAAATGTCCTTTTCTTGTCAATTTCACTGCCTCGCACTTGTCTGAGCCTTTAGCGTCTCCCACCTGCACTGTTTCAAAAGATTTCTGCTTACAATCTCCTTTTCCTCTCCCAATGGTTCTCAACTGGGGGCAATTTTGCTCCCCCCTTCCCCCAGAGGACGTTTGGCAGTGTCTGAGGACTTTCCATTGTCACAACAGAGTGGGGTGCTACTTCATAGTGGATAGAGTCCAGGGATGCTGCTAAACATCCTACAATGTGCAGAAGAGTCCTCCAAATAAAGAATTATCTAGCCCAAAATGTCAATAGTGCTGAGACTGAGAAACCCTGCTCTATGTGTATTCCTCTAAGCTTCCTGAATGTTATAGTCTGCTCCTTCTTAGGAAAATGCACTTTACATGTATTACTTGGCTGAAAAAAAAAATTGTTTCCCATTTTCTATACATGCATGTCTTCCTCTGCCCAAGACACCCTCCCCTTCCATTTCTATGCCAAGAAATCTCCCCTTTCCTTTGAAGCCCAGAGCAAGGTGTCCAGTCTGTGTGCCAAGCTAGTCTCCATTGGTCCCTCTATGCCCACTCTCCACCCTTCTCTCTCCTGATCTGTGTCCCCAAACTGCATCTCTTGTCCTTTGCCCTCCAGTTTCTGGTTGGGGCGGGCCTGTAGGAGGCTTCAGCAGGTGACCATTGGTTGGGTATGTACTCCCCAACGCTGATCCTGAGCTTCCCAACCCCCTCGCCTCTACGACCTCAGCTCCTGTCAAGCATTCCCTCTTCCATGGCACCAGCTCCCAGGAAAACCCCAGTGACTTGGTTCCTTGCCCTGCCCCTTCGGGCATGAGAGTGGTTAAGTGGTAACTGCTTGCCACTATTGCTAGTCCCTGAGCTCTCCACTGTGATTAGTTGGCTTAACTCCGCCCACACCTGTCGGTATTTTCTTAAACTCTCTAAGTTAAATCCTTTGAGTATTCCATTTGCTTCCTGTGAATCCTCAATGACATGTCAGTCGCTTGAAGACTGATTTGCCTTTCTTTTGGCTCATATGCAGAATTTATAGTCGGGACCCCTCCTGTGCCATTTCGCGGGTACGCTGCGATAGCGCTGTGATCCATTTTCATCTAGTATTTCCTGTGTTTCCCAAATGCATTGCAAACTCCTGTGGATTTGGGGCTATTTAATACATCATTTACACCCTCTTGCCAGAGTGCCTTGCTCAATGTTTACCAATGAAAATTATGAAAAAGATCACCTGATTCCATAAAGCGTTCTGAATTTAAATTTGCCGTTTGTTTGTTTGTTTTGTACCACAGGTATTTAGGGGTGACTTGAACTCAGTAACTTTTCCATGACGTTTTTAAAACTGATTGAGGCATGGGCTTTGTGACTTGAAGTTAGCTGCTTGGCCGCTTTTTTTTTTTTTTTTTTGCTTATTTTCGGGTTTATGATGGCATTCTGTGTATTTGTAGCTGCTGGATAAGGTACTGAAGTAAAATTGGGCATTTCTGCACTGGCTTCCTCCCTTGAAACTCAGATTCTCTCCTTTGAAAACTCTTTTCTGGGTTATTCTATTGCCGGTCTGCATGGACCAAGTGTTCTACTTGCTTCCTCCCTAAGTCCAAAATTTAGTGCTGCATTGTGCCCAAACATGTGCTTCATAAATGCCTTTTTGTCCTACAATTCACCTAGAGTTTGTGTTTAAATATTTAATGATGCAAAAATTGGTGTAGGTGCCTCTTTAGGGAATCATGGGCAAGTACAGTAGTTTGCAGATTGTACTTATTTATTTATAACTCTGATTTGAAAAGAACCAGCATTATTAAAGGGGATATTCCTATCTTA
>NW_011888782.1:22999733-23010610 GCF_000151845.1 Pteropus vampyrus | reverse complement strand
TTTGCTTATTTTCGGGTTTATGATGGCATTCTGTGTATTTGTAGCTGCTGGATAAGACACTGAAGTAAAATTGGGCATTTCTGCACGGGCTTCCTCCCTTGAAACTCAGATTCCCTCCTTTGAAAACTCTTTTCTGGGTTATTCTATTGTCGGTCTACATGGACCAAGTGTTCTACTTGCTTCCTCCCTAAGTCCAAAATTTAGTGCTGCATTGTGCCCAAACATGTGCTTCATAAATGCCTTTTTGTCTCACAATTCACCTAGAGTTTTTGTTTAAATATTTAATGATGCAAAAATTGGTGTAGGTGCCTCTTTAGGGAATCATGGGCAAGTACAGGGATATAATCAAGTAGTTTGCAGATTGTACTTATTTATTTATAACTCTGATTTGAAAAGAACCAGCATTATTAAAGGGGATATTCCTATCTTACAGAAACCTTATCCTCAAGAATCAGGGGGAATCATTCTTAAGAAAAGTGGGAAACTCCAAGTCATTACATAGAGTTACTGCTTCTTGTCTTTTCTGTGTTCTAATGGTTGTTTGTGTGAGCAATTAAAAAAGCTATTTCTTCTCCGCTCTGCTAAACATGTCTCCATCTGCCTACTTATGCTGTGGGGTCTCAGTTTGACCTCATGGCTCTGATTATTTTCATGCCAAAAATCCACACCCAGTGTATTTGTAGCTGCTGGATAAGACACTGAAGTAAAATTGGGCATTTCTGCACGGGCTTCCTCCCTTGAAACTCAGATTCCCTCCTTTGAAAACTCTTTTCTGGGTTATTCTATTGTCGGTCTACATGGACCAAGTGTTCTACTTGCTTCCTCCCTAAGTCCAAAATTTAGTGCTGCATTGTGCCCAAACATGTGCTTCATAAATGCCTTTTTGTCTCACAATTCACCTAGAGTTTTTGTTTAAATATTTAATGATGCAAAAATTGGTGTAGGTGCCTCTTTAGGGAATCATGGGCAAGTACAGGGATATAATCAAGTAGTTTGCAGATTGTACTTATTTATTTATAACTCTGATTTGAAAAGAACCAGCATTATTAAAGGGGATATTCCTATCTTACAGAAACCTTATCCACAAGAATCAAGAGTAATCGTTCTTAAGAAAAGTGGGAAACTCCAAGTCATTATGTAGAGTTACTGCTTCTTGTCCTTTCTATGTTCTAATGGTTGTTTGTGTGAGCAATTAAAAAAGCTATTTCTTCTGCACTCTGCTAAACATCTCTCCATCTGCCTACTTATGCTGTGGGGTCTCAGTTTGACCTCATGGCTCTGATTATTTTCATGCCAAAAATCCACACCCAAGTTCCATTTCCTTTTTACCAGAAGGATGAAGAAGATGAATGGAGATGAGTGATAGGCATTCTGATCCACAATCCACCTTGATGATTTCATGGAAAGACTTGGGAAAAATGAAGCAGAATAATCTAAGCAGATCCACATTAAGACTCTCATGGATCTTAGGCACTTTTGCCTTCTTGGGCTCCTTCCTCCATTATAAATATGAAAACTTATGTTTTACAACTGTGTTGGCATATGGCAAATACATTAACATTCTATATTAAAACATTTTTGTGGACCCCTAAAAGTATTTTGGTCCTTAAGCACTGTGTCTGTCTCATCTGCCTAATGAATAAGTCAGCCCTGTAAATGAGCAGTGGGAAAAGAAAGTAGCTTGACTCCATTTTTGTGGTCTAAAGATACCTGGGTTCCCATCTATTCTTAATGATACCTAGGTCAGGAGGTTATTATCATAAATAAGGCGAATAAACAAAGTTATTTCTCTGAGAGGCTGGGGTGGGGTGAGTGGGTTGTAGAGGGTCTGCCAGCTATGGGCCATGAAGCTCAGCCACCTCCCAGATATGCACTGCTTATCTCTTTACCTGTCCCATACACCTTCTCTGTATGACACAGATGGTGTTACAGTCTCTAGTCCAGGAGAGTCCAGAGTGATTGTCCCATTTCACAGATGGAGAACCTAAGGCATGGTGAGATGAGCCTGGGTGGCTTGTCCTTCTGCAGCTAATTCAGATTCTAATGCTTTGCTGCTTTCTTGGCAGCAGAAAGAAGAAACATTTAAAATAAAAATTTCTAACTATAAAAGTGATATTGGTTTATTATGAAATTTTGAAAATAAAAGAAATTGAGAGATTAAAAAAAACAACAACCTTTGAAACTCTTTACCTCCTAGAGCCAACCACTGCCCACTACCCCATAAAGTTGTATTATAAATGTCTGACCCACACCACAAGTAGGAAAGAACTATTTGTGCTCCCAGGAGCTGACCCAAGAGTGTTGGTTGTTGCTGCCATTTCTGCCTGATGACACCTTCAACTGCAAAATGGCTGGATTTTAGTACACCTTCTTTCCAATGCTTATAAACTACAATGTTAACTGAAAAGGGCAGGTTGCAAAATTTACATACTGTATGATCTCAGTCGTATAGAAACATGGATAAAATTTTTAGGAAGGCTATAGATAATTAGGTCAACAATGACGTTAGTCCATAGACGCTCCTGTGTGAGTGGATGGGGGACAGATGTGGGGACAGCTTTTTGGAAGGATGGTAGCTTTTCAGCACCACATCAACCCTCTCCCACAGGCAATTTCCTATGCAATATCCAGGCTTTCTCCTATGAATAATATTGTGGCCATTTATACTTCTAGAAGAGGACAAAGGGGACGGTGATCCTTCCATGTTTGAACCCCAAACCTTTGGAGATAGCTGTCCTCCCTCATCTCCTTTTCTCTGTGCCCATGAAGCAGCAGTTTCTGCAGTCTCCTATTTGTATTCGAGGCTGGCAGTAGGTTTTCCCAGTCATCCTCTTGGGAACATAATTCTATTCTCTACATAAAAGCAAGGATACAATTAAAACTATGCATCAGAGAGCAATCAAGGAAACTAACAACTCCACATTACTGTGAAGAAGATGCCACTGAACGAGGACAGTTTCTGCAGCAGTCTCTCCTTGCTCTAGTCACAAATGTGAAAGAACAGCTCCTGGTGCCTCTGCAGACACTTAGAAGCAGAGCCTTCCCAGCAGACAGGAGTCTGGCTCATCCCAGAGAGATAGGGATCCGTACACAAAATATTTTATCATCCTCTGTGGGCCTGGTCTAGTGTCTTACAATGTTTCCCTTAGTTCTAACCTAAATCCTGCCTACTAAGGTTTCATCGTATATCTGTTTTCCTTGATGAAGACAGAGAACTTTGGCTCATGTGTCCCCATCTGATAACCCTCTGAAGCTTGATGCTGAGTTTCTTCTAAAATGTCTATGTCAGGTCCTGCATATTAGAATAATACCAGGTTAAGAAATTGAGTCTAAATGGTACGTTCAATAATTTAATTTGACAAGTATTTCTTTGAGCACCTACTATGTGCCAAGCAGAAAAGAAATAAGCAAGGGGACACAGGCTGAACCAGAGGCCATCATGTGCTATTTAAATGCTGTGTTCAAAGGCTCCAAGAACTCCTCTGGTTTTTAAAGTGAGCTTTGAAGACAAATGGGCCTGGGTAGATTCCACTTCCTGTTTATGTTTCCTAGGGCAAGCTGGTCACCTACCAGAGTCCCAGTTTTGTTAACCACAAAATGGAGATAATAATATCCATTTCAGAGATTGTGGAATAAATAAAATCATTTAAGTAAAGCACAATTCCTAATAATGGAAGGTGCTCTGTAAATGCTGCTCCTTCGTTCAGGTTTTACAATGATTTGGTGATAGGGAAATCAGAGATATTGGGTATAATATGAAATTAGTTTTTTATTTTTAAAATGTGAATTTTTATATATATTGTTCATCATGTGGATTAGCTCTAATTTCATATTGGCTTCCTACAAACTCACTTACAACCTATTATTAATATGCCAACATTTACTTGCCCAACAAATTCTTCTTAAGTATCTTTTATGGTACAGTCAAGGTATGCCAGGGGAATAAAAAACACTATTCATATAAGCTTGGTCCAGACATGATCAGGAAGAGAAATCTGCTAAAAAGTAAATTTTATATGGAAGGAGTTTCCAGGACAGCGGAAGATGGGCTCAGAGAAGCACAGCTGCCAGCAGAGATACTTCTTAAATGCTGGCAGAAAAACTCCTAACAAATGCTTGACTACAGAAGAATCCTGGGAGCCTGGAGTTGCCTCTCATTCTTGAATTGCCTTTATTCTGGGAAGCAAGCAGAGTGCTGTGTCAATCTGCTAAGAAGGAGGCAGAGTTATAAATAGGATACGTGCTGGAAATAGGAAATAAGATGAAAGATGGCATTTGGGACTTTCACGGCTCTTCCACCCTTAAGCAGAGGGAGAAAAGCCATCCAGTTTTGGTGGGGGTAAGAAATTCAGGAGCCATCGTTCCAAGAGAAGTGAAAGGGAGAGAGGAAGTGGAAAGTATAAAAGTGGTGAAAAGTGAGGTGGTGGGAAGAATTGAGTGAGATGTGAACAGAAGGGTGGGAAGGTAAACTGGCCCCTTGGGCAGATGAGATGAAACTAAAGAGAAAAAGCCAGTGCTAGGACAAAGAGTGAAGATTTATCTAGCTGGAGAGACACTTGAAATTGTAAGATAGTAATACATGGCCAGAAAGAGGGATAGGGTAGGAATATAATTAAAAAGCTTAAGCCATAAAAATGGAATTAGGTGGAAGGCTGATATGACTGGGAAAAGGTGTTCTAACTATTGTTGAGGGAGACATTAGTCTTATGAACTGCCTACCTGATTTTAATCCGTTTACTTCCCTTATCTAGACTTCCTTTTCTTTATTCATACAGTGATGGATATTAGACTCTGTGTCTTAAAAGCTGTTGCCTGGTATACAAATCTACATTTTTCTAAATTGAGGTATAATTGATATACGGCATTATATCAGTTCTAGGTATACAACACAATGATTTGATATTTGCAATTCTACATTGATATTTGCAATTCTACATTTTAATACTTGGATGAATGCTTATGGTGGGAGAGAATAGTGAACTCCTCTAATTTTATTTGTTTTACAATAGGAAACAGCTCTCATGGAGAACATCCAGCTTAGGTTCTAGATGAATAGATAGCCTTAAGTCCTGGTCTAGTATGTCTAGATCAGGAGTATGTCTCCTTTTTGTATTGCTGATTCATGCCTCTACCATTTCTTTGTATTATAGAGGTGCCAAGTTTGGATTTGTGCTGCTTGAGTCAGGAGCTCCAACAGTGTAAGACCATACAAGAGGGTTTTCAGCAATTACCCACCCAGGATAAAGTGGGAAGGAGGCCTATAGGTGACATAAAATGGAGGTTCCTCAGGGAGGTCCTGAGGGAAACAGTATAACAATGCTCTGCGGAGGAAATTAGATGTACCTAATCTTGCAAGTAGGAGGCATGAAACCGTAGGTATGGTTCTGCTTCATTTTCCTAAAGCAATAGGCCTTCCTGAGGCCAACGCAAGAATTTGGGGGAAGTCATAGGTACACCAGAATATATCAGTGTTCAGAAGTATACCATGAAATAGTATTGCCTATATACCTTAATTATGAACAGCCAGGTGATATACAGGCACTTGCATTCTTCGACCATACAAATTATATTATCTATTCACCTTGAGGCAATAATGTGTCCTCCCATTGGTCTATGAGCATTACTAAAGTTGTTTCATTAGCCAGAGGGTTCTATAAAAATTATCTAAGTTACCTCTTACTTCTGCTCTCCCCTTCTGCTCATCTCCCTCCAACCTTACCCCGAAAGAGCTAGTATGCAAAACTCTACCCCGCTGGAGAGATAAATTAAATATAATCAGTCTTTTTTACTTTGTCTATTAGAGGAATTCTGAAATAGCTCAAACCCTATAAATTTCCAACAATAGGTATAAATCCAGGTACTGGGTCACTGGATCGCTGTCTGGTTGGACACATATGCCTTGGATGTTGGAAATCTTGGTCTGGGAAACAGGAGAGTCATTACTACATCAAGGATTGTTAAAGTACACTTTATGTTTTTGGGATTGAATGTGGATCTTGGTCAGAAACTGTCCTTGTGGGAAACCAAGGCCGTTACCAGTAGGTAGGTTGTCCCTTCTGTTTCGGGTGTTTAATTAATGGCAAAGTGTGGTGTTTTGGCAAACTGATAACTACCATAACCTCTTAGAAGGAGGCAAGCCCTTCATCAGGATGGATTGATGGCAGAGTCAGACTGAGTATTACTCATGATTAGAACTTTATTTGTGTTAGGGCGGCAGCAGCATCTGGGAACCTGTCAGGCATACAGGGTCTCAGGCCCCACGCAAGTCCTACCATATCGAAATTGCATTTGACAAGATTCTTGAGTGGTTTGTATGCCCATTAAAGTTTAAGAAGCACTGGGTTATGGTGTTCCTTTTAAAAAGAATGTAAATGTCTCTTCTAGGGAAATTAGTCAGCTGATATTAAGATAGGGAGATTATCCGGGCTTATCCAGATGACCCAAAGTAATCACAAGGGTCTTAAAAAGTGGAAGAGGGAGGCAGAAGAGAAGGTCAGAATCAGAGAAGATGTGAGAAGAACTAGACCTGCCCTTACTAGCTTTGAAGATGGAGGAAGAGGGCCATGAGTCAAGGAATGTGGGTGACCTCTAGAAGCCGGAAAAGGCAAAAAACAAAAAACGAACAAAAAAACCCAGATTCTTTCCTAGAGCCTCCAGAAAGGAATGCAGCCTCGCTGACACTTTGATTTTTGTTCAGTGAGACTTGTGTTGGACTTCTTACTTACAGAACTGATGGTAAATTTATATTGTTTTAAGCCATTGAGTTTGTGGTACATTGTTATGGCAGCAATAGGAAACTAATACACCACACCAGCAAACAGTCAGTTTATTCATTTTGAATATGAAGCGCACACAAACAAAAACTATATTTGTATGTATATGTGTGTGTATGTATGCATGTGTGTATATATCTATCTATCTATCATCTATCTTTCTTTCTATCTCTAATTTTTTTTTTTTTTAATATCCTTTGGAATTCAGGTGCACATACTTGAGTTCATCCCATTCTCAGTTCATGGAATATCATCATCTATCCATGGAAGAACCCTCCTTCTTTTTAAGATATTTGTATTATATTTTATAGTTTTTTTCTCTTCCCTTTCCTTCTCTTTCTCATCCACCATTCCTAATCTCACTGCCCTCCTCCCATAGACATCCACTCTTTATATTTAATGTAGTCCTTCCAATCCATCTGATGAATGCTTATCTAGATATATGGACACCCTTACAAAAATATATAAGGCTATTTTTATGTGGTCATATAATACGTAAATGGAATTGTGTTATAAATCTCATTCTGTTTTTACTTTTTTCCTCTCAACTCTGTTTTTGAGATCAGTTCAGGTTACTTATATAAAAATCTAGTTCATTGTCCTGTTGTACATACAACCCATGTTTTATTTGTACGTGCCTCAGAGATGGACACCTGACTGACCCCAGCGGTGTGGCAGTGAACTTCCTTAGGTGCATCTCCTTGTGTTTCCTGGAAGAATTTCCCCAGGTGTATACCCAGGGGTCGTCTTACTGGATTTTAAGGTACTTTATTGTTCTTCAGAATCGTTGTACCAGCAGAGGGTGAAGGCTCTATTTACCCACTTTCTTACCAAAGCTTGGTAGTATCTGACCCAAAAAGCACATAGAGCTGTGGGCAACAGCTAGCTGTGAAAGGAAGTATAGATTATTTAGTGGAAATCATGCTGTGAATGCAGAATGGGCAGAGATAAATTAGAAGATTATTCTTGGAGAAATAGATTCTTACAAGAAGTGACAAATGGGCTGGGAAGGTGAAAGCTTTCTAGTAGGACGTATGCAGAGCTTGCAGGGGCTCGGACTGATCATCATCGAGTGGTCCTTATGGATGGGGAAGATCTCTTCTCTTCTGAACAAAGCACTCAGTCTAGTTTGTTTCCAGTCTCCCACTCACCCAAGGAAAGAAGTCTTTTCTGAACCTCCCTGGGAATGTGAAGGGCTCCCAGCTTCCAACTTCCCTTTTTCTTTAACTCTTTCTTTGCTGTTTCATAAATTTATACAATTTAATACAATTTTTTAAATCAATGAGTTTTGACAGATGCATATACCTAAGAAACTACCATCACAATCAACAATCAATACATAGCACATTTCCATCATCCCTTAAAGTTTCCTTGTCCGTGTTTGCAGTCCATCTTTCTGTCCCTAGCCCCACGGAACCACTGATCTGCTTTCTGTAGCAATATATATATATTATATATATATATTATCATATGTATAATAATATATATGATAATATATATATAATTGCTGAATAGTATTCCATGGTATGACTATATCACATTTTGTTTATTTCCTGGTTGAGAGACATTTGAGTTGTTTTCTGTTTTGGGCTATTCTGATTAAAGTTGCTATGAATATTCATGTACAAACTTTTGTGTTTGCTTTAATTCTCTTGGATAAATAGGAGTTCAGTGACTAGATTAGATGACAGGTATATTTTTAACATTTTAAAAAACTGCCACACTCCACTTTACATTTCCAACAGCATTGTAGAAGAGTTTCAGTTGGTTCACCTTGCCAACAGTTGATACGGTCAGTCTTTTAAATTTTTTGCCATTCTAATGGTGTGCAGTGTTATTTCATTATGATTTTAGTTAGCATAATGATTAGTTCTCAACACCAACTACTGATGTTGAACATTTTTCATACGCTTATTGGTCATTTATATAATCTTTGGTAAAGTGCCGCTTCAATTTTTTTTTCCCATTTAAAAATTATATAGATTGTGTTTTTATTATTGAGCTGTAAGAGTTCTTTATATATTCTGGATATAAGTCCTTTGATAGATACATGTATTGAAAATATTTTCTCTCATTCTGTGGCAAACTTTTCATTTTTTAAACAGTGTCTTTCAAAGAGCAACATTTGAAAATTTTGATTAGATCCAATTTATTAACTTTTTGTTTTATCATTTGTATTTTTTGAATATTAAGAAATCTTTGTCAACCCCAAGGTTTCAGATTTTCTCCTGGGTATTCTTCTAGAAATTCTATAGTTTAAGATTTTATACCACTTGTGTATAATCCTCCTTTGATCTCTGAGATCCTTGGGTCTATAGATTTTCATGGAAGGCTCAGAAGTATTTCTTTTCTTTAAAAAAATTATTTTTCAATTACAGTTCACATACATATGATATTAGTTTCAGGTGTACAATATAGTAATTTGACATTTTTATATTTCATGAAGTGATCACCCTGGTAAGTGTAGTATCCATAGGAATATAGTCAATAATATTATAATAACAGAAGTACCTCTTTTTATCCATCGTGGAAATAAACCTTAAGACCTAGTGGAGTCCTTTGATTACATCATCAGCCATTTGGGCTCACAGCCACACAAATATACAAAAGAAAATTTAGAAATTTCACTGAGAGGTCCCCTATACTTAGGTACCATAATGTAGAATATGACTAGTTGTCCTATCTGGAGTCTAGATAAGATTCATATTCCTCTGAAGAAAAGTAAGTAAGGATACCAGGAGCTGATCTGGCTAATGGAATTGGGAAGGTGTTTTTGTTCAGGCACCTGGAAAGAAGAGGAAGATCAGGAGGGAGCAAGGTGTCTATTCTGGGTATTCATGATGAGCTAAGTTCTAACAACTCAGAAACTGAGGGATACGATTTCACAACTGATGCTGTAAGGCAGAGGAGCACAAAAGGAGGTGCCACCTGGGCACCCAGGGAAAGTGCCCTACAGAGGTCTTCTTCTCACTTCACATCAACTCAGCATTTAACCAGGGAAAACGAGAATATATGACTTATTTGGTAGTGTGGGGGTTTGTAGCTCTGGGAGCTCTAAGAGCCACCAGCCTTGGCACAGACGTCAGTATGGTCGCAAAAAATAAAAATAAGCAAAGACAGAGATCAAAAACAGGAGAGAGGTTCTTGAGGGCATGAGAGACTCCCCTTGGGAACTCTCGAAAATGCAGGAGTGGAGGGTTTGTGCCACTACTAAGATGGGAAATGAGACCTGGCTAAGCTTAAGGTACAGTTATGATGGAACTGACTGGCTCGAGTGAGTGCTATTGATTACTTACAATCATTAAGAAGGAGGACAGGGAAAGGACAAGCATGGCATGTTTTCTGACTGTTGCAGCCACGAAAAAGTGGAGGGCTGACAAGTACAGGAAGTTATCTGAACTGTACTCCCTAAGAGGGTCATATGTTTAGGATCTGACTCATTGATTACTATCCTTAGTATTGCTCTGAGGTGTTGGTTTCTCTGAAGGCTAATTGGTAGCAAGGTTTGATGATATTTGAAAAGGTATTCTGGTGTCAAAGTACTGTCTCACAAATTATTTAGATATCTCAAAGGGAAAAATGTACTTTATAATCCAGATCACTTTAATGATGTGATCAAACTTAGTATCACTACTAGTGGGACAACCTGATATTATAAACCTCTTTCTGGGATATATTATGTAGTACACAGCATTGCTTATGAAGTATTCTTGCCAAAAGTGGATCCAATCGACCTTCCAGGCCAGCACTGTCCAATAGAAATATAATGTTAGCTATATGTATAACTTAACATTTTCTAGTAGCTACTAAAAGCACAGGCAAAAGAAAAAAATAACTAAATTGGACTATATCTAAATTAAAAACTTCTGTGTATCAAAGGACACAATCAACAGAATGAACAAGCAATCCAAGGATGGGGAAAAAATATTTGCAAGTCATACATCTGGTAAGGGATTGATACTCAGAGTATAAAAAGAACTCTCACAAGTCAATGACAAAAAAAAATACTACATTAAAAAATGGGCAAAGGACTTGAATAGACATCACCAAAGAAGATATTCGAATTGTCAATAAGCATGTGAAAAGATGCTCAACATCACTAAC
>NW_011888782.1:22985119-22997683 GCF_000151845.1 Pteropus vampyrus | reverse complement strand
TGATGTAACACTAGTAAAAGAAGCATAACTTACCTAGAGTGATCGTCTACTCCTGACCCTTCTTAAAATGCTATCTTTCCTTCTCTTTATTTTCTATAATTTGACAAAATAGAGGTTCAGACCATAGGTATAATACAGGTCCTGTAGTTTGGAATACTGTGCAGACAAAGTAACTGGTCTGAATTTAGCCACATCTGTAAACATTTTACAATAAAGATGAACTCATGGTAAGAAGAGGGGTAGCAGGTGAGATTTGAGGGAAAGTAGTAATCTCTTAAAGCAAAACAGGCAACCTTTGACTTCCAACTTAACTGGATGGTCTCAAGTTGAACTACCATAAGTCGAGTCAACTACAACTCTGCTTGCAGCTTTCAATGCCTTTAGCTAAAGTAGTTGCTTGTTTCAGAGGCATATAGACCTACCTCATCTAATCAGGCACTATTCTATTCTGTGTTGCTGTTAGCGCTCCTCACAATGACTTAACATCAAGGGACTTGGCATGGTGAGGAAGTCAGATAGTTGTAAATAGGTATTTTAAATATAGACTCAGTGGCTCCCTGGATTTTCATGTACTATCTTTGGGGGAATGTGGCTTTCCTTTAACTTCAGCTGTTGAGAAACACCTATTTTAATAAGAAGTATTACTGATGTGGAGCCATAAAAAAGTCTGACAGCCACTGTATTGGGGGAAGAGGAGGAGGTAGTCACCTGTATTCTTGGTTCAGTTATCTCCTTGGCCTGGGACTATGGACTCAAGGTCATGTTCAGTACAATCCTGCATCTCAGAAAAAGTTGGAACATTTGCTCAGAGAGTACGGATACAGGTAACTTCCTTCCAACCTGGTTTTCCCATCTGGAAAAATGGAGTGAATATGAGACACACTGAAGCAGACCTATATCCCTCAGGCCTTATCAAGTCAGCGTCCTCCAGATACCTTCCAAACACCAATGTCTTCGTTTTGATGCTGGAGGTCTTTATCTGGAACTCTGGAAGATCACTAGGCCCAAGATACATGGAAGTTCAGAAGTTCTAGAAAATTAACTTCCTGCCCCCTGAGCATCCTTGAACCAATGAGTGATGGGAGATGATGTATAAATATCCCAGCAACCTCATCCCTTGAGTGGGATAATTCTGAGATGTGTGTTTTACCCTGCTTCCCAGCAGGATTAAACTATAGTTGTCCACTGTATAGTTGGCTTCATAATTCACTTTTTATTGGCTGTCTTCCCCTCCCTGACTCACTTCCTTACTCTCTTACTGGTATTTCCTTGGATTAACTCCCAAATAAACTACTTGCTCTTATACTCTTGTTTCAAGGTTAGCTTCTGGAAGATTCCAAACTAAGACAGTTCTCTAATATAAGTTAGCATCACTAATCACACATTACTGCTAAATGAGACACCCTCTTCTTCCTCCTCTTATTTCTTTCTTTTCTCATCCAAGCAGCAGGGCCTGTATCCAGAGTTTTGTGGGGGTATTCTGTATGTACTCTGCTCTTTGAAGAGCATGGAATTGTAAAAATATGTTCACAGGTTTTGAGGAGTCTTCTCATTGTGGATTGTTAAGTAAAGGAACACTAGTCACAATGGAGAGAGAGTGAATAAGATACTATATTGACTGTGGGTGAGAGGAACTGTCTTTATTGAGAGTCTTAAACTATGTTCCCTGGGGTTCTGGGTGATTCTTAATAGATGGAAACCCAAAATCAAGTTCCCGTGGTCAACTGTTTGGGAATTGCTGGATTTAGCAGTGACTATTTTACGGTAGGATTTCTCAGGGCCTTCAATAAGACAAAGTACATTGTGATTCTCTGAGAGAGGGGTCAGGTTCATGGTGTTTTCCAAATCTCTCTGACCATAGACTTTTTGAGGAAACATCTATTAATGCCCCAATGAAAACAGTTTGGGAAGTGATGATAGAGAGACATATATTTTCCTTCTCCCAAATGCAAGTCTTTCAATCATGACTGTTTTGAAATGAGTTCTGGCCTCCATCCCAATGGTTGAAACATCTTTTTCCTTCTCTTCTGTGAAGCTGGATTTTAGTGAGGTTGTTACTCTTTATTATACTTTAGGAACAATAATCATCATAAGACCCCACAATTGCATGACTTTTGCAGTCTCCAGACTGTGTTCCCACACATTAACCCTCAAAACAACCCTGAAAGTAGGTCTTATAGATCTTTATTTAAGAGGTGAGGAGAATCAAGTTCAGAAGTTTTCCCAGAATCAGTTGGTAGTACATCAGTGTAGAAAAATTGGGATTTGAAGCAAGCAACACAAGGAAATGACTCTTACTTTCTCTATGTGGTCTGAACTCGGAGTAAAGATTCAATTAACACAGACAACTTTTCTAAAACTTTGGGATTTGAAAAGGCCTGGACCAGGCCAAGAAAGAGGAAGATGAAAACACATCAATTTTTAGAGTACGGAACATGGGATTCAACCAGGTGGTCTACGGGCTTGGTAGATGGCTTCCTGGATAACATCAGGACTTAACATCCAAAAGCAAACTCTCAGTTTGAATTTTTGCTCCATCATTTACCAGTTGTATGACTATGGGAGAGTACGTAACCAATCTGAACCACAGTATTCCCATCTATAAAACAGAGAATAATATTTCTCATGGGTTGCTGTGAGACTGAAATTAAATAATATACCTAAATCTCTTCACACAGGAAATACTTGGCATATAGTAAGAATGAAAAAGAAAAAATAGTTATTATTAGTAGAATACTATCCATAACTTTTACTCTCTGGCATGAATTAATCGTTTAACGAAAACCAGACATCATCTTTGTTGGTGTCTTACTAGAAACAGTGCTGTTTTCTAATGACTTCTGGCAGTAGTTTTTAAAATTCTTGTTGTTTGTTTTTGGTTTTATTTTGTGTAAAAATAGAACTAAATGAGATGTGTCTTTGCAATTTTTTGCTCTTCGACTAAATAGCCTGTCAACACTCCCTCACACTCCACCTCGCCCCTTGAAAAAAAGAAAAAAGAACAAATTGAGAACGTATGGAACCACAACTCAGAAATCTGAGCATTTTCCATTTCGGCTTTTCTTGGAATAATTTAATGAAAAGCCTGTGCCGTGGTTTTAAATGGCATTGGGATGCCCATCTTTTGTCCCTACCCCTAAGCTCTTGAACATGATTGATGTTCCTTGATTTTAAGCTAGTGAAGATTTACCAGACTTTAAACACCATAGTTGAAGTTATTGGAGGTTTAAAGGGATTAAGCAGGTCCAGCAGCACGTGGAGGTGTATAGTTTTTCTTTTAAATCAGCATTTCCATGTTAAAACCACTTTTCAAGGATTCTCACAGCCTGGGTCTGAATCTTTTTATTTTGGGCAGAGAAGTGAATTTTTAGGTTTTCCCTTATATGGAAAAAAAAAAATCTATCCCTCCATTTCTTCTTGCTTTGTTTTCTGGGTTATGTCTCTGCCCTTCATCTCTTCATCTTCCATGTTTAGCTTCCTCCATCTTCTCTGGGGTTTCCCTTCTCTCTGTTCCTGTCCTCTCTCAAGCGGTTGATCTATTGGGATTCCTCTATGTTCATGTATTTACTGGCTCAACCTCTGACCCATGAACCTAACAGCAGCTGGAGAGAGCCTGACATTTCCTTGGCCCTGGCTTCTTGGTTAGGGGAGCCAAGGGAACCCACTGGCAAGGGGAGGGCTGTGGTGCGTGATAACCACATGCGGGGGAATGCCTCATGCCACAGGGGTGACAGATCCCCATGTTTACACCAGAGGGTGCAATGACTCCGTGGCTGAGAGGGGAGGGCTGAAGTCAGGAGTTCCCAATGAAAGTCCTCATTCAAGAGAAAGCACACAAAATTCCTAGGCAGTTGGGTTTAGGAGAAGCTCTATTGAGGGACATCGAAGGTTCAGGGAACAAAGTGGGTACATGCTCATTGCCATATTCTACCAACGCTGGGAAGAACCAACATTCTTCTCACTGCCAGTAATTATTCTTACCAACCTCCACATCTTGCCTTTCAGGTTTCTTCCAAGTCTTAGCTCTGCCCACCTTGTCAAGTGACTGTGGGTGTGGGGAACATTAACTCATTTTAATATCAGTCTGAACCAGACATTACTGGGAAGGAAATCAGAGAAGTTATTCTAAAGTCGAGTAAAAATAACTTGTGCGAGTACAAGTTATGATTCTACTTATATAAAACCCTAGCAAAGACAAATCTAATGTAGAGTGACAGAAAGCAGACTGGGGGCCATGTTAGGGGAAGATTGACTGAAATGGGGCACAAGATAACATTTTGGGATGCTGGAAATGTGCTTTGTCTTGATTATGATAATGGTTGCATAGGTATATAAAATTGCAAAAACTCATTAAATGTACATTTAAAATGGGTGTAAATACATTTTTAAAAAGCACCTTGATTTTTAAAAATGTATCTGCTGTGCATCCACACTCCTCATTCCCTTTGTTAGCACAAACAATGGAGAACTGAGTATAAATTTTAGAATGTTTCTCAATCATTGGGTGATTGTTCAACCAGCCTATACCAGGTATCCATACAGGGCCTGGGGTCATCCAAAGCAGCAGATAAACACCTAATCAGTTGTAACTGACTTTGGAATGCCTTTTGTGTCTTTACATTGCCCGAGTACCACCTGATTGACAGGGTCAAATGGGAACAGGCAGTCAAGAAATGTAGAAGGGAAGCCAGATGAAACACTTACCAGGGAGAGACAACAAAAGGGTGAATGACCACACAGATAATAAAGAATTGTTGACTTTGTAATGTGAACTGTGCATTGTATAAAAATGTAAAGGGATTGATGATGTGGAGCAGATGCTCATTAGAAATCAAACCAACCACACCGAATGGGCCTGGCATCTGGATAACAGGAGGTTTTCACCAACTCCATCTTTTCCACATCTCTAATTAAATTTTTGATATTGCTTAAGTCAGGCACAGTGCCCTATTCATTCTGACATCCAAATATGCATTTTAAAGTTGGCCAGGCTCACCCAGCGGATGATGTAAATAGATCAAGGATGGAGTTTATATTTAGGACATTTGGATTTTTTTTCCCTGCTGTGTGACCTTCTGAATAAAATCACTTAGTTTATTTATTTGTTCACTTACTCATTTATCCAATAAAATTATCAAGCACCTGTTATAAATCAGACAGTTTTCAAGACACTGGGGATACGTGGCTCTAGGCTTTGCTTTCTTCATTTATAAATGCTCATTCTGGGATTCCATCCTGCCACACTGTGCCAATGGATGTCCTGGGTAGTGACGCTGTCAGGCTCTGAGACCGTCAGTGCTGTGCCTCAATAATAAAGCTGCCTAGGGGGTATAAAAAAGATAGGGGTCCCCTACTTTCTCTGATCTGTATCTTTCCAAAGGGTAATTCCAGGCCACTTAAAGCATCTTTACCATAAAGTTTTATGAAAATGAAATTAGCATTTAGGTTTTGTTTGTTGAAAACATGCCCTTAAAAAACCCTTCTAAGGCAGTTTGGAAATTAATTTCCTATTCCTTCAAAGAACAAATTCATATACAGTTATAAATTAACATTCGATATAGTGCAATAGACCAAGGCTTTTGTCTGGACATTCTCCCTGATTTGCAGTGTTCCTCGTCTTACCCATCCCGTTTTCAAGCAAAATTTAGAAGTCAATAGACACAAAATTGCTTTTTTTTCCTTGAAGTCCTTATCTCTAAGCATACAGATCTGTTTTCTTTCAGATCATCAAAATAACTCTCAGGAGAGTCAAATAGACTTGGATTCAAATTCTATTCTGTCCACTAATATTATGTGACCCAGGAAAAGTTTCCTAACCTTTCTGTGGCTCAGTTTTTTCATTTGGAAGTGAGAATAACAATAGCTACTTTGAGTTGTTGTGTAGTTTAAATAAGATCATGACAGGAAATCGATTGGTGGTTCTTTTTAAAGTGTAGCAGAAATTAAGTCTAGAGATTGAAGAGAAAAAAGTCCACCATGGACTAAGAAGTATTTCACTGATTCTTAGAATGGAGGAACCAGAATCTTCAGCCTTTGCTGAGTGAGTGGCTACTGTGGGGGAATAGCACCTTCAGATTGTTAAATTCAGAAGTACATATTATCTATCTGGGAGCAGGGTTGACATTCTAAAAAGGGAAATAAGTTACCCACATGCCTTTGACCTAAGAATGGGAGAGATTTTTCCTTTAACCCAGCATCCAACTGTAGAAGGAATTCACCTGGAACAATGATGGCGAAAAAATCATGCCCCAGCTAGCTGTGATGGCTAGCTACATCAGCAGATGCCACAGTCAGATTACCTCTGCCTTCCCCTAGGAAAGGTTGACATCTTCTGGCCCTTTCCAAAGTCGGCACTGTTCCACCCAACAGGTCAAAATAAGTGTCACAAAGAGGACTGAGAACCTGAAGATAGAGTGTGCTTGCTGATCCAAGAACAACAGACAACTGGCTCAGGCTATGATTCAAGCTGGTTGGAATTCACAACCAGCAGAACAATGACCACATTCATGAACTGAACTTCTGCTTACTCTCCTGTTCCAAAGTCCTTCATCTTTCCTCCACATGGACAGCCAGCTGTGCTGAGAGATTTGTGGTGTTAGCACCTGGATGTGTTGGATGGACTTGATCACTCTGTAATAAAATCTAACACGAATGACTTAAAAATATAGTGAAAGAATGAAAACTTATTTGTAATTACTAAGAGTACCAAATAAAGCCCACTAGACTGTAGAACTCCACATGGGTAGGGACTATATTTGTCTTTTTTACTGACTTACATCTAGTATCAAGCACAGAGCTTCTTGGGTAACCAACCATCTTAGTTTATCCAGGGCTCTCCTGGTTTTAGCAATGAAAAGTCCTATGTCTCTGAGAACCCCTCAGTCACAGGCAAACAGGAATAAATGGTCACCTAAGCCTGGCACATATTAGGTGCTCAGTAAATTTTTGTCAAAAGAAATAAATAAGTGGTAGAAGTGTAACTAGAATGATAACATAATAAGTTGGATTAACTGCTGTGGATAGGGGTTTACCACCAGCAGATACTGATTGGAGTTTGAGTGTGGTGAAGCCAGCATATTAGTTTGATGGTATACAGGCCCAGTCTTGGCCTTCAAATACCATCTCATTTCTGTCCCTTCTTTTGACCTTAGTTTTTAGATTTCAGCTGTTAGTCAGAACAGGCTGTGCAGTTTCAAAACTGTCAAAGCATGGTCAAAAAAGGACTAGGACTTCTAATGTCTCTTTTCCTACTTTGTAACTTTCCCACTCTATCTACATAGAAGCCAAGTGTTTTAATATGATCCATAATAGACACTTGGGAAGGGAGGAGCTTTTCTCAAATCAAAGTAATTTAAGAATCCTTTATTGAGTGACTGCTCTGGGCAGTGTGCTGGGTGCTCCAGGGCATTCAAAATGAGTGAAATAAGATCTTTGCCCTTATCAACTCTCAATCTAGTGGGGGTATGTGTGAATAAACATACATAATTATTTGTGACATGAAGCAGGTTTGATATATGCACACTAGTTTGATTTTAATTGTGCTCTATGTGAGAGAGGGAGATCAATTTTGAGATATTATGGAACCCCCTTCTTGAAGGAGGTAGGATTTAAGGTGGGCTTTGAAGGAAGCATAGGACTTCAAAAACTGGCTATGGGGTGGTGAGAGAGTAACTTCCCAGGTAGAAGGAAGAGTATGGGTATGACAATTAGTTGCATTAGGCTACTCATTACATAAGTCTGACTATAGGGCCTTAACTAAATGTAGGCATATTATTCTCACATAACAAGCCGTCCAAGGTTAATGCAGCAGCTCCAAGTTATCGATGTCCCAAGCTTCTTTTCTTTTTCTGTTATTTCACCTGTAACTTGAGGCTTTTTGCCTCATGCTCCCAACATGGCTCATCTACTTGAAGCCTCCTGTTTGTGAATCAGGCATGAAAAAGAAGAAACGAAGGTAGGAAAGAAAGAGAAAAGAATGGAGAACAGAGAAAGGAAGAAAGGCATGTGGGAGGGAAAGACTGGGCGTGTATGAGGAGGGCAACCTCTTGCTCCAAATCCCTACCACACTTTTCTGAATCATATCTCATGACAAGAAATGAGTTACGTGACCACCCTAGCTGTAAAGGAGTCAGGGAATGCGAGCATTTTAACTGGACACGTTGCCCTCCTGAATAATATTGCAGTTCTTTTAGTAAAGAGGCTAGAGAGAATGGATTTGGGGCAGGTAATCAACAGTCTCTGTGCCTTTGAGCAGAAGCTTAGGGTTGGGACAGGGCAGAGGTTGCTGGATAAATGAGAATGAAGAGCAGAATCTTGTGCTTGGAATGGAGTGTGTGTGTGTGTGTGTGTGTGTGTGTGTGTGTGAGTGTAGGCAGGACAAGATAGAATGGGGTGGCTTCATGCGATAGTGGAAGAAGTAACCTGAATATAGAATTGGAAAAAGATGAGCCAAATGAAGGAGACAAGTGGCTTTCACCTGGCTGTTTAATTTCTCTGTAAACACTCAAAAACAGCCTAGATGACTGTTTCACATCTTATGGGGTGGCATTCGTTCTTTATTACCAGCCTTTTCCCTCCTCAGTCTCATATCATACAGCACCTTCGATAGAGATATAAAAAAAAGACTTTCAAAACCACACCCTTATGTCAATATCAAAAGAAGATGATAGAAACACTTAAACTATTTTTTTCCTTAAATTCACTTGTTATCTATATTGTAATTTTGTGTTATTATTTATATATCGTAGTGATCAATTCCTTTAATTACTTTGGGCACCATACATATCAACCTTTACCATGAAGCAATTGTGATTTTTGTATTGCTGAATACTAATCAGAAAAAAAATGTACTTATAAAAACAATACTTATAAAAATATACATACATATATATTTCCATATTTTTCACACACATATATACACACACACACATATATTTCCCATATACAGTTGTTTTTCTTTGAGAGTTGGATTCGTTCTTCAGCTTTCAAATTTCTTTTGTATATTGGTATAGTTTTGCTTTGGTCACTCTCTAAGCTACAGCTCTGAACAATTTTCCAATTGTTTGTTTTGGCTCAAGCCTCGCTTTCTTTCAGGATAATAGTTTCTGTAGATAACTTTAAGCATAAAGAATAGTTGAAGAACCACAAAGAACTTACTAGTATTAGAGGAAGTTATAATGTTGTTATTACTCTAAGTCAGAAGTCAGCAAACCTTTTTTTTTTGTAAAGGGCCAGATAGCAAATATTTTTCACTTTGCAGGCCATATAGCCTCTGTTCCAACTACTCAGCTTTGTCATCATAGCCCAAGAACAGCCAGCCATAGACACTAAGGAAATGAATGAGCATGGCTGTGTTCCAATAAAACTTTACAAGACTCCTGCTCTAAGTGAACAACAGGAAGAGAGCCTTTCTTTCTCTATACCTCTTTCTGTCTCTCTCTCCCCCCTTATCACCATCTTTCTTCCATTTCTGTCTTTATTTCTTTCTCATTCTAACCTCTGTTTCTCACTTTCTTTTCCACATCTCGATTCCTTTCTTGTCACTTGCTACAAGTCATTTCTCCGAGGGATGCTTGGCAGATCCTCCTAACCTCTTGAGATGGCATTTGAGAGGAAACTTTGCTCTTCCTTGAGTCCACTTGGTGACACAGAGAGGCTCCTGGGCTGCCTGGATTATGTGTCTGGTCACTTCTTAAACACATGTAACTCTTCTTGAGTAGCTTAAGATATGCTTTAGTTTACTCGCTGAGAAATTCCTTCTGGCTTCCTCAGACATGAATCTCTGAAACTGAAGTGTGTTTGAATGTTCTTTAGTCTTTTTGAGTGCCCCCATCTCTTCAGGAGAGATGAGACTGACAGGGAGCATGGATGTAGAGTCTATGAGGATAACTTCCTTAGGTTCTGGAAGAAATCTGTATTACTTTACCTGCTGCAGATTTCCTCATCCAGGCAAGTTTTTTGGCCATCACATGCTGCTCCCAAACACAGGATGAGAGGGAATGGGCTTCAATTGCAGCAGGAAAGATTAAGAGCAGAGGTCAGGAAGAACCTTGGTTCTGTAACAACTGTATATCAAGCAAGGCCAAGACCAAGGGATGTTTTGGCATTCCCTTGGAATTGTTAAAAGAACAGGACAGATTACTTCCTATGCTCACTCTAAACAGAAAATAGTGTGACAAAGGAAACAGCTTTGTGTTAGAAATTTCCTGTGTAGTATGGGCTGAGGGCTGGGAATCAAGATTTGAGGCCTGAATATCTTCCATCAGCTTCCTCTACGCAGGCCGACCCTCAGGATACTGGCTGATCATCGCAACGGGGAAGGCCACCTGTCCTTCCAGTTTCTTAGTGATGCTGATGGTTTTCCAGCTTCAGAATTTTCTGTTCCTCTCTTTTCCTCTCAGCTGTGTCCTTCACCTCTGCATAACTAGCTCCTTTTTAAAAAATAAAACAAAATAAATACTTGGAAAGTTGGCCATCCAGTCCCGCTACTGTCTTATTTTCTTTTTTCACTGCTGAAACTTTGTGAGTGGATGATTCAGCTCTGCTGCTTCCCCTCTCTTTCACCACTCACTCCTGTCCTGTCCACAGTCAGGTTCTACCCTCTGCTTCGTTCTCTCACCACATAACTCTCTCCTACATTTGGGGTCCACCTCTTTTTTCTCTCTCTCAAGTCCCTTGTAACCTGCCACTTACCCAGATTCTGTCTCTATGTCCCAGTCCTTATTGCCTCTCACTCTGAGGCATCTGACTTTTTTGACCCATTTGCCTCCTGACACCCTCTTGTTTCTTGATTCCATGGCCAACATGTTCCTGTGACTTGTCTCTCTCTGGCCTTTCTTTCTTTCGTTCTTTTCTTCTTTTTCTTTCTTTCTTTTTCTTTTTCTTTTTTTCTTTTTTTTTTAACATATTAACTTTACTTCTCCACTTTCTCCGGGAAAGGCAGTTGGCAAGCTGTTGTAGAAATTCAAGATTACAGAGCCGAAGGCTGGGCTAAGAAGACATTAGATGACATTTCAAAGGAAGACTCTGACTTAATGACAGCATGGATGCGAGAAGTAGAGGAGGCTGATGAGCCAAGCAAGTCTCCCAGGGTTCTAGTCTTTGGAACTGGAATAATGACGTCAGGAGAGTCAGGAAGAGGTGCCAGTTCTAAGGCAATTTGATTTGAGTAGAAGGCAGGACGTACAAGTGGATAATATGTCTAAAGAGGAAAGTTAATGGAAATGGATAGAAAACCTTTTATCTCATTTGCTCTTGCTGCCTCAGCCAGCTCCTAGCTCCTTAATCAATATTTCCAGCTCCCAAGCCCTCTCAGGCTCTGCGCTGACAGTCCTAATTGCTGATTGGACATTAACACCTGGATGCCCATCATCACTTCAGACTCCTCAGGTAAGAGGAAATGTGTTACAGTCAGCAGCATGAATAACTGGCCTAGGAGTCATGAGTTCTAGGGGCTGCTGTGTGACTCTGGGCAAGTCACTTTACTCTCTAGTTTGTAGTTTTCTCATTGATAAAATGAGGGGTTAGACTAAGTGATATTTTATTTAATCATCTTTCTTCAGATTTGTTTCTCTCCTAGATTTTTTTTTCTTCAATTAGGCATGCCATCATTCTCTTAGTTACCTAGTACCCAGAGATATCTTGAACTCTGTTCATCATCCAATCTTCGTCCCTGCCCACACCTCTTCCACTCCACATACAAGCCATTAACACGTGCTATTGTTTTTTTTTCTTGTTGACTTCCGCAGCTTTATGTTTCAGTCTCACAGCCACAGCCTCTCTGAGGTGCTTACCACCTTGCTCCTAGACTATTTCTATAGACTCCGAACTCCTTGTTTTCTTGGCTCATCTACCTTTCTAAACACTTCTTCCATCCTGTGCCCTTCCTCCTTAAATCTTCAAAAATGGGCAGAGAGGAGGGGGTGTCTGTCAACATTACCTGAGAGTTTTTCCTAAATACTCATACTTGAACATTTCTCCACCCTCCTCCACCCTGACATTCTTGTGCATCATGTGAAAAAGAGTCCCCAGGTGACTATTTTTCCTCTCTTTCTCCTCACTGTAAAGAATTCACATTATGAAATTTAAATATTTCAATATTACATATATATTTTGTAGACCATCAAAATTCCATATAATCCCCTCAAGGTAACTGCTATTTCCTTGTGAGCAGATATAGCTTTACTCCATTATTTTAAAAAAGTTTGTTTTTTTAAAAATAGCTTTGTCGAGTTATGATTGACATTTTATAAATTGCATGTATTTAAAGACCACAATTTGATCAGTTTTGACATAAGCATACACCTATGAAACCATTGCCACAATCAAGAACATATCCATCACCTCCAAAAGTTTCATTGTTCTCCTTTGTCATCCACCCTCAAACTCCTCCTTTCCCAGTGTCCCTCTCTGTAAATAATGGTTTTTTAAACTTCAGTTTCCAGATCTTTATTGCTAGTGTATAGAAATAAGATTTATTTTTTATGTTGGTCTTATATCCTGAAATCTTGCTAAACACATTAGTTCTAGTGGCATTCTGATAGATTTCATGGAATTTTCTAAGTA
>NW_011888782.1:22980165-22985069 GCF_000151845.1 Pteropus vampyrus | reverse complement strand
CACTGTAAAGAATTCACATTATGAAATTTAAATATTTCAATATTACATATATATTTTGTAGACCATCAAAATTCCATATAATCCCCTCAAGGTAACTGCTATTTCCTTGTGAGCAGATATAGCTTTACTCCATTATTTTAAAAAAGTTTGTTTTTTTAAAAATAGCTTTGTCGAGTTATGATTGACATTTTATAAATTGCATGTATTTAAAGACCACAATTTGATCAGTTTTGACATAAGCATACACCTATGAAACCATTGCCACAATCAAGAACATATCCATCACCTCCAAAAGTTTCATTGTTCTCCTTTGTCATCCACCCTCAAACTCCTCCTTTCCCAGTGTCCCTCTCTGTAAATAATGGTTTTTTAAACTTCAGTTTCCAGATCTTTATTGCTAGTGTATAGAAATAAGATTTATTTTTTATGTTGGTCTTATATCCTGAAATCTTGCTAAACACATTAGTTCTAGTGGCATTCTGATAGATTTCATGGAATTTTCTAAGTATACAATTATGTTTATGAATACAGTTTTACCGCTTTCCAATTTAAATGCCTTTAATTTCTTTTTCTTTCCTTATTGTACTGTTTAAAACATCCAGTACAATACTGAATAGGAGTGAAAGGAGACATCCTTTCTTTGTTCTTAGAGAGAAAGAGTTCAGTCTTTCACCATTAAGTATGATATCAGTTAAAGGATTTTTGGTAGATGCCCTTTATTAAGTTGAGGAAGTTCCTTCCATTCCTAGTTTGCTGAGAGTTTCGGTCAGAAATGGCTGTTGTATTTTGTCAAATGCATTTCCTACAGCTATGAGATGATCATATGGTTTTTCTTTTTTAGTATGGTATGTATTTAATTTTCTAGGGCTGCTGTAACAAAGTACCACAAGTTGGGACTTAAAAGAATAGAAATTTATTCTGTCCCAGTTATGGAGGCTAGAGGTCCAAATCAAAGTGTCGGCAGGGCCATTCTCCCTCTAAAGACCTTATTTCCAAATAAGATCACATTCACAGTTACCAGGAGTTAGGACTTCAACATATCCTTTTGGGAGACACAATTCAACCCATAACATATGGTAAATTACATTGATAGATTTTCAAATGTCAAACCAACTCTGCATCCTTGAGAGAAACCACTTTGCTTTGCCATGATGTATTACCCTTTTTATATACTATCTGATTTGATTTGCTAAAATTTTATTAGAATTTTGCATCTATGTTCATGGTAGATAGCGGTCTGTAGTTTTTCTTTCTCTTAATTGGTCTTTGTTTAGTTTTGGCATCAGAATAATGCTGGCTTATAGGAATAGTTGGAAAATATTCCCTATTCTTCATTTTTATGGAATAGTGAGTGTGGATTTGCTGGTATTTCTTATTACTTCCTTAAATGTTTCACAGAATTCACAAGTGAAGCCATGTGGGTCATGTATTTTCTTTGTGGGAAGCTTTAAAGCTACACATTTAATTTCTTTAGTAGACATATGGCTATTTAAATTATCTACTTTTTCTTGAGTAAGCTTTGGTAGTTTGTGTCTTTCAAAAAATTTGTCCATTTTATGTAAGTTGTCAAATTTATTGGTATAACATTGTTTATACTATTCCTTTATTATTCTTTTTATATCTCTATAACATAATGATTCCACCTCTCTCATTCCTGCTAATAGTAATCTGATTCTTCTCTCTCGTTTCCTTATTTCAGTCTGGCTAGAGGTTTATAAATTTTACTGATCTCAGAGAACCCATTTTTGGATTCATCTATTTTTCTCTTTTGTTTCTCTGTTATCTATTTCATTGCTTTTGGCTCTGATCTATAAAAATTTGTTTGTCTGCTTTGGGTTTCATTTGCTTTTAAGGTAGAACAGGAGATAATTGATTTGAGACCTTTATTTACAAAATATTTCAGGCATCTAAATTTCCCTCTAAGTGCTGCTTTAGCTGTATCCCACAGATATTTATATGATGTGTTTTCATTTTTATTCACTTTAAAAGTGTTTCTAATATCCCCTTTGAGTTCTTTGTCGACTGTGGATTATTTAAAAGTATGTCATTCAGTTTCCAAATATGTTTTCTGGGGGGGTTTCAATAATTGTTATTGATTTCTAATTTAATTCTATGGTGCTCAGAGAACATACTTTATGATTTTTAAGAAAACAACTGAGGAATAATTTGCATACCACTGTGCATGGTGGTCTTAATCCTTTTAAATTATGGAGACTTGTTTTATGGCTTTGCATATAGTTTATTTTGATAAATGTTACCTGTGCACTTGAAAAAAATGTGCATTTGCTGTTATCGAGTGGACTATTATGTAAATGTCAGTGAGGTTAAGTTAGTTGATAGCACTGTTCATATCTTCCATGCTCTTACTGATAATCTTTCTCCTAATTTGATCAATTATTGAGGCAGATACTAAAATCTTTGACTATAATTATGAATTTGTCTATTTCTCCTTGTAGTCCTACCAGTCCTATAGTTTAGCTTCAAATATTTCGAAACTCTTGTAAAATGCAAAAACTTTTAGAGTTGTATGTCCAATTGATGAATTGAAATGTCCCTCTTTATCTCTGGTAATAGTCTTTGCTCTGAAATCTTTGTCTGTTAATTAATTTAGCTATTAATATAGCTAAAAACATTTAAAATTTCAATAGAAATTGCCAAATTTTCCCTCATTATATGAGGTTATCTCTCATTCTGGTCCACGTTTATTGAGATTTTGATATGAACTTTCCTCTAAACATGTAATGTTTCTTCTTAGTTTGGGATGAGATAAATTCTTGCCATGCCTCTGGTTTTCTATCTTGACAACGGTGACAGTCAGTAGCAGCTCTGCCATCATGTGTGTGTGTGTGGGAGTACAGGCCAGGGTTTAGTCATGGGGTTAGAGAGAGGCAAAATTTAGAAAAGACAAGTGAGAAACACTTTCATTGTCAGAGAAAATGGTAGGTGGAAGCATCAGGCTTCTTTAAGGCAGTTCAAGATATCAGGGTCAGATAAATTAGATATTATAGCAGTTAATTTGTGACCTCAGAGTCACTATTAATAATTTTTAAGAAATAGGGTCTGATAGCTATACCCAAGCTTGGAGGCAAGTAACTGTGCTTTTTTTTTTTTTTTAATGTGTAAAAAACCAAACCAAACAAACAAAAAACATTTTCGACATTCATTAAAGGAAGTGATAAGTACAAGGAGCCAGAAAGGGTTCACTAAAAACTTATTTCATTCAACCTATTTGCTGTTAGACTTTACCCAGTTGGTAGGTCTGGAAATGTTCTAGGTGCTTTGACCCGGAGAGAGCTGGAAGTAGGTTGCCAGAGACAAACAGATCCAGAAGATTCTGGCTGGTGGGTACCAGGCCATGAACTTGAGACAAGGACCTGGTTTTCTTATTAGGAGTGTTTAACACATTAGGTCCGGCTACAGCCTCTCCATCTGTCTGAATGAAGCAGCAGCAACCCTCCTCCCCTCTCCACCCAACACACCACATTAAGTACTCACGTCTAAAGAGCCTGTTTTGTAGGCTCTGCAGTCACTAGAACTATAAACAGAATACTGGCTAATTATTGTTTAATTATTGCTTAAAAACCAATTGGCACAATACAATCACTGCATTAATTACCCCATACAGCATCTGCTTTCTTTTTTTGCCGTCATCCCTATTCCTCTCCAGCCCCTCTCCCCTCTTTAATTGAAATTCAGCTTGCTGTAACACCTCCTTTCCCCCGGCCAACTGGATCTCTCCATTGACACGAGGGAAGAGAACAAAACAGAGAAAGCCCTGGGGATTAGGGAGTTTTGACAGCTGTCCAAGAGAAGCGCTGATACGGGCCAAGTACCGAGGTAGGACAGAGACAAACGAGAGACAGAAGAGTGACAGAGGGAGGGAGATAGGCAGGAAAACGTCGCAAGAGAAATGAACTGGACAAAGAGTCACAGAGACAGGCAGAGATGTTTAAGGGGGCACTGAAAAGAGGAAAAGAGAAGAAAATAGCTAAAAAAGAGAGGAACTATGGGGAGATAGGGAGGAAAATGCGAGAGGGGCTCAGGAGGGGAGGAAGACAAGACAGGAGAGGGGTTGTCAGGCAGGGGGAGAAAAAAGTCCAGCCTCTAGCGACAAGTCAGTCCGGTTTAGGGACGGGTCTGAGCGGGAGGCAGACAAGCAGCCTGGGGGTCCCCCTCACACACCTGGGAGCCGGGTGGGGCCCGCAGCACGGACGGCATGAGGGGAGAGGCTGAGGGCGCCGCGCTGGGGCGGCAGAGCCCGGGGCGAGCCCCGTGTGCGCCCCGCGGCCCCGCCCCCTCCCCGGCCGCCTCCTTCGCGGGGCTTTTCCTGCGGGGCTCAGGAAGCCGGCCTAGCACCGCCACGAACAATAGCCCGGGGTCGGCGCTCGGCTCCCGGAGAGGCCGGCGCCGGGCCGCGGGGGAGGGGGGCGTCCGCGCCGCCGGGGGTCCGCCGCGAACCCCCGGCCCGGGCCGCAGCTTCAGTTCAGCTCGGCGCTGCCCGGGTCATTGTTGGCCGGGACTAGGGAGCGGGAGCCGGAGGAGGAGCTGGGGAGGCGGCGGCGGCGGCGGCGGCGGCGGGGGCCACAGGGGGAGCCAGAGAGCGGGCGAGAGAGAGAGGGAGGGAGGGAGGAGGTAGAGACAGGGAGGGTAGGAGGGAGGAGGAAAAATAAGAGGAGAGCCGAGCAGGGCTGAACAATAGAGACAGGCAGACGGGCGAGGAGGAGAGCCAGCTGCCGCTGCTGGGGGAGAGCGGGCGCCCAGGCAGCCCGGACCCCAGCCCCGGGCCTCGGCCCCAACCAGACAGCAGGCGGCCAGCGCCCCCAGGGAAGGGGTGCCATGGGGGAGCCGGCAGCAGGCGCCCCCAGCCCGCCGCGCGCCTCTGCCTGAGGGAGGCTTGGCGTCCT
>NW_011888782.1:22974883-22980115 GCF_000151845.1 Pteropus vampyrus | reverse complement strand
CGGCGCGGAGCAGCCCTCGGCCCCAGGCTTCGCCGGCCCCCGGCTGCCCGCGGACGCCCTCCCCCAGTCATGAACCCCCTGGAGGGGGCAGCGGAGGAAGGAGGGGCAGCCGACTCGGACGTGGACGCCTTTTTCCGGACAGGTAGGCAGGGCAGGGCGCGGGCAGCCGGGGGCAGGGCCGCTGCCTGGGACGCGGCGTTCCGGACAAGTTTGGGAAAGGAGGGCTGTTGCTGGGGTGTGCGTGTTGGGGGGGGCAGTCCCCCTCGTCCAGGCTGGAGTTGCCGAGATTCTTGTTGTTATGGCAATGCTGGTCGCCTTTCGGGGACGGGTGGGGGCTGGGATCTCCGTGCCCCTCGGCGTTCATCCCACTTAGGGGAGTCTGTGGTGGGGAGGCGGGAGGCGGGAGGCTGTCCCCTCCGCCGCCTTCTCCCGGAGCGCGGGATGGGGCGATGTTGGATTACTTTGCAGCGTGCGGCTCCAGCTCTACCTGCGTCCCCGGCCCCTCCCTCGGTCCTCGCCCTTCCCACAGCCCAGCGCCTGTCAGCCCCGCTCCCGCCGCCCTGGCCTGGCAACCCTTCTCGGGCCAGGGGTCCGGGGCCGTGATGTGCAAAAAGGGGGGCCTTGGGGACCCGGAGTCACGCAGGCTGCAGACTGACAGGAGCGGGGCGGACCCAAGACGGTCATGCCGGGTGCGTGTGGGAAGTCAGCATCTCAGACTTGAGAAAGGCAGACCGCGCTGGAGGACGGTGGGCGCCTCGGACCTCTTTCTTGTCCTCCTCTTCTCTAGTTCTGGGAACGGATGAGCTTTTCATAAGAATCACTCATTCCTGGAAGTGTGAGTTAGCGTCCCCCTCATACACACCCACTGAATCTTTGCTTGCTTGTGGTTTGTAGAACCCCCAGATCTGTCTTTCCAGCTGTTTGCAGCCTTGCCACCTCCCGTCACCCAGGTTTATAGCTTCTCCTGTTGCCTGACTACAGCGCCCCTTCCCCAGAACAGATGCAGACCATCCTCATCTCTCGCCACCTGTGGCCCTTTTTCTCTGATTGCTAGGGATTCCCCATCTCCCTTTTGCCTGTGGCTTCCACTAACTCGGTAGGTACAGCTACTCATCTATCCTGTCTGGAACCATTTTGTCTGGAATCTTTGTCCCAAGGAGTCCAATAAATTATGAGGCCCCTGAGCTTCTACCCTCTTTCCTAAGTTGGATTACAGGACATGAACTGGTGGGGTCAGGGATCAGGTTAGCTCTGAAGGCTCCCTGCACATCCATCTGTTTCCTAACCTCATTGACTTGCCCTGGAGGTCATCTCTAGGGAAGGGACTGGAGTGCTTTGTTGGGGAGACTTGTGGCTTTAGAAGTCAAGACTTGATTGGCCCATATGTTCATTTTCTAGTGGGTCTGGAAGGGAAAGCACTGGAGGACAGGAGCGGATGCCAGGACCTGGGGAAAGCAGAAAGGAGCCCCTGTTACCTGCTGCTGCTTCCCAGGCTCAGCTATATCTCCCTCCCTCCTTCCTTTTCCCCAGACACGATTCTACACACACATTCTCTCCCCCTCACTCTGTCTTCTGTGTGACGCACGCACGCACACACACACACACTGCCCAGGACCCAAAGCATGGATTCTGAAGTGCATATGGGGAACCAGCATCTCAGTCTTGACCTGAGTGTATAGCCTACCATCTAGAGTAGAGTTTCTGGGGGGTAAGTGATGTCTGGAAATATTCACCAGGAGGTCTTCCTGACCCCTCTTGCCTCCCATCTGGGTCAGAAGCATGCCTTTTCTTAGCTCTGGGGAAAACTGGAAGTGGGAGCCTTCCTACTTTCCCTTTCTGGATCCCACTTTCAACTTTTAGTGTCCACTCCTCCTTTCCCTTTCCTATCATCCAAACACCAGTTCCCGTCCATTCCCTCTCTCAGGCCCTTGGAGCAGAGCTCAGTTTCTGGAGGGTTGCTAATTTCTGACAAATGAATTCACGCAGTGTTAATGGTGTTAATGGCCTATAATGGTCCAATGTGTTACTTTTCCCAGGGCTTTTCAAAACACAACCTGGGGCTTACATTGTCTAGCCCTGGCTCAAATCGCAGAGTAAATAGCAGATTCCTGTGGGACTCCGGTTGGGGATATTCCTCCTTGGGCAGCCTTGTTGAAGGGGGGCTAAGTCTGATGTGCATTTAAAATCAGAGAAAGGTGAAACCCTCAAAGCATAAGGCTGGAAATGACTGGTGACCTGTAACAAGTTGCAAGGAGTGCAGGCTACCTGTGGTCTTTCATGGGAACACCATCCAACCTGTGGCTCTCTGTGCTCCACTTCCTGATTTTACCCCCTTTTAATCTCTAGCCTAGGAATTCTTAAGCCTGGAAAAGGCCATATTTCTTAACCTTCTCCCTTCTAATTCCCCTCTGGGATATAGCACTATACCTTGTAGGCTGGATGTTGTAAGTTTATTCAGTTGCACAACTGAGAAAACTTCAAACAAATTCTCAAAGACCCTAGTGCCAGGGTTACCCTTTTATTTCTTGTGGAAAATTTTGCACAAAGACCAGACTGGCAATTGCTTTGTCAAAATCCTGACATACTGTGCCTTTAATTAAGTATGTTTTGAATAATTCTGTCATTTTGGTTCCTTACTTGTCATCTTCTGATTACTTTGGTATTTCAGTTCTCTTGACCAAGTGATTAAGCTAGATTTCCTAAATCTTACTTCCCTGCATACACATGGACACACACACACACAGACACACACCCCAGCCCACTACTCTTAGAGATTAATGGATTCCATATCGTCTTCCTGGGAATTCTTTGTTCCAAGTCTGGGAAAGTGTGTCTCAATAATTTTATTGATCATGGCTGTGAGGTAGAGAAGGGGAAATATGGAATCTCAGAACTGTGAATAGGAACCAACTGGAACAGAAAATCAACAAGGACTTTTTAACTCCTGCTAGGAGCCTTCTGCTATTCAGGATGCTATGGAATGCAAACAAAATATTCAAAGTGGTCTCTGCCTTTGAAGAACTTTTCAAAGAAGATTGATGATTATTGCTCAGAGATTAATCGCTAAACATCATGGTGTTATAGGATAAGCAGTTGACAACTACAGAGGAGTGGAACCGAGAGTCACCCTTGAATGAATAATGGGGATGAGGAGTGGGAGGAACAGTGTGGGCAAAGGCATAGGGAGGTTGGGACATTGCCATTGAGGATTTTGGGCTGACTAAATGGAAGGTGTAGGTTGGGGAGGTATGGGAAATAGGATTGGATAAGTAGGGGAGGGCCAGGTAGGGAAAGTGTTGGAAGCCCAAGAGAAGAGTTTGGATTTTATTCAAGGTCAGTGGGGAGTCATTTTAGGTTCTTGAGTAAGGGCATATCTTGAAGAAAGTGGTATTTGGAAAGGTTAATCTGGAGGTAGTACGACTGATGAAGTGGAGAAGAGAGGGAAAGAATCCAGGGAGATGCAAAAGTGATCCAGAGCTAAGGGGGAAAGGGCAAGCTTGGTCTAGGTTGGTGGCAGAAAGGATGCGGAGTTAAGGACAACACTGAGAAACATTTTCAAAGGCAGAAATGTGGAGATTTATTGACAAACTAGTTGGGAAGGGGCGGTACAGAAAATTAAGCCCACGAGGAGACAGTCGTAGCTTGGTTGAGTGTAGAGGACTGATAGTGTCCCGACTGACGTAGTCTGATTGAAGACAGGAGCCGGTTTTGCAGGTAATGTTAGCTTCAGATGTGAAGAATTGGAGGTGACTGAGGAACATCTAGGTGGAGTTGTTTTATGAGAAATGTGGGACTCAAGATAGGAGCATAGGTAGGAGGTTAAAGTTGGCAAGGCGGACTTGGAATCCTTCTGCATCAAGACTGGAAGCAACTGAAGCTTTGGAACTGCATTTGCTCTCGGAGGGGCTGGAGGAAAGTGGGAAGGGCGAAAGTTTGAATTTGGGGGAGATACCCTTATTTAGGTAGTGGCAGCAAAGGAGACTTGATCCTGGAGATGCCAGATAGTCAAGCGTGGTTTCCGATGTGATGACAAGCCACAGACAGATTGAGCAGGGGGAGCGCTGGGTCATTGTCACTGGATGTGATAAGAAGAAGGCCACTGGGAACTATTGGGAGCCCAGTATTAGAAGAGGCATTCAGAATAGGGATTTGGGGTGCTGGGTAGGAAGCAGTTACTTGGGGGGTATCAGTGAAAAGAAAAAGAGATTGGGTGCTAGTCAAAAGGGGATGTTAGCATCAAGAAAAGGAGTTTTCAATATTTTTTTGCCAAAGTCATTAACAGGTTTGGAGGCCAAGGGGAGAAGTATATGGGTAGAAAAAACTGAAGTAAGATTGACTGTTGAGTCAGGTCCTGAAGAGGTGAGAAAGAATAGATTCTCTAACAAAAACAAGAGCTTAGCCTTGGTGACAGAGAAGAAACCTCTTTCCTTAAGACTCAGAGGAAAACAAGAGGATAAGTGAAAAGAGATTGAAGTGGAATTACCTTAAGAGGTTGATGTGGAAATGCCTTCTACCTCTGTCTTCCTGTTGAGCCTTGTCCTGTGAGTCCAGACATTTTTCTAAAGTTATCATTTATTCATTCTTTTATTCGACAAATAGTTTTTAAGCATATGTTGTGCATCATGCAAAGTTTCAGGTGCTAGTGCTATATCAGTGAAAAACAAAAACTACAAAGTAAAAACAAAACAAAAACAAGAACAAAAAACTACCCTTATGGAGCAACCTAGTTAAAGGAGACAAAATTAATAAGTATAATAAATGCTATAACATTGATTGTGATAAGGCTCAGAGCTAAATCTGGCTCTTCTATAGTGACTATACAGGTTTTTATGGAATGCACTTTTGTATTAGCCTCATTTGTAGCTCAAGTTTTCTGTCTACTTCCCCCCCACCCCACCCCTCCTCTTTCTCATCACTTTTTCAACTGGAGTGTTTGTTGTTACTTGGACTTCAGCCAGCCTCAAACTCAGCTCTGCATTGTCTTTCCAACTCCCCAAACAAGCTTCTGCTCTTGCCTTCTTTAATTCTGTAAGTGCCATGACCCTCTCTCAGTCGTGATATTTAAAACCTTAGTGCTGTGAGGAGTCTCTCCTCTAACAAGTCCTTTTGAATGATCTTTCATAGCTAGCCCTCATTGTTCAGCCGCAGGACCTCTGCCCTAGGCCAGGACCCACCTTGGGACTTATGGACTACTTCAGTGGCCTTCATTTTTGTCTTTTGGAATCTACTCCA
>NW_011888782.1:22944925-22973818 GCF_000151845.1 Pteropus vampyrus | reverse complement strand
CTTTTCAAAGTTCTTTTTGGAACTTGGCAGTTTACTTCTGGAGATAGAATGGTGTAGTCCGGTGGTTCTCAACTGGGGGCAGATTTGTCCCCCAGGGAACATTTGTCAATGTATGAAGACATTTTTGTTTTTGGTTGTTGCAACTCAGGGAGGGGAGTTGCTACAGGCATCTAGTGGGTAGAGGTCTAGGATCCTGCTAAACATCTTATAATGCACAGGATCATAGAGAATTATCCAGTCTCAAAATGTCAATAGTGCTGAGGTCGAGAAACCCTGTGTAGTCGAAATCGTGGGCTTGTATAAGATAGTCTCAGCGCTAACTGGGAGTAGATTCCTAGGTAAATTATTTAATTTCTCTCAATCCTCAGTCTTCTGCAAAATGGGACTAATAATGCTTTACAGATTGAGAGGATTAAATAGAAAAAAATGTGTAAAAAGCATTTAGCAGTTTCCAACACACAGTAGGAGCACAAGAAATCCTAGCTGTTCTTGTTGTTCCTGCCGTTTTAATTTATTAAGTGAATGTGATAGGGCAGAGGCTGGGGAATCTCTCGAATGGGTGCTATGCAGGGCTTCTGACATTGGGTGGGAGAGGGTGCCAGAGAGGCAGCCTGATGGAGCACAGGGAGCCTGTCTGTGGAATCAGAAGGCTAGGGTTTGGGCCTCAGCTCTCTTTCATTCAGTCATTTAACGATTCGTTTGACAAAATACTTGTCCAGTGCCTACTGTGGCCATATACTATGCTATGGAAATGTATAAAATCATTACAAGAAAGAATAAAGAACAGGAAGAGAAATGGATACAAATGTACTACCCCCTCAGGGAGCACTTGGATTTAAGGGGTGGGAAAGGAAGGAAAAATAAGCCTGCGAAGAAGGCTAAGAAGGTCAGGCAAGAGAGCAGGAGGTAAATACTCCCCTTTGCTCTCTACTTATCTGAATGATTTGGACAAGTGACTTTAACATTTTTGCAAGATGAGGATAATACCCCTCCCTGCTGTAGGGCTTTTGAGAGACTCAAATAAGATACTATATGTGAAAGGTCTTTATAAGTTGTATAGTTCTATCCAAGTATATGTAGATAGTTCCTTCCAAATCGAACATTCTATTACTCTAAGTGCCTCTTCTGACAAGTGCTATTTTATTTAATCTGACCTCCATGGGACCTTTCCAGCCCAGGAAGAGAGCAATCTTTCTTAATTTTGTTTTCCATGGGACTGGATGAGGCATCCTTTTTGCACACGCAGGGCACTTCTATTTTCTCCCTCGCAAAAGTATAAAAATGCCAGCCCCCAGGCCCTGGCTCCATGCCATCTGGAGGAACCTGGCAAGAATGGAGTTCTTTCTTCTGCCAAGCCTCAGGTGGGTGCAGTGAATCAGCCCCTTCCTGCTCCTTCTCTGTCTGCATGCAGTTCAGACTCCTCCTGCCACTCCTTTGTGTGTGAATGACTGGCAACAAAATAACTAGGAAATGATTGACAGCCACAGGGCTGTTGGATCAATATTGCTGCTTGAAATCTTGTCTGCTGAAGAGTGAGGAAACGGGAAGAATCAACTGGTAGGACAGAGGAATTAAGAGAAGTAAAGAAGAAACTGTTGGAGAATTAGCTTCATCTCTCCTTAGGTGGGAAGGGAGCTGGACATTAGCTGGAAAACATGAAGGATAAACAGATAGGAGTGAAAAGTGGTAGACAAGCTGAGTTCTTGAGGAAGTGGTTACTTCTCGAGCTGAGACTTGAAGGATGGGTAGGATTTGGATTGAAAAGTGTTATGTTTCCAGGTTGGACCAGTGTTAGAAGGAGGTGCGAACATCCATGACACATTTGGGGCCGTAAGTGGTCCAGTTTATATGACTCAGAGGATGCAGGTGGAGGATCAATGGGAGATAAAACTCAGAAGGCGGTGGAGACCAGGTCAACTGATTGCTTCATTTATCAACATTTACTGGGCTCCTGGATCATAAAGGACTTTGAGTGGCAGGCCAAGGAATTTGGCCTTTCAGTTTGCTTTTGGGAGACATTAAAACATTCCGAATGGGGTGCTGACATCAAGAAGATAAATCTGGCCGCCCTGTTGATTAGAGTTGGTGAGGACTGCTGGCCAGTGCAGGATTAGGAGACTACTGTGTTAGGTAAGGAGGGTCAGAACTTGAGATGCCCTGGTGGAAATGGAGGGGAGGGGATGGATATGTGAGGGACCTCGTGGAGGTAGAGTTTATAGGACTTGGCAACTTGGATATAGAAATGTCAAGGAAATCAAAAATTGCTCCAAAGCTTAGAGCCTGGGTGATTGGGAGGATGGGTATACCCTAAATGAATATCAGGAGTTAGAATGAGGACAAGCAGCTGTGGGGAGGCAGGAGGAGAGAGAGGATTTGGGAATTTACTTTGGGACATGTTGCATTTCAGGTGTCAGTGAAATAGCTAAGGGAGGTGTTTGATTCCGTAGGTGGATTACGAAGAGAGTCTGGAGCTTTGGAGGGAGGCCAGAGTCGGAAATATAGATTTGGGAGACATCCGTAAGAAGCTGTGGCTGGAGCTATCAGAATAGATGAGATAATAAATGAAAAGCATATATAGACTTAAGGGCAGAGGGCCAAGGACAGAGCTGTAGACTCAAGTGAAAGGCTGGAGGAGAACCAGGCCAGAGCAGAAAAACAGGTCATCAACAGGGCCTAATGCTGCAGAGAGGTCGAGGGAGAGGGGACTGAGCAGACCCCCTTGGTTCTGGAAATTAGGAGATCATTGGTAACTTTTGAAATTATGTATGGGAGGTAGAATTCAAATTGCAAGGGGAATGGGGAGTGAGTGGATGGGGAGGAAGTGGTGGGAGTGCATATAGATAACTCTTTGGAAAGGTTTGACTGTGAAGGGAAGGTTAAAAATAGTAAGATAGTTGGAGATGGATAGCAAAGTTAAGGGGAGTCTTTTTTTAGGTAGAGAAGATATATGAATATCTAGAGGTTGGGGAGGAGGGAGAAGGCAGGCATGAGAAAAGGAATGAATGTTTAGGAGAGAGAGGAGCAATCGATGGAGGAAAGTTCTGAATGAGCCTGAAGGGGTGGATCTCAATGTCAGCTGCAGGGTGATCTTTGAGCTGGAGGAGCACACTGCAGGGAGGCAGACTTTAGTAAAGTAGCTGGCCTGCAAGGACCTCAGCTGAGAGTATAGTGCGCCTGATCAACAGTTCCAGTAGAGAGAGCATCAGCTTGCTTAGAGATTCAGAGGTTAGTGGTGCCATGCTTGGGGAAGGTGGTGTAAGCTCCTCAGCTGTGAAACGGTGGAGCTAGGTTGACATGGCCCTCGAATTCACTTATGCAGAGAAGATGAAAAGAAGTCCAGGAGATCTCAAATTAGCAATTCTTTTAGAAATGCTGGTGGCTTCCTTTTGCAGGCTGAGGTGGGATTTGCTCCAGGCTATATAGTGGAGTCTGCAGAATTACCTCTTACAGAATGTGAATCAGAAAGGCAAGTTAGTTGGGTTGAGGATGAGTGGGGAAAGGAGAGTGGGGAACTCAGACAAGAGGGTGTTGGGAGCAGCCTCCTGGGGAGGGGTCCATGCCTGGCTATCATGTACTGTATCTCCCAGGGATGGGACCTGAATTCCAGAGTTTCCGTAATGCTTCTTGAAGTCCTAGAAGAGTGGGGAAGTAGAATAGGGATCATGGAGGAGCCTCTTGCTCATGCTTCTCCATGAAGAGGAACCTCTCACACAAGAGGGAAGATGCCAGTGAGCACTGGCCCCAAAACACTCCCTCGGACTGGACTCTTAACTCTCTTTTTAGAGGCAAACCCAAAAACTGTCATTAAGTGAAAAGCTCCATTTCCTCAAAGCCTCCTGAAAGCTCTGACATGGCCCTTCAGAGGGATGGGGAGTAGAAATCTGGGGGCTGCCATTACCAAAAAGTGAGTTGCGGGGGGACTGGGCTTATATTTCCTAGAGTAGAAGGAGGTGGGAGTTTCCTTAGGTGTAGCTCAGTCTGAGAATCATAGAATCTGAGAACAGGAACTTACTACCTGTGTGACCTTATTCAAGTTACAACCTCTCTCACCATCAGTTTCCTCATCTGTAAAATGGGTACCTTTCCGGATTGCTTGATGTTTGTATATATAGTATATTGTTATAGTTATATCATAAATAGTAATAGAAGTGGGATTATATACTGATATGATTAGATAATATATTTCTAGTATCATTATTATATATATATTGTAATCATATTCCCAATTAGATGAATCTCTGTTTTCCAAATCATGAAAATTATGATGCTTCAATGGTTTTCATTCCCCCTCCCCTCCTGTCCCCTGCTCCCTCCCTGTCCCCCGCTCCCTCCCACCCTTCCTTCCTTCTGTAACAGTGCAGAGATAGATAGGGATATAATTTTTAAGTCTGCAGTTAGTTATTTCAGACATAGCAGGCAGGGACTGGGAATGTGACTAACATCCCTGCCTTTTACATTCTTACCCTGTGGCCCAGGGACAATGGGCGTGTATGTATTGGGGGTGGGGGTGGGGAAGAACAGTATTGAGTTGGCAGCTGGACTGTGGGCCTAGACAGAGACCCCAGAGACTGGCAGATGGTTAATTGGATATGACAAAAGGGGGCTAGGAGGAGGGGCCTGGAGCTCCAGGGAGATTCCTGTCTCTGGCTTCTTACTGTCCTGGAGAGGAGGCTGTGGGGAGAGGGAGGAGTAGCTAGCTCCAGGAGCAGTTGGAGAAAAAGACTGACAGGACTCCATGTTGATGTGTGGCCATGGAAGGACAGAACACCAATGGGAGTGATGTCGCACTTTAATTTGGAAGGTAGGTGCGAGATATTAAGTCTCTTTGTATCCCTGTGCATTGGCACAGAATAAGCTCAGATATTTGGGTATAAAGAGAATGCTTAACCAAATATCGAACAGTACAACTTTCTAGTCATTCTTCATGGTCCCAACCACTGAGTTTTGACAACTAAATATCAGTATTACTTTTGATAAGAACTGTGCAAAGAACTGATCAATTTCAGCATAGTGCTAGATTTAAGTGAATGGTTCTCTTTATTCCTGTACTCATTAATTCAAGTATCAGGCACAAGCTGTGCACCTACTAAATGCCAGGCACTGGGAGTACACAAGTCAAAAATAATCTTTTCCACATAGAGGATAACAGCCTACTGGGATTGCCTGACAAATAAGCAGATGATTGCAATGTAGTAACAAATGCCATGAGAGGATTGCATACTGTACATTAAGAGTGTAGAGGAAAGATTGACAACCTCACCTGGATGGGTGTGGGAAGGACACCGAAGAGGGGTTGCTTAGGGTGAAATAAATGAGATGGTGAAAATGAATACAGATCCAGAACTTTGGTCATAGAAGTAAGGAGAAAAATAAAATGGTAATAGAAAGGACATTTTGAGAGTACTGGTAGTGTCCTGTTTCTTGATCATAGGTGTGCTCTGTTTATGACGTGTCAGTGAACCATAGACTTATATGCACAATTTTATGCATGCAATGACACTTCAATAAAAAAATTTAAAAAGTTATCAGGTCCAGCGAAATTTTTTGTTTCTTGTTTTCCAGCGAGAGAACAATCTTTGAACGTGAATGATCTGTCTGGTTGAGTTCAGAGCTGGCCTGGTATGCAGGCTTCTGCGTCTTGCTCAGGCCTGGAGGCTCTGGGGTGGAGGTGAAAACAGTGGACTCTTTAGTTCTTGGGTGTTGACTTGGCCAAGATGTCCAGAGTGGAGATGACGTGTGCACCAGATTTGTTTGCACACCAACCTCTTCTTAAAACCTTCCTGAACATTGATGGCTCATGGGCCTTTTGGAGGCCCTACCTTGGAAAGTAGTCATGTCTGATTTCCCCAAGTAGGCTGTACACTCATTTGTTTTGGACTTGTCTGTATTCTTCTTAACACCCAGTTCAGTGCCTTGCAGATATACTTGCTTGATTAGTATTTGTTGGCTTGATATTTTTAAAAGAGCTATTTATTGGTGTATAGGCCATTTGGGAGTTTTATAATGAAATGCTGCTAATGAAATGAATCATTTTTTGTGGACAGACAATTCTATCTCAAACAAAAAGGCCTATGAAATCAATATTGACTATGAAATGTAGTGCGCAACTCTTGTTGATTCCGGATTAATTGGAGGGGACCCCTTTTATTGCTTGCTCACAAATATTCATATATTTCACAGGCATTGGAAAAGTAAAGAAACACTCTTTCATAAAAACCCACACAGAAAAGTTCAAACAGACAAATGGACCAATATGGTGTGAGTGTCTGCCATGTGCTTAGTATTGTGCCATATACTGAGGGGGCTGTTAAAGATGGGTAACAATGGTCTTTGTATCTGAAGAGTTTATGGTCTTGTTGTATTGGAGGGGACTTATATAGGAAAAAAATGGAGATCAATCGGAAAGGGAATTTTACTCATTCATTAATTTATTTACTATGTATTTGTTGTCTATAAGATAAAAGATAATTTAAGTGGTAAACAAAGTTTCATTTAGAGAGATTTGATTTTGGTATACTTTCCTAGAACATTTATTTTTTATCCTAAAGGTTTTTTTTTTTTTAAATTAAAAAATTAATGCTGGCTCACTGTAGAGCATTTGGAAAATATGATCAAGTATAAAAGATAGAAAAACCACTGTGATCCCATCACCCAGAGAGAACCCTTGCTTGTTAATTTGAGATAATTCTTTTTGGTCTTATATTCTATATGTACTCTCTCCCTTGATCCATGGTTTATATTTTGATCGTTGAATTAAATTGAAAAAGAAATTAGGGGGTGGGGTGTAGACTTTTCCATTTAATTTAAATATATAATACATCAGTATACACACATCTATGGAGCAAAATAAGACAGTTATAAGCCAAGTAACCTTTATACGGGAAAAATGTAGAAAGACATAGGAGCCATTGGTTGATTGGAGGGGTAAAGGTATTGACACTTACTGTTGTAAAAAATATTTATATGAGAAAGAAGTGCAGGATCTACGATTGAAAGTGAATTCTTTTTCCTTCCTCCCTGGTGTTAATTCAATAGATATATGTGCCCGTTGTATGTACATGTTTATACAAATGTGTAACTTTCTTATTTTATTTTACAAAAAAGGAATTACGCTGTAACTGTTTTCCTGCAACTTGCTTTTATCACTTTATAATTATGTCAGTACATATAGCTCTACCTTATTTGACATAAGAGTTGTGTTATATTCTGTTGTGTGGATGTGTCATATTTTTTTTTAACCATTCTCCTAATGATGGGTATTTATAACCTGGCTTTTCTGTGGACTAGTTTGTTCTGGGGCATTATTTGGTCCAAAGAGTGGCAAGAAGGGTCACACATTATTTGATCCTTTTCAAAGGTGACTGTAGGACACTGTAGGTTCAGGATGTTTCCTCTGCTTTTATCCTCTGTAGAGAGGGAGAACAGCCAGTCCCTGTTCTCTAGAGGATAACTTTTTGTGTAATGTTTAAGGACGCTTTTGTTAGTGACATTTAAATAAATGGTAGAGGCCATTTTTGACTTCTTTTGTTGTGTCTTTAAGTGACTCAGGAGCCAGATTTGCAGTCACAATTAGCCAAAAAAAAAAAAAAAAAAAAAAAAAAAAAAAAAAGCCACGTGCTCTGTGGGCTTGAGCGAGTTTATTCCAATACCACAGGTATGGTACTGCTTTAGGTTATGTGTGAAAAAGCCATAGTCTGTGTTTAGCTAGAAAAATCCAACAATGTGATTCAGGAGACCTTGGTTTCCAATTCTACCCACCACTAATTAGCTCTGTGACTTGGCCTAGCCAGTGAACATGTCTGTTTTTACAGATGGGACCTCTTTTTCCTCATCTGAAGAAAGAAGTAAACATACTTACCCTGCCATACCTCATAGGAATAGTATGAGATAAAGAGAGAGAATAGAAGAAAAATGCTTTGGGCAAACAAATTGCTTACTAAATGAAAAGGATTTTTGTCAGCTGCCTTTCTCTGGGGTCTCCCTCAGTTCTGAGTGCGGTTGAAAGCTGAGATAGGGGACTCAGATGGGAGTGACAGCCTCAAACTGCATTTGAGGACTACATTTTTTCATGTCTGGTGGGAAATTGGCAGCACAAGAGATGGAGTGAAACGTTTCATGATATGTTCCATTTGCTTCGGGAAAAGAGTTGCGTGTACGAGACTGGAAGAGTGGCTCTTCTAACTGCCCAGAATGGCCAAGCATTTCTCTCTGATGGGTGACAGTGTAGCTCAGTCTCCCACTTCCTTCTTACTACCCAGATGTGCAAAGAAAATACTGCTTTTAAAATTTTATAATGTGGAGCTAATCTTTTTCATGAGCCCCCACCCCAACTTGGCTAGTTTGTAGTATATCAGGATTTTTTTTGTGTTTTTTATTTTTTTTCTAGATCAGTCTTTTTGGATGACTATCTCTTTTAGGTAAATTTTCCAGCCACTCAGATTTTCTCCTGTTCTCCCACTTATCTTCAGAATGGGGGTCTGTGTAGAGGTGCACACGTGAACTTGTGGTGGTAGTGGTGGGGTGAGGGGAGAAGGATACTTGAGCCACAGTATGATGGCTGGACTTCCCTGGTCTTTATGGGAACTGGTCTGGTCTGATTCTTATACTGCTGTTTGCTGATATCCAGCACTAATATTTCATGCATTGACTATTTACCTATGGGGTCAATGTCCCTGCACATGGAAGCCTGTTAGTCTGACCCCAGGCCTTTGCCTGGTCACTAACTCTCTGAGCATCTCTGAGTTCCATCATTAGGGAATGAAGAATTATGTGGATCCCCAGCTTACTCAGGACCAGTTGTGAGAAGGCAGAAACTATGCATCTAGTACACCCAACTAGATACCCACCTTGGCCAGTGCTGTGTTTTCACTGCCTCACCTCCACATGGTGTGGACTGTGGTACATGACTGAATGAATGGTAGGCATTCTCCCAGAGGCCGACAGCCTCCTCATGAGAGGCCTTAGGATTCTAAGGTGCTTTCATACCTATTGGGATGTTATATTCTAAAGCGGCCCTCCCCCACTCCCCAAACACTGGTTGGTCCTTCAGATGGGTATATAGGAGGAGACTGAGACCCCGGTTTCCTAGACTAAAAATTACCCATGTTCCATTGATGCTTGAAGGAGAGGGGTTTCTCTCCTTCTGTCATGATGAGGATCTTCCTTCTGTCGCATCCTGAGTACACTCTACCTCTGGTTTAAAGTAATCTCGTGGTCAGGTTCACCCATTCTGGATCTTGATACGTTAATGGAAGCTTGAGAATTTAAGCTGCATACTAAAAAATCCTGTTCTGCATGGCAAGGGCGGAACATTGACGCTTTCTCTTTCCTGCTGCTGTTAATTATCCTAAACGGCTCTGAGGCAAATAGATGCTTCTGGCAGAATAAAGGAGGGATTAAATAGATGTAAGGACATGCAAAAAAGAAAAGTGCATTATATTTTTCAAAGTATTACCTTAGTTAAAGCAATAACTTGGGAGGAGGGGAAAGGTTTAGAAATGAGGCTTCTAAGTTGCCTTTATTGAGATTCCATCTATACATACGTATGTGTTTATGTGTATGTAAACACGCAAAAGTGTGGTGGTGTTGATTCTTCCGGCGAGCATTTAGTGAGCACTTCTTGTATCCCATGCACTGTAATGTGGATATAAGAGGGAAGTATGGCACAGCCTCTGTCTCCAAGGAGCTCCCAGCCTTAGGAGGACATTGGGGTGGTGATGTGTTACATACAGAACTAAATCCTACTTTCCAAGAGGTTGGCATTTGGGTCTGGTAAATATGACTAACGTTTGAGTTAGGGACCTTTAATGAGTCTGGTTTCCCCCTTACCTGGCTAAGATCTGCTTTCCGAGTCTCTTCAGCCTCTTAAAATGACCAGTTCCAGTCAGTTTTGCTTTTTCCAAATAGAGCTAATGCCTTTAACATTAGTCTAGGTTTTCATGAACACTTCTATGTATTTTATAGAAAGGACATGGTGAATAAGATCAATTTAAATCAATAATAGAAAAATGAAGTCCAGCTTAGGATAGTTGCTCCATTTCTTCTGTGGTGGAGTTATTTGTTCGCAGTTGTTTTTAACCAAAATTCTTTCACTTCTTTCAACACAGGAAAACTTGTGCGTTTTGCACACTGTCTCACTCCAGGGCTCTGGGGCTCAAATAGCCCTGGTAGTTATAAGCAGTGTTTCTAGTTTGACCAGGGAAAATGGGAATACTATTCCCCATGAAGGTGGTGGAGACTGGGAAACTGGCAAACTAGACAGGCCAGGAAAGTACAGAGCAAAAATAAAAAAAGCAGGTAAATGATGGTGCCAGATGGCTGGGTTCAAGTTGAAAGAACAGTGGTCAGAGTGTCAGAAAAATAGCGTTGTTATTGATAAGCTTGGTCTAATCTCTTTATCTCTCTGAGACTGATGAGAGAGTTGAGCTATGTGGCCTCAAACACACCTTCCATCTGCAACATTCCGAGCTAAGTGGACAACAGTAAAATCAGCTGGGACAGAAAACAGGTGGTAAGTGGTCTTAAACCTTTATGACCTGGTTCTTTGAAGACTTTTCATTCTTCTGAGGCCTTTTGTTTCTTCAGCTCAAAGCTGCTTGGCCAGACCCCCTAATGCCAGAGCTCGTAGGTGACCCCACATTCTTGCTTGATGAAGATGGGCTCTAATTCCCTTGAGGAAAATTATCCTGATGGTTAACAATGGCTTCAAACTATTTTGGCCCTTGGAATATTTTGAAAGAAGGACCAAGTTTCTGGGATTTCTGGGCCTGTGTTTAAAAGCCTGTTTCTTCTACCTGTTCCTTTGGATCTGAAGTCTGTAATTAGGGATGTGCCTAAACACCTGAGATAATGCCTTCATCAGGGCCCCATCAGAGCTGCTCCGCCAGCTCTCCCAAGGCACAGTGAGGACTCACTTATTGATCTTCCTGCCAGCTCATGTCCTTGACCTTTTCTTCTTTTGAGTCAGATAGAGAAGATAGTGAAAGCAACCCCAAATCTTCATTTCCTAGGGCATATGCAAACCCAGCCCAGCCACATCATTTCAAAAGGAGACACTGAGTAATCAGACTGCTCTCCTGGCATTCTTTTACATTTCCTTCTACCTAGAACTCCAACTCCTTCACATTCGCTAGACCTTCAGAGAACTCACATTTTGATAGAAGGAAACAACAGATTTTTAAAAAGTACATTAAAGCATTCCAGGTATATGATATAATTACACTAGTGGAATGCAGAGGCATAGATGAGGGAGTGGTGAAGCTGATTTTGGCAGATGTAGTGGTAGTCATAGAGTGGGAGATGCTTGAATGGCTTTTGGAAGATGAGCTCATTATCCAGAATGACAGGTGGGGGGTGGCATTCCTGGCAGAGAGAGAAGGGCGGGCAAAGTCAGAGAGTTGTGCGAGATCATGGAGAATTAGAGTTTGTAGGGTGAGAAAGACTGGAGGTGCATATGAAATCTTGGATTTTCATACTCCAGGGTTGGATTTTATCCTGTAAGCAGCGGGGAGTCATAAAGGATTGAAGTGATGGGATGAAAATTATAATTCAAAAAGAACAGCATAGTGTCAGAAGGGGCGAAATTAGAGATAAGAATTCCTGTTAGGAAACCTGTTGAAAGGTAGTGGTTGTTACAGGAAATGTAATGGCAATGGAGTCTATAGGATTTCACGTCTGGTTAATTGTGCGGGTTGAAGGAGGGGTGAAGTCTCAGGTAATCTCTGGGTTTTTGACTTGGATTGTGGGTAAAGGATGATGGTGCTTTCACCAAGCCTGGCACCACAGGAATCACATTGGAATGATAGCAGCATTTCACAAGCTACTATAGCTTTCTTCCGTAAAGGGGTTTAGCACTGCTCTAGACTTCAACCTCTTCAAACATTTTGAATACAAAACATAAACAGAGTAACTGAAGGCTGGATAATTATATACCCAGACATCTTTTCCCATGAGGATAGCAAGTCTGCACGCCTGTGTGTGTATATGTGTGCTTGTGTGCATGCGTATGATGTTGCTTATGCTTTAGATGCAAATGTTTGTGCTTCTTCCATCATACTAGGTTCTTGACACAGTATCATTTTTCAGCATTAAAATTCCCATCTCCTCCCAGAAGTGCTCCCTTTAGGATCCATTTCTGCTTGGCTCCGTGTGCACAAACATTCCAGTGGGATTGATTGCTTATGTCAAATTAATTTTTCCCTTCCCAGGGAGAATGTCTGTCTTGTGCAAAATGGGGAAATCCCCAGGCTGCTAGCCAAACGCAAGCTCAGATAGACGAGTAAAGTCAGGCTTGGGTCAAGAATTGGCCTAGATAACCCACAGAGCTTGCACCTGGATACCCTAGCTGTTCTTCCCAGCATGCTTTGTGACTGTCCCTAGGCAACAGGAAAATTTGAGGCTGGACAGAGATAGCTGCATATAAGATTTGAGTCTTTTCAGCATCAGCTGTGGTACTATTTCCTCTCCTATGTCACATCTTCCTGTTACTGCTTTATTTAAAATGTTATAGAAGCCTCTGGAAGCAAATGGAGAACATACTGACTGTCCTTCTCCACCTGACTGCTATGAAAGCTTCAGAGATCTGGGGTTTTTTTTCTGTCAGCCCCAGTTCTGATGCTTCTCTGCAGGCTTTGGTGGACCCTGAGAAGGGACACCTCAGACCTTTCCCTAGTGGTAGTCCCTAGCTCTTTAGTGCCCAGACAGGTAGCCTTACCACATTGTACCTGACTCCAGACACCAGAACAGGAATCTTCAGACTGTATTTCCCACAGTTGGAACCACTGGTCGACCGACCTGTGTACAGCATGGTGGTCTAGGCTATGCTGTCCACTGACGAACTAATTTGTATGTCTGCTGTAGGAGCTTTGTGAGATGTATGATAAAGTCTCTCTGAGAATGGTTATGTGTTCTTTTCCTATAACCTGGAATTTTGGGAGTCCCGATGATCATTTATTAACTTGAAGTTCAACTTTGTGTGTTATGATCATCCATAATTCCAAGCAAAGTTTCTCTAGGAGCTTATTGTCTATAGTCTAGTTGAATATAGCTGTAGTGGGGTTATGGCACTATCTTAGCTCATTCAATTAACCACTAACCTTCAGGACCCTTGGAACTTTAAGAAAGAAGGCTGGTGAATTCCTCATCCCAAAGGGTAAAATGCCAAATTTCCACATTATCTGATGTAGCATTTACTTTTTATGGGGGAGGTTTGGATTCCATTGGCCAAAAACTTTTACATAAATCAATAATAGAAATGATCTTTAGCATTTCCCAACACATTCTGTAATGCATCACTTCTAGCAGAGGGCACACTTGGTTATATAATTTAATTCTCTGCAGTTCTTATAGAATCTGACTGTAGTGTCTGGCTTTTGAGCCAGGATAAGTGGACTGCAGGAGGGGTGCAGAGGTCCAGAAATCTGCTGCCTGGTAGCCAGCATGTTTCTTCTTCCGTCTTCCTAATGCCACCCATGTCTCTTGAATCCAAAAGGAGGTCATCTAATTTCTTCTCTCTACCCTGGCCCAATTTCTAAGCTCTTACAGCCATTCAGTCTGTTCTACTTGTTTGTTTTGAAGTATTTATTTGATTTGTTAGGCATAGAGATAATTCTGAGACTTCTTTTTAGATACCCGCCTCCCCCAGTTATTCCATCTAGCATTATGCCGGGTGTTAAATAAGCATGTTTGTGATTTTCTCCTTAGGTTTTAGTTTTCTCCATGAGAAAGACCAAGGCAGCTCCCCAAGTGAGGCCCTCTCTGACACACCTGTGGCTGAATGTGTGATCATGTCCTACCTTGGGTTTCCTAGGGGCCCTAGGACCGTAGAACTCTAGATTAGGCAGGACCTGATGACAGAAGTGGCACCATCAAATCCAACCCTAAATCTCTTTAAAGTAGAGCAGAAGGGCAATCCCTTTATGCCTGTGTCAAGCACTCCCAGGGGAGGGGCGATACCATTTTGTTCCATGCCAAAACTTTTCAATTTTTATACATTTAAATGGTTCCGCATCCAGATACATGCTTTATTCATTCCTTCCAGGACCCTCAATACGAGCACTCCTGAATCTTTGTTCTCTGAGACTTTTCCATTTCTGGGCTTTTGGATTCAGTTTGATTTCCCCATACGTTAGCTTAAATGATTAGAGCCTTGCGAATTCCTGGGCAGCCTTTGTGGAAGTTAAGAACAAAGGAGGCAATTTATCTCTTCAGGTGTCAAGACTTTTAACCCCATGTTTTTCATCTTCTCCTTCAGGGTTGTCTAACTTTTGGCCACCTCTTGCTTTGCATGTCATGTGTGTGCAGTAGTTGAGGCTGTGCTTTCCAGGCACTGCTTAGCCCTCGGAAGGAAATTGGTATATAATTGTCTTTTTTTTTTTTTTTTTTGGCAGAGGGAGGACTCCTCCAAAATATGATCAGTGGAAAGCTGCCCTGCTTTGGATGTCAGTAGAGACCATCTCAAATCTGCTGGCTGGCTTGTGGCACAGCTACAGCTGCAGTGTGTTACAAAGGGGCATGTCTGCAGTCTGGAGTTGGAGAGCTCTGTGTGCTGTTCTCAGCTCTGTGCTGGCCTCCTCTGTGATCTTAGGCAGACCACTGTACCTCTCTGGGCTCGAGTTCCTTCACTGTAAGGTGAAGGTGCTAACATGGATGATTGCTGATGTTTCTTCAATCTCTAAGTCATTTTGAAAGACTGGGGTCTTAGAGACTGGTTGACTTAGAGATTGAAGTCAACTCTGAGAAAATGCTTCTCCTATAAAGATTGCATTGGGTGGGAGTGGGTCCCTGTTTTCATACAAAATTCAGAATGATGCACAAAATTCAGAATGAGTTGCCGTGGGTTGATATCTGTCCCTAGCCATTAGAAATCCAGCAATGACAAACCTTCAGTCTTGCTGGTCTCTGAGTGCACTGTACAGGTTAAATTCTGAGCTAGTTGTTGTGTCCTTAGTTCTTACTTTTATAGGACCACCAAATATTTATGGGTTTCCCAAGAAAGTACAGTCAACAATTTCGGGGTAGCCATAATCTATATATAAAATCCACTCTTACACATGGTTTGTTTTCTCTCCTGGTCTGTAGAGAGGATTTTTGAAAGGAGAAAAGTTTTGTTTGAATTTTCTCAGAGCCTCCAACTTCTTTAAATTGGATATTTGGCAAATCTTTTTCCCCAGAGATATCTGTCTTGGCTGGCCCTGCCAGATCTTTATTCTCCTTGTTAGAGGGAGTTTTAACTTCCATTGATTTATCCTTTACCACATTTGGCTTAGTGAGAGCTGATGGGGAGGGCAATCCTCAGAGTGCTTCTTCCTGTGGAGATTAAGCTTCCAGGACCATATCCTGTTCTTTTTCTTAGACCTCCCCCACCTCACTCCCTCTTCTGCCACTCTGTCTTCAGATATGAGTATTATTTTGGAAGCCGGGCAGAGGATGAGAAACTGGGATTGAGGAAACACAAGCAACTTTTGAAGGTTAAGAAGTTCTCAAAGTTTATAGAAACCAAAGTCAGGACCAGAGAGGGTAGTCAGGTCAGAGTATACCCCAAAGCCAGATTCAGGACAGCAAGGGGCCAGGGATGAGGAAGGTAGATAAAGGTCAAGAAGGCACAATGGTGGAAGGTTAGTCAAGGAAAGCAATAAAAGATCCATTTAGCACCCAGGGCATCTGCATAGCTGAGGGGCAGCAGGAGAGAAGGACCTGGATGTGAGTTCTAGCTATAGCAGTCCTCATTGATTGAGGAATCTCCTGGCTTTGACCTTGTCTCCTGCATGTATAGGTGCCAAGTCCCAAGCAGGAGGAGCCCAGTGAGAACACCTAGCTGGGGCATAGTTCTTGGTGTCATCACCTGCTGTCTTCATACCTCTCTCTGGATTAAGTCATCTCATGAGGCTCTGTCATTTCTCCTGCTCATGAACCCTCTGTCCTTCCCCATTCAATGGGCCTGATGTCCTCCAGGTTTATTACTTAAGCCTGGGTTATTATTTGAAAGTTCAAACTATCTGACTATATTAAGAAAATGAGACACTGGGCATCCAAATTCCCCACAGAACATTATTCTTTAGCTCTAGAGGGCCTTCATATATATAATTTCCCTCCTCAGTTCATGATAACAGAGCTACCTGTATGTCTTTCTCTGTCTCGTTGGCCAATGCCACATCTTTGTGTTTTTGAGTCCATGGATGGGGCTAGCTAATTTTGATAGGTGGGCTAGATGCTCTTTCTAGCCACAAGTAAAACAGATTGTAACCTGAACAACCTTTTGATTTTTTGACCCAAACTCTCCTCTTGGTTATTTTTTTCTTCCTTCTCAAGCTTGAAAGTTTTGAAGTTACATATTTCCCTATGGTGCAAAAGAGCATCAGCCTCATCTGTGGTCTGGCTTCACACTGCAGGCTTCATAGCCTTGACTTGCAGTTGGGTTTTTCTGTGACTTCTTACATGAATTAATCCAGACCAATTAAATCAATGAACTTCCCTCTCATATCTGTCTTTGCATCTTTCACCCATGGATTTCACATTTCCTGCCTCCTCCAAATTGGACCATCCATCTTCCAGGCCAAAAATGAAAGGGTCTACATTTACTATGGTTTGGTTTTTTTTTTTTTTTTTTTTACATCTAAGGTAAAGTTTGAAATTTGGGAGTAGCTTCTTCAAATGTAATGTGAGAAATGTCACTTTGTGTCAATTGTTGATTTATACCTGATTGAATCCAGTTCTTGTTCTACTGGGCATGTGCTCTTCATAATCTTTATCCTTGTCCTCCCCTTTCAGAGACTTTCATTATGTAAAAGAAAGGGATTATGTGGTGTAGCGATTCCCAAACTTTCTTGGCTCACGCTACCTTAATATATCACTAATTTTCCCTGGTGCCCTTAGGGCAAACAAAACACTTAATAGTTCACTAAGTTGTTAGGTCCAAAAAACTTAATAAGTACTTATGTCCTAATGATGTTGTAGCCATTTGAAAAAGTAATACACATAAATTGAAAGAAGTATTTTTATTTCACTCTTAAATAACCATGATTATTTACTATTGAGGCATATGTGCCTGTTGGGCACTGCACAACTTCTCAGACCTTGGAATGAGATTGGATATTGCTCCCTTCATTTCCTGTTATATATTGATTTTTGCGCTGTTTGCTTTTTATCATAGCAATTGACGCAAATCCAGTTTTGCAAAGATATGATGTCATCAAAAGGAATGAAGTGTGATTTAATGCTAAAACTGAGAACTAGCTTAGGTCATATGATGTCTGACAGATATCAAACATTGATGTATTTTCCTCAAAATTTTAAACATTTCATGGATCCCGTATGAATTTGCTGTGGCACCCCAGGGTACCTTGAGTGCATAGTTTGGGAATATGGGGGTAATGGCATAATTATTGGGAAATCTTTTCTGTGAGTTTTAGTGCTTTTTATCTCTTCGGCCTAGTCGCCATTCTCTAGGTTGCCAGACATGTTCCCTTGAGAATTCCTTAGCTTCCAGGTGGCCTTGATTCTAAAGGGACTCTTTTTTTCCATTCTTCATTGGTTTTACTGACCATTCTTGAGGCCGATTGGTACTTATTAGAGGCCGTATCAGGAATTCCTTTCATGAGAAAGGGCTACGTCTTACTCTTCCAACATGAGATGAGAGAGAAGTGAAAGTGGCACCAAGTAGGGGAGTTGGGATGGGGCGGGAGGCCAATAGTAAGGGCCAGCTACATGATTTGCAGGGCCCAGTGCAAAATGAAAATGCAAGTCTTTTTCTTCAAAAACACGAAATAGGTGCTGTTTTCTTTCTCCCGTGGTCTTTCTCTTGACCTGTCGTGGTGTTTTCAATTTGCTGTTTAATGATGTGCTCTCGTAGCAAGGGATACTCATGGGGCCAGTGCAGATCCTCACGGGTAGCTGGCCCCCTCCTTCTTGTGATTTGGTGTGCTTGGCTGATGGATTGCTGGGACCTTCCTTTTGCCAGCTGCAGGACTGACTGCTGGCCAGGGAGAGAGAAGTTGAGCCAGGTGTCTCGCATCTCATGGGCCAGTTGCTTTACCCCAGAGTAGACAGGCCAACCCCAAGGATATTGCAAACACCGGGACATGCTAGCTACCTGGATTACAGGCAGGCAAGAGGCTTGCTCCTGCTGAGTTGCCCACTGAGCATGATGTGGTGTGGCTAGCCCAGAGGAGTGATGGCTGTCACCATGCCCTGCCTTGAGCCCTTGTTGTGTGTGTGTGTGCCTGACCTTGATCCCCAATCTCCTGCCATATTTGTGTCAGGCCCCTGCTAGGGGACAGGGATAGAGATGCTGGGCAAGGCCTGGGGCCCCAGGGGATGGGGGAATGGGGGACTGGAGGTGTACTGTGCATAAGCCTAGGCCCTAACCACTTGGCATATATTCCATTTTCCCATGAGATTTCACTTATAAAACACAAATTCAAAGATTAAATTATTAAGAATTTTCAGAGAGTGATCACAGAGTATTTAATTCCAAGCACTGGGCCTTCTCAGTATAGGACCCTGTGTGTGACTATGCACCCATGAAGCTGGCTTTACCTATGGCAGGACTGCTGAGTCAGGATATGGAGTACCCAGACATGGCCAACTGACTACACATGCTCCTGTCACTGGCCACACTGCCTGCACTTGAGATGCCCCAAGATGAATGCAAAAGAATGAACCAGTAACCTTTGTGTGTGGCTCTTTTCTCCAGGGGAGGCCTATAAGCCTTGGGAAGGCAGGCACAATAGACAATTCTACTTCATGACTGATCTAGCCGAATTCCTCAGTGGTTGAGGAATTCACTGAACTGCGGTTCATTGACGGTGCTCACATCTCTGGAAGTATTTATAGCCAATTTGTACTGAATGCCCATCATGTATTGGGCATCATGCTAAGTGCTTTAACTATAGTAACTCATTTAATTTTCATAATAACCCCATTTCACTGATAAGTAAGCTGAGGTCAAATGACTTGTTCCAAATTCCATAATATGTAAGTGATGGAGCCAAGTTTTGAAGTCAGACAGTATGGTTCCGGAGTCTACTTTTGGGCCAGAATGCCATTCCCCTTCTGGGTGTAATCCAGCTTTTGTTCATAATCATGGTGCTTAAGTGCATCTCTGTTTCCTAATTCCTAACAGAACCTTTTGTTTAGTTCTACATGTATTTCCACACAAGGACATTTACTTTTGATTTGAAAGTTTTCTTCAAAATGAAGTAGTCTAATTTTCTAAATATATTTTCAAGAAAAGTACATGGCTTTATCTTTTTCAAGCCCCAATTTATATAACCTCATCACACTTTTCAACAAGGATGTAACAGGGCCCAGGGTGGAGGTGTATCAGTCCTTCTTTGTTCTGGGCTCTACCCCTGCTGGTTGTCAACAGGTGATTAGTGGCCCGAATCTGAGGCAGCGATGCAATAAGTCCACTGACTTCACATATGTAACTGAGGAAACCAGGATACACTGCTTTCTGCAGCACAAGTGCTCATTGTAAAGAAATAGATCATATATCTAGAACAACAGAATAACAGTTATTTTACTTCCTAAGACCTTGCTACTCCAAGAGTGGATCGTGAACCAGCAGCATCAGTGTCACCTGGGGCCTGTTGGAAATGCAGGGTCTCAGGCTACCCAGATTTGCTGAATCAGATTCTGCATATTAAAAAGAGCCTCATGTAATTTATTTGCACATTAAAATTTGGGAGCTCCATTTTAAGCCAGTGCGTGTGCGCTTTCTTTTCTTTTCTTTTTGTCTTTTTTTTTACTCTATGGAAAAAAGATGTCCTTTGTCAATTATATTAAACACTCTGCCTTGGACTTGTGTAGCTTTGGGAAGGTAGCTAACCTCCTATGAGCTTAAATTTTTTGTCAAATGAAGACATGAGGCCACTTAAATTTCTGCCGTCTATCCTGGTTCTATGATTTTAGTAGAAATCCCTGCACAACAGAGCTTTGTTACAATTTATTGCTTCTATTTAAAGCCACCATTGGACATTTACACATTTTTAGCCCCGTCTGCTTTATTTTGTACCCAACTGCTAAAACTAAATCTTTCCTGGACTGTGACTTATGACTATTTGTATCAGAATCCCTGGGGAGCATTGTTAAAATGCAGATTCCTTGGTACCAGCCCAGACTTCCTGAATTGGAGTCTCTGGGGGTGGGTCCTAGAAATCCACATCTTTAACCTCTGGTGCTAGTGTAGGTGTTAACACTTTGCTGCTACTTTCCAAGTACAAAAGTCTCTACTGGTTCTCTAATTATTTCCTTTAGTTTTAAACATCATATACTTCCTCGATACCTTAGAAAAATGGAGGCACAATGGAAGAAAGGAAAACGTGGGGAAAGGGATGACTTCAAGGTTCAACTTTGAGGAAGGCTCAGAGTTAGAAGATGGGAGGGAAAAAGGAGTCCATGAGACACCCAAGCAAAGTTCAAAAGGCGGAAGAAGAGCCAGGACAGCTCAAAGTGAGGAAACCAGGAGAGAAGAGCGTGGAAATGTCAGACACTGGAGGGCGGTCAGTCCATCTCAGAAAGACTCATGCATTTGGAATGAGGGTTCAGTGTCTTTGGCAACCAGATTGCATGTGATTTAAGAGGGCAATGAGAAGAGAAGCAGAGGAGGGGAGACAATGGGGTTTGTGACTGGGATGATGGCACTGCTGGCTCTTTTGTAGGGGAGCCACTGGGACACTTTGATGGTGGACTTGTCTGGGGCGCAGAGGCAGTGGTCTGGACTCTGCATGTGGGTATTTGCCCTTGGTGCCCACATAGTGCTTGTATGTTAATGCCTGTGAAGTTGCCAGCTCGGGAAGCAAGTGATGTGGGTGCGATGGGGGAAGATGGTTGGTAAAGACACAAATATTCTTGGCCAGTTGGCAAACATTGGGAGCAGCAAGCTGGAAGCAAACAGATGTCACTATTTAGAACAAGATGTTTGGACATTTTGGAAGCAAGAAAGCCCTTTTCACCGCTCACTTACAGGAGGGATTGGTAATTTTCCTCCTTGCTTGAACTTTGTCAGCTATTTAACATAATTCAAACACACGATAGCTATATTTGGCAGATGGTCAACTTCTCCAGGGAGCGCAGATCATGGACACCATCAGGTCACTTCAGCAAACATTTCTCGAGGGTGTACCATATGTAAAGCACTGACTTTGGAGTAGTGAGGATTGAAAAAGCCCGGGCCAGTCCTTCAGGAGTCATGGTATAAAAAGATTGAAGTACAAAACTAAGAAGAGGCAGACTTACATTCTCTGTATACACAGACACACGTTTTCTGAATGCATCATGATGTTTTCTAGTTACTTTGAGTATCAGGCAAACTACTAAGAAGCAGTTGGGGATATATATTTGTTTGCAGAGAAACACTCTATTGCTGTTAGCAAGACATAGAAGATGGTTTCGGGAGAAGTGCTAGAATTCATTATAATTTGACCAATGCTTGTTAAATGACAGTTCTGTGAGAGACCCTGTGTTAAGGATTGAGGGTGCAGAGATAAATAAGACATGGTTTTGGCCTCAGGAGCTTAGAGTCCAGAGGCGAAGACAACCAAGGAAACATAATAACAGTTCATCCTGACACATCCTGAATTGGGTCATTACTGGATGCTAAAGAAGCATCGATGAGGGCGCCAAACTCAGGAGGTGATTTTGATTAAGTCTTAAAGAAAAGTGGGAGTTTAAACTGCTGAGAGACGGTAAGAGACTTTTTTAAATCAGCGAATGAAATGATGTGATTCCTCTGGCAGCCCTTTAGAGGCAGGACATATGGTTTTGGTATTCAGAGGTATGTCAGGGACTTAGATGATGCCTTCTTCTCTGTACTCTTCTTCCATTTCTCTCTTCATCATCTCCTTCATCAGGGAGGTCTAAAGCAGGAGAAAAAGCAACAGTAATGCTGACGCATTCTCCTTGTCAACCCCGCATTGCAAATGCTGTCCACCCAGGGAGAGAAAATCTAAAGGTTTTTGAGCAGGTGTCCAAAGATGACATCTAACCAGTGTATGAGCCAATTAGCTAGATACTGAGGAAAAGAATGTGGTGTGTTTATTAGGACTGCTTTTGGTTTGGGATCTAGAATCTCCAAAGTGGCTCTCTGTACCTAGGAATGACCCAGCCTTGATATCCTTTCTACCTGACATCACTTGAACTAAAAATGCATTATTTTCAGAATAAGCGTGCCCAAGGCGAAGACATGGAGCAAGTCTGACAGTTTCCTCCCTCTGGGTGAGACTACTCACTTCAGAGAGACCCCCATCCCTCTCTTTAGGAGCTTTTGCTCTTCTGTGAGTTGTTCACAGAGGATCTAAGCGGTATTATGTCTGTGCGTGTTGTCTGCTGTGTCTCTTACATAGTTGTGGCTGCAGTGGGGTAGTAGCTAAATTAGGGAGGTTGTTCTTTTCCATCAGGAAAGACTGGTTAGCACTAGATTTATAAAAGAACTGAGTGGAAAGTGAACTGGAATAAGAGAGAAGGTTTTTCATTTAAAAGAACTATTTAAGAAAGAAAAGCACAGCAAGGAGCAGATAGCATAGTGGTGATGGGAGTGGGTGCAGCATATGAACTAAAATTGGAACAATTCAGACAAAATGAGAACAGTCCTATGTGAGGAGGACATGCAAACTCATGAAGATTTCCATATTTTGTGGGGACAGTTGGGGAAATTTGAATGTGGATTGGTTATTAGATAATATTAAGGAATTCTTGTTAATTTTGTTAGGTGTGATAATGGTATTGTGGATAAGAAAGTGTCCTCATATTTAAGAGATACATATTATAGTATTTGCAATTTACTTCAAAATAGTTCTGTTAAAATTATGAGGCAAATATGGCAATAATTTAATAATTATTAAAGTTAGATTGTGGGTATATGGGGACTAGTTATACTATTATTTCTACTTTTCTGTATGATTAAAACATTTCATAATAAAACATTAAAAAACATTTAAAAAGTCAAGACTTCATGGGCCTAAATCCTAGCATGTGGCTTGACCTCTTTGTGTCATTTTCTCTTCTTTAAAATGGGATGGGATGATAAAGGTACATACTGCATAGGGTTGTAGGAGGATTGAATTGTATAACACAATAAATGCTTAGATTGGTATCTGGTGCAATAATTTTTTTTAATTGTTACTCTTATTATTGAAAAGAAACCATCTCAAAAAGTTGAGACGTTAAGCTGAGAGAGAACATGATTTTTCCAGAGGCCAAAGGAAATCCTATTTGTGACAACATGGATGGATTTTGAGGGCATTAGCTAAGTGAGATAAGCATGACAGAGAAAAATAGATACTGCATGGTATCACTTATGTTTGGAATCTGAAATAAAGTCAAACTTTTAGAAACAGAGGGTAGAAAAATGGTTGCCAAGGGCTTGGGCGGATTGGTGGGAGAAATAGGGAGAGGTCGATAAAAGGGCACAAACTTTCAGCTATAAGGTGAATGAGATCTGAGGATCTGATGTATGACATGGTGGTTATAGTTGATAACACTGTAGAACTTAAATGTTTCCCCCCCACCAGAAAAAAAAATTTGACATGATAGATGTGCTAATTACACAGGGGAATGCTTTCACAATGTGTATGAATATCAGATCACCATGATGTACACTTTGACTGCTTTACAATTTTATATGTCAGTTTTATCTCAAAGCTTAAATAAAAAAATTTCTGCAGAGACCAGATGAAAGCATCCAACGTGGGTCACCTTTCAGTTTTTGGTGAGTCCAAGGGGCACATGTGGAGTTGGGCTTGATGGGGATCCAGGATCCCTGATGAAAACGTATTCCCTGTGAGAGTGGGCTGGGTGTTATCAAGGAGAGGATTGTGAATAAGAAGATATCACTCTGAGGTCATCTCTAAGGAGAGATGTTGAGTCACCAGTTTGGGTGGAAGAGCATATTAGACAATGACATGAATGCTGTACTGCTTGCTCATCCACACACAGGACTGACTTTATTAGCTATTGTGATGCTGTTTTCTTTTCATGTGAAATGGGAAATTTTGCAGGTAGACGTGACGAGGGCTACGGAGAAAAGGGACAACTCAGGCTTCCATCTGGGAATTCAGCTGCACCAGAGGAAGTCTGGAATGTGACTTGCATAGTGCAGAGATTTTCAGAGTGACTCAGTCATTCAAAGATAGGATTACAGAGAAAATGGGAGCATTAGGTATACTAGTCAAGGCCCTAGCAATAAACAGATGGATCAGCCACATTGGGTAATCTGAGGAAGGTTTAACAAAGGGGCTCTTTACATATGTGTGGGCTAGTAATGGGGAGGTTTATTTCTCTAGAACTAATAGAATGAAGAAGGAATGGTTATCAGGAACTTGGAGACAGAAAGTCTGTGTTGAGGGCTACCTCAAAAGGAATTGTGACTGTAGGTCAAGGGATATAGCCAGCCCATTGGGACCCATCAGGGTGGTTGTGGAGAGGTAGGACATATTTCAGCCTCACTTTTCTTGCTTCTCCTGACTCTTGCTAGGTTTCCAATGACTGAACTCAGCAGGGTGCCAGAGAGCAAGGGAGCCTTGATGCAGTCCAAACAGGTCAGCCTCCCAGGGCCAAGAGCAGGCTGGTGAAGGATGGAGGGTATATCTAGAACTGGGTAGAGAGCGATGGAGGGTATATCTGGAGGGGTATATCTGGAGATGTTTAGTCCACTAGGAGAAGATGAGGCTTGTAGGAAAAAAACTATTTTTTCCAACCTTACTCTTAGTTGCTTCCCTGTTGCTAATATATGCATGCGTTGTAGGTATTACGGGTTCAGTTCCAGATTACCACAATAAAGCAAGTATCGCAATAAAGCCAGTCATAATCTTTTTGCTGGTGGAGGGTCTTGCCTGCAGTTTGTAAAAAACACATCTGTTAAGCACAATAAAATGAAGCACAATAAAAAGAGGTATGCCTTATAGCATCTAGGCGGTCTCTGTACTCTATATAAGCACCAGTAGCTTTATGCAAACACCAGTTTCTAAGGATGCAGTGTTAGTTCTGGTGTGCGTGCTGAAAGCAGACTATAAATCCCCAAACGGAGGATCTGGAAGGGATATTAGAGATGATTTAGGCTGACTGCCTTATTTCTACGGATAAGAAAACTGAGTTCATGAGAAGCAAAGTGACATATCCACAGCTTCTTAGTGGCAGAGCCAAAAAAGGAGCACTTATGTCCTGACTCTTAATGAAATGATCTTTCCTTGAGGCCCTAATTGTACTCTAACCTCAGACATGAAATTGGTGCCTTTCCTTTCTGTTTACATTCCCTGACCTTGACTTTTCAATGTCACCACCCCACCTGCTCCCATTGTGATAGGAAATTACCTTGATACAATGGTGGCCTCTATGTGTGCTTTATACATAGTGGGCACCCTGTCCAGAGTCATGGAACTGAAAGGTCACAGCTAAAGTCATGGGGTAGGTTTATGCACTTTGGATAGGGTACAAGTGGGTGGAAAGACCATATCCTTGACTTTTGTATTATAGGCCCTGTTTGTCTTTCTGCCATGCCAGCCTTCCCCACTGATGATGTGGTTATGGAAACCAGAATTAAGAGGTGAATGAGAGGGCACAGTAGGCAGAAGGTGCCTATGGCCAACGCATACGTTTTTCAAAGTGATGCTGGGGCAGGTAAGCCCAGCTGTAGCAGTCCTGACAAATAGTTATGGATCTTATGTGGGCAGAGAACTCCTGAGGCCTGAATGAGTGTTACCAAAGAGCAGTCAGTGTTCGGCATGAAGGTTAGGCGTCTCCTTTAGTCTTTACCTCCCTTTCTAGCTTACCTGCTCTTATTTATCTATGTCTAACAGTCTCATGAGCTACTTGCTTACTTATTGCCTGTAGTTAGGTTTATCTATCTTCATTTTGTTTGCTTTTCTTGTTTTCTATAGAGGATTGAACATTCTTAAATTAGAGAGAGAACATACAGTATATCCTCTGTGCATTTAGGCTGAATGTTTACATTTTGTACCTTAGTTTCTAGGCTTTGGAGGTTAAAAAAACATTTGAGGCCACTTATTTAATTTCCAAAGATAAAAAGAGCTAGAGGGCCCTCAAGGAACTTTTTTCCCACTGGAATTACCCCCACTTCTCTATTTTCATGGATTTCAGAATTGGATCATTGCACTATCTCCAACTAATTGTGAGATATGAAGAAAGGATCAAGAGACTCCTCACAGTCTGCTGACTACCTGCCTGCCTCCTGATGTCCTGCACACGTCTCAGGACCTGTGCTATTAGTTCAGCTGGTTGACAGTGACTTGGAGGAGGCCGGAGCATGAGTCTGATCCCGATAAAGCCCAGCTAGTGTTGCACGGAGGAGAACATGGCTTCCCTCTATAGGCGGTGCCTCCTTTAACCTAGGGCAGCTATTCTGACAATCCGTCATCAAGGGGACAAGATGACAGAGTTTGAATAACTCAATTCAACTAGATCCCAATTCTAGGGTTTACTAGAAATCAGGGAAGGTTTCATGAAGGAAACCACACCTCTCCATTCGTAGAACTAAATATATCCAGGAATGCAGAAGTTATTAATAATTATTTCTGCTATTAGCTGTAAATTTTTGTTAATTTTAATAAAGATATTTCTCTTGACTCATCCTACGTGGTATAGGTACTTTCAGCTGTTTGTTTTTTCGGTAGTGGTGACTCTTTCTGATCAGTGGCATGTGTTTCAAGATGGCCCTAGTCCGTGAAGATCAGACCTGCTCCAACTATGTATTGCATCCTTGGAGATGAGCACAAAAATAATGGGCTTTCTCCAAGGCCACATGCAGATATACTACTATCAGTATTCTTTATTTCAATTCAATAGTGACCAAGGCAAGAGATGCGAGGGCCTGTATGGTGGTTGGTTCCCACTGCTAACATTTGTCATTTCCATGGCTGCACAATGCAAAGACCACCTCTCTTCCCCTCTTTTCTACTTAGGCTGACCATGTTCTCGTCCTGCCCCTTAGAACTCAAGGGCACTTGCGCAGGCCCTTGTCAGCCTCTACCTGGTGCAACCTGCCTTTCCATAGGTAACAGCCTCAATGACTTCGTGCCAGGTTGTAACACTGAAGTGTCCAGATCATTTTGTGAAATTGGGACTAAACCGAAGAGGTTGGTTGGCCCAGTGACACTGATGGCAGTCCCCCCAAACTACGCTTACCTTCTGAGTCCCTGAGAGGCTACTTTACTGAGTGTGCTGTAGAGTGAGATTTAACCTTTAGAGTTCATCTAGTACTACTTCCCATTTCCATCAAACACACTCAGTATTTGTGTTTCGAAGGAGATACAAACATGAGGCAACTAGAATGAAACTCTCTCCATCACATACCAACAGTTCATTTTTTACTTGAACATTAAGACCTTCTTCCCCCTGCCCTGCCATGTCTGGAGATGATAGAGAAGGAGGTGGATTTTAGGTATTTATTGATTTAGACCCCTTTCCCCAACCGTTGAATAATGTTTATCGACAGAAGCATTTGGAACATGTAATTTTTACAAAAGAAAAAAAATCAGTGGAGCTCAGAACAGTTGGAGAGGGGTGAAGAGGAGCCCCCACTGACTGATGGTCTGAGTAAGGACCAAAGTGGCATTTTCCACTTGATGTGTGAGGAAGTAATGCAATTCGTGATGTGGAAAGGGCCTCCAGGCCCTGAGCAGTCCCCGTGTTGAGATTGGAGGCCAAGGCCGTAATGTCTTACTCCCTTATTTTATCTTTCATGACATGGAAGCATGAATAATAACAAGGACAGTAATCATCAATAATAATACCTAAGATTTTTTGAGCACCTTCCATATGTTTGAGATAAGGCTGGGCATTTTCATACATATCTCATTTAATCTTTAAAATAATCTTTGTGTGTGGTTCTCATTTTTAAGATAAAGAGACAGAGACTCAGGATAGGAACTTGCCTAAAATCACATAGCTATTAAATGGCAGAGCTAGGATTTGAACCAAGAAATGGTCTCTATGTCTGCTTCCACAGTCCGTGTTATTTTTATTGCACTACTCTACGGGGAAAATAAATTCACAGAGACCTAGTAGGATGAAGAGGAAGAAATACTGAGGGGACAGAATTTAATTGTCTAAGAGACTGGGGATCTCCCAGAGCTGGGTTTCCCAGTGCAACCCAGACAGGCAAGAAGCACAAAGAGTCTGCTGCCCTCTTTCATTTGTAGCAGAGATCAGAGCATGCTTGAGGAAAGGTAGGCACTTTGGATTAGCATGGGTGTAGGATGAACAGAGGAAATCAAATGAGAGGTAAACTGGTGGTAAAGTGAGGAATTCCTTTATCGGATAATGGGGGAGCCATTGAATGTTTTTGAGTGAGGGAATGATATAGAGCTGCTCTGCTTTAACAATATATATATTTTAAAACTAGTGTTTAGAGTGGATTACAGTTTGAAATAGGGTATATGCTATAAAGGGGTAGATACCATATGCAGTTGAAGCTCAGAGGGGAGGGAGGTGAACCTTACTTGTGGAAGTTAAAGAATGGTTTGTAGGAAAGGTGACATTTGGCTTAGGCCTGGAAGGATTAATCTGGGGAGCCTGTTATTGAGGGGCAAGGTATCCCCGGAGGAGAGACTAGAGAATCTCTCTTGTCAGGCTGCTGTGCAAATGGCCTAGGCTAGCAGGCATGTATTTAGATACCGCCTTGCTTGGAAAAGGAGTTATAGCAGCTTATAAGAAATATGCACTTCATTAAGATAAAATGAAGTGATGAAATAGGGGCAGAGGAAAAATTTAGGTAGGAAAAGTGAAAAGAAGGTAGCATTGAGGTTACCACAGCTGGATTCGATCCCTATTTTCTAGGGACGTGCTCTCCAAAGCTTATGGAAAGAGACTATAAAAGAGCATGTGTAGTGCAAATACAGACTATGAGCACCAAGAATAGCTGGATAAGTCTTTGTGGGG
>NW_011888782.1:22933805-22943820 GCF_000151845.1 Pteropus vampyrus | reverse complement strand
CATTGTGTGATTGAAATTGCCTTAATTAGGGTTATTTTTCTGCCTTGTCTTGCTCTCTCTGCACTGCTCTCCGCCCTCCTCCCCCGCCCCCCGCACCGCCCCATGTGTACAATGTATGCTGCTGTTTGTCATCAAAGGGTTTAAAACTCTGGACTAGGTAGGTAGCATTCTCAAGTGAAAGATAACCAGGATGTGGAGGGAGGCAGCCTTGTGCCTTATTGGATGATGTGGAGGGCATAGATTTTCTGCCTGTTTACATGTGCTGAGATGCTTGGTGATCCGAACCTAGTCAGGCGTTACTTGGTGGTGACTTCTCTAATGGTAGAGTCCCTTGCAGGTGCCAACTGAGGCAAAAGTCCCCCATAATAAAAGCAATCATTGATTAAGTACTTCCCAGATGTCATCTTTAGTCCTCCCAACAACTCATAAAGGTAGTAGTTACTTCCATTTATAGATGAGACAACAGACTTAGAGAGGTTAAGTGATTTGCCAGAAATTGTCAAAGCCAGAATCTCACTTAAGGCTGTCTGGTTTGAAGCGTGGCCTCTAATCATCAACATTGCCTCTCAAATCCAGAAGAAAGCAGAAGACATCCATGCTACAACCACGTAGGAAGGTGAGAATCCCCAGTTGGCAAGGTGTCTCCTCTTTAGAGCTTCCCATCAATCAGCCCTTGAGCCAGAGGGACTCCTGAAAGACCTCTTAAAGATCTCCAGGTTGAGGAGTCTGTGATTTGAAACTACCAGGCTCCAAGTTTCTTTCTCCTAAGAACTAAAACTAAGTGTTCTTCCACAGGCTGTTAAGACACCAGGGAAGGAAGGGAGGATATTGGCCAGGATAAATGTGGTGGAAGAGGAGTTGTTTCTTTTCAAGTAGCGGATATCAATTTTCTAAATACAACCCAGGGACATTTTACACCTCCTTCTGCAAAGTTCTTGTAAAGGCAGCAGAGACAGCAGCTCAGTGCTCCCTTCTTCCTGGTCTTGTTCTGTTCCGTCTGCTCCCTGAATCTGCTCTCTCTCTCTTTTTCTTTCTCTCTTCAACTAGTGTTCGAAAAGTGGTCTCTTCCTGTTAATGAAAGCAAACGTCTACAGCTTCGCTTACCAAGTCAATCTGTGCCATCGATGAGGTGCCTACTGCTAATGAATTTCTGTTCTACTTGCTAAAGAACTATGAATTAAATAGAAGAGGAAGGTCTGGCTGGGGGAGTTTTGCCCATAGAGGTTTCATGGAATTAGCAGTGAAGTCTCCCAGGAACCTGGAAATAACAGAAATGAAGCTGCCTCTGAGTGTTAAATTTGGTCTGTCTATATATCCTATGCGGATGTGATCCACCCCCTGCAACTGTGGACCAGGAGATGTTTTGCAAATGTGTGAAGGAAAAGACTCCATCAGTTTGACCTGGGAATGATCTCAGAGATGCTGGGCTGAATGAAATGTGACTATAATTTAGTAATATGAAACCTAATTAATTGCACTGAGTGTAGTCTACAGAAGGACATTGGATAGAAGGTGCTGGTTAGCCAGAGCACTTTTGAAAGTCAAGTTAAAGAGGCAGAAGCTGGTAGTGCCCATTCCAGCTTGGCCACAGATAAGGGAACTTTGGGTTCTCTAGTAGGTCTAACCCTAATCTTGGGATGGATACACGAACCCATCATTGCTGCCATTTAGCCATGAATTACTCTGTAGACTCCCTTAGCTTCGCTTACATGCTCACTGTGCAACTTTCAGATGATGGCTTGGTTTCCTCAGTCCATCAGCCTACACTGCCCATGCTGACCTGAGCACTCTTAAGTCCTGTGACAGTTGTATGTTGTTGTTTTTGGCAACCCCTAAGCGGAGCTTCTGCCTTATACATCAGCTCTGTGAGCTTGTTTAACGAGTCTTCACCAACAGTGGCTCTGCCCTCAAAGTGCTGATAAAATTCTAGTTTCAGAGTGCACCACCTTTACCTTGACAGATTCGTCAAGGACATTGTCATATGTGGACTCTCTTGGAAGCAGTTAATGACCCACTACTGGTAAAACTAGGCTTGCTGCCTGTTTCCATGCAAACTTTACCCAAGAACAGGCAGCAATGACAGCGCATGGGAAGGACTTCACAATTTATAAAATAATATACAGACAGGTCTAAGTAAATACTACACAAGAAGATAAAGGGACAACTGAGAGCTGAGGGGTTGTAGAACAAAGGGACCAAGCATCAGTCACCTTTAAAAAAAAGCAGCCTTTTAAAAGCTACATTTAGATTGTGGAGAAAATAAAGAAAGGAATAGATCTGTTTAGGAAGACACTGTTAATACTAGCTAATATTTATTGAGTCCTTATTATATGCCAGCTACTATACCAAGCTGTTTATAAACATGACCTCAATTGGTTCCCAGAAATGCCCTTGGAAGTAGGTAAACATTCTTATACTCATTTGACAAATCAAGATGTTGAGCTCTGAGTTCACTCAGCTAGTAAATAGTAGAGCCAGAATTTGAAACTATGCATAAAACCACTATATTATTGTAGAACAAACTTTAGCAGGTGACCCAACATTGGACTCTTTTGTTTTTTTCTTCAGCGAGGCACTAACTGAAACCCAAATCAGTAGAGTAGGTTTCGAGGTCCTGTGATTCTAGGGGGATGACTGGGAGGGGGAATTGTTTTGCTCTTAGTTTTGAAGGAGTGAGTGGATGTGGATAAGCAGAGATGGATGCCGAGAAAGTGTTGCAGGGCCTCTTACCATGTGGCAGTCACTCATGTTAGAGGCAGTAGGAGAAGTGGAATCGGCAGGAGGGATGGGTAACCGAGAACAGTGGGGCCTGGTGAGGGATGCTGAGCTTATTCAGATTTGCACTTCTAAGGTCAGTGCACTGCTCTATGCTCCAGACAGAGAGCGATAACAAAAAATTAATTCAAAGGAATAGGTAAATCCAGTTGTACTCTCTTGTTTGTTTTAGAGTTCTTGGTTCATTAGATTGGCTTTTCTGTGGAAGTCTATTTTGGGTTTATAAACCTGAAGTTCTGTGTATTGAATGGACAATGCAGGTAAGAAGGGCTGGCCCATGGTTGGCAGTGTTTAACCAAATGCAGTGGACAACCTCCCTGTTAGTCTAGCCAGAAACATTTTTTTTGTGAGTTAAATCTGGATTTGTTCCAGGCATATGTAGGTTCTGGAGCCCACAATCAGATAGATGATCAAGGGAATGGAGCCCAGAATTCATCTTATCTGGAGAGAGGAGATTAAGGAGCTGTCATGGGGCAGATAGATCCCATCACACTGAAACTCCATCTCCTCTTTCACATCAGCTCTTAGAACTTGAAAAGACCTCCTTATCATTTCTCTGGGTTAGCGGTTCTTTTTCTCACCTGGAAGAGTGTAGACCTGTAGAGTAGCTCACTGCTAATTCCCTCTGACAGACTACTTATAAAAATATTATATAAGACTAGTTCTAGTGTTGATGCCCTAAGAAACACCCTTCTTTATTTCTTAATTTGGGGAAGTGTCAGTTTATTCTTTCATTTTGTTTTTGATGTCCAAGTCAGTTCCTTGAAAAAGTGTTTTTCCTATTATATCATTATTCAGTTAAAAAAGTTTTTACTATAATATCTTGCTAATAGTTTCTTGGAAACGTTTGTAAATTGTATCCACAAATTTTTCTTTATTCACATTCATGTTTACTCTTTCAAAAACTCTTATATACATGCTTTGCTTTTATAAGAACTATCCTGTCTTGTCCTCTGATAGGTCATGCTTGCTTACATGTTCAGTAATCTTGTTCTTCATATATATTCTGTTGACTTTTCCTCGTAGGAAAATGAGAATTCTCCCTGGATCCTTTCTTATGAATGGAGGCTACATGAGTACTTGGCAGTTCTAGGCCACAAGTGACTTTGCAATAAGAGGTTACATGTTTTGGCTAGCAGCTCAATAATTTCACCCTTGAATTCCTTTAGGACTCCCAGGTGGATGCCATATGGTCCTAGTGATTTATTTATACCTCATTTGTCAGCCAGGTTCCTGAGCTCTTACTGCAGGGTCAACCCTGACCTCACTCCTGTCCATTGAGGAGGGTAAGTTGGGAAGGACTTTCATTCTTGAGGATACCTTTTGTACCAGGAGCATCACCAACTGGTCCCATGATTCTCCATCTCACTGTCTCCCTTTGGTGGCACAAAATAAACTCTGTGATTGATCTGGTATTGGGATCCCTCAATTGTATTTTTGGCTTAAGTTCCTGGGTTGTTGTTCTGTGTTTATGTGCTGTTTCTTCTTCCATGGCCTCTCTGAAATGTCTACCTAGTTATGCAGGGATGCTTTCCTCGTGGAGGGTCCGCTATTTTGGGCTCTGGCTTCACTCACCCCATCTATCTTGGAATTCTAATACTGTATTTTAAAATAGACTTCAGGTTTCTGTGGACTTGCGACTTTATAAACTCTTCTTTTCAATCTCCCTTTACCAATGTGTGTGTGTGTGTGTGTGTGTCTCTCTCTCTGACATTTGGCATTTGGTTTAGAGTATAGCTTGAGAGAGGACTTGGGTGAGGGAAGTATTTATTGTGCTTTCTTCCAAGAGGCCTCTTGGCGATACAGATGAGGAGCTGAGTATGCTGTCCCAGCCAGGGCAAGCCTACTGACTGAGACTTGTTCTCTATATCGAGGTCTGTGCCTAGGATGTCCCAAAGCTGCTGGCCTTGTGAGTTTACCTTCCCCACTGCGGTATGGCCTACTGCAGGCTTCCCTTCACAGAAGTGACTGACATGATCATTACTGGCCTGGCATGCTCCCTGTAATGAGGCCAGAACCTCTGCAGGACAGAATTAAGAGAGAATAGGCTGAAGTTGTAGCAGGAGAAACTGATTTTGGACACAGGGGATTTCCCAAGGAGCCCAAGTGGGAGACTCAAGGAGAAGATGGAACCTCTTTGGAGATATTTAGAATATCCCTTTGCATGAGCGGGAAATGCAGACCCAGCTGAAGTGAGGGAAGTGGGGGAGAGGACATCCTGAAGCTTCTAGGCTGAAGCTGCTGCTGATCAGGATCACTTCTCTGCTCCAGCAGCAAGTGCCTGACCAGGGTTGTTAAGCTAATTGTTAAATTAGAGTGGCTGGGGAAGCAAATTGCTTCATGATGGTGTTTCTCTGACTGTGTCCAAGGCTGATGTCATCTGCCTTTTTTCCTCCTTGGTGGGGTGCGGATGGGGGGATGGTGCGCAGGCCTGAGACATGTGTTAATGAACCTTGATCAGCTGCAGCAAGCCTTTGCTCCTCTGAGAAGCTCGCGTCTGCCATTGTGGAGAGTTCACTGCCAGCTTCTCTGTGCTTCTGTTTACTGTCCGCAATTCCTAAGCTTTACAATGATTATATTTTAGATCATCTTTTTAGGGGTTGTGAACTTATGTGCCTAGAGGAGCCAGACCATTAGCATGAAACATCGAAACAGGCCAAGTGAGGATGATGAGTGGGGACTCTCAGGGAACAGTAGGGGGTGGTGGGGACTGTGGCAAATTAGAGAGTGGTGCCTCATCTAAGGGGGATAGCAGCTACTCAGCTCCAGCTGATTGATACCATGTGGGAATGTGAGTTCCTTGTTGCCAGATCTTGTTTCATAGAGGATTCAAATATGCATTTTCTTTGTGAAATAGCCTGATTTTTAAACTAATTCAGTTAAAAGGCATTGTGTTGGTCAAGTAAAATCCATTTGCATGATGAGTTTGGCCTGTTGGCCTCCAGTTTTCAACTTCTGATTCTGGTCCAAACTGCTTTTCTTACAGATAAGGAAACTGAGATCCAGAGAAGCCCCTGGCCCAAAGTTGCAGAGAATCAGTGTTACTGTCTGAGATCTGTGACTCCTGTTTGGCACTCTTCTGCTTCTCGGTCCTCGTTTGGGATCAGGAGTTTTTTTGTGCTGAGGCAGGCGGGCCAGAGGAGAGTAGACCTGGGTGGACGTGACTGTGTGATGCCTAATGCCACATTATTGCTCCTGCTTTTTTTTTTTTTTTTGGTGAGTTGCTGGGGCCTCAGATTCCCCAAGTGGGTGGGATGGCTTAGGGAATTCAGGAGGCTTTTTTTCAGATAACAGCAATGCATAGGGAGAGGTGAGGGGTGGGGAAGATTTAGGTTGTCTCCTGATTTGGAGCTCCTGAGGACTTAAAGCTGCTGTACTCCTGGACCCATGCCTGTACTCATGCCTACTCTTTCCCGCAGGTACTGACTTACCTTTCCCATGGACGCCACATACACATGCAAAGGCCATGGAGAAGCATGCACACTCCACTCCAAATTCCCATTCTCTCAGTTACCTAAGTGTATACCTTGGAATCGATATCAACTGCCCCCACTCTTTCTCTGGAATTCCTCAGCCCTGAACCGCCTTTCCCATCTGGCTGCTGCTCTTCAGTTCAGGAGTTTCATGATACCGTGCTGGACCATGGCAGTAGGCTTCAAGCCTGACTGCTTTCAATCCATTCTCCCCATTACTACCTGATAAATCTTCCAAGCACAGGCTTTGACCTTGGCATGTTCCAGCTTGAAGTGGCTTTCCATTGCCCACTGGATAAAGTAACAACTCTGTAACTTGGCATTTCAGGCTGCAGAGCACTATAGCATTGCTGCCATATTCATCAGGCTCACCTGGTTGTGGATCCCAGCTCTCCAACTTACAGGCTATGCCAACCGGGGCAGTTTTCTTGACTACTCTGAAGGCTTAGGCTTTCCTTCTTTGTAACAGGAGAGTTTTACATAGAATTGTTTCAAGAAATAAATGAAATCATGAATGCAAAGCATTTAGCCTGACGCATGCTGACTATTTAATTAAAATATTATTCAAGGACCTCCAGGCTCTGGTCACAGTATTGCCTGTCGTATAGCCTTAGCTCCAGCCACTTTAAACTACGTGGTGATCCCTGTGCTTTGGCCCCTGTTTTCCCACTTTCCAATATCCATCCTTTGTGGTGTTGCTGTGTCTGCTTTGTACTGTAGGTGTTTGTGTCCTTGGCTTGGCTTCCTTCCTCCGTGCGTGCTCTTTTAGGGTAGAGCCTCAGTTTGACTCATCCTATACCATTCTGGCACAAGAGACAAATGTTTGTAGCACGGATGACTGTTATCCTCAATGGAATAACTAGCTACCTGGACTCCACATTAATTAGGCAATTGATAAAATGTATGCTTATCATAGTTTTATGATTATTCTGAGTCCTACCATCTTTAGGGAATCTAGTGGTGAAAAAAACAGATGCAGTCTAGGCTTTCATGTATCCTTCAATGAAACTGAGAAGTGGGCTGGTCCAGAGGCCATTGAAGTATGTGTGATATGGAGGGTGGTAGAGCAGGTGCAGGGCTGTGACAGAGCAGGTACAGGTCTGTGGCTGAGCAGGTATAGGGCCCTGACCGGATAGGTACAGGGCTGTGGCAGGTTGGGGGCAGGGCTGTGGCAGAGAGGGTGTAGGGCTATGGCAGGGCAAGTGAAGGGCTGTCTGTGACATGGCAGGTATTGGGCTGTGGCAGGGCAGATGTAGGGATGTCACAGATGTGTGATAGGGCAGGTATAGGGTGATATTGGTGCATATCTTAGGAGCGACAAGCACAGTCCTGAGGGTTTCCTGGAAGAAGTGTATCACCTGAGGCCAGAAAGATGAATAGGACCTTGACTCAGGTACATGGTTTATTGTGCTTTAAGTCTTCGCTTTTAAAAAAACCCTTGCTTCATTTTCCTTCACTCATATGCTCTGACAGAATACTTTCTCAAGAACCAGGTTTTCTGAAGTGATCTGTAATCAAGGCAATGTTAACAGTTTTAGGTTGCTAGGGACCGGGACAAGGGTTGTTGATTGTATTCAAATTTTAAGCAGTATCTCCCTCCTTTCCCTCCAGCTGTGGCTAGAGAAGCAAAGTTTCTCTTTTCTTTAAGAGCTGGGTGGGAGATTATTCTCTTATAATTAGGAAAGGATAATCATATATTTTCACACTGTCAGGGTGTGGGGATTCAGCTACTCCGCCAATTCTGCTTTTGTTTGTTGCTGGCTTGTTTTGTGGCTTCAGCTGTGTGGATACAGGGACAGGAAAGCTAGAAGCAGGAAATGGCTGAGGCGTTTCTCTGACCCTCCTGTTGGTTCTATTCCTTGCTAGCAGACCCTGGTCTGCAGCTGCGGAGGAAGCAGGGGGCATTTTTGCATCAAGAGGAGATATAGGGATCTGGAACTGTGTGCAATTCAGGAAACTTGACACCAAAGAGAGGAGGCCACAGAAGAAGATAAGGATCTCTTTGTAGACCCTGTACAAAAGAAATACATGACAGAGAGCAAGTGATTAAAAATCATGGTATTGGAACAATCAGAAAAGTTATGAATTATACTTACATGTTGTCCTTAAAAGAGCTACTTTGGGGCTCAATGCTTGTGTCTGTTCTTTTATTTAATTTAAAAAAATATTGGAAAACTAATTTCTTTTTCACCACATCTAACATTTAGGACCCAGAGTCCAAGGCATTTACTGCCACCTGGTGGCAGAGTACACCACCTGTAGGATTTGGAGCTGACGGGGGTACATATTGATTGAAAATCGATTCTGCAGCCAAAATATGAAATTATAGACTATTAGGGTTGTTAGAGACCTTAAAGATTACACAGTTTGCTTCTAATTAAACACAACACTTTTTCTATAGAATCTCTTACTTGAATACCTCCAATGACAGGGAACTCATGATCTTGCTCGATATAGACTATTCTGTTGTTATTCATTCTTATTAGTTGGAATATTTCTTCTTTTTCTTCATTTTAGTTAAAAATAATTTGTATTTATGCTGGCATTTATCCTTGGAAATAAGCTTATTGTACTATCTGCATAATAACCCTTCAAGTATTTTAAGGAACTTATCTCTCCATAATCTTGTCTTGAAGGTAAATAGTCGTGGTCCATTCAATGATTATTCTTAAGTCATGCTTTTCAGACTCCCCAAAGGCATTTCTTTCCTCTTGTTGCATTCTACTTTGCCAATGTCTCTGCCTAATTATACTGGTAGGATTGGATCTACACAGTGCTGCAGATATGACCAAGAGCTTAGCGATACCTGGTATTTGCAGGCTATCTGGACACCAAACTTCTAATACACTCTGTGTAGAATGAAGTAGCTTTTTGTAGTCTTTCCCTCTTAGGTTTGTGCTAACAGAAAGTACAAGAATTTGTGCCCTTCCCTATATTTTTGAACTTTTTGTGAAAGCTAAAAGCAGGATTTTACTGTAAAAAGAAAGCTGAATTATATAAGTTTAACACAATACATTCTGAATTTCAGATATTGAAGGTAAAGCCAAAGTTTAGACTTCACACCAATTTAGCTTTTCCTTGGAGGTAAATTCTGGTATCAGTTCTTAGGGACCCAGCCAGACCTTTCTATACATATACATATCTATAGAAATTTGCAAATTTGTGTGTGTGTGTGTGTCAGAGATTAACATATGCTTTTCAAATCACTTTGTAACTTTTTCTCCATGCAGTGACATATCTTGAGAATCTTCTGTATAGTAGTTCTCATTGTGGATATTCCATAATTGTCTTAGAAATTCTTCTGTTGTTTCTATTTTTTACTTTTTTAACCATTATAAATAGTGCTACATTGACCATTTGTGAACAGGCATGCACATACACAAGTGTTTCCCTAGAGTAGATACAAAGGAGTACGGTTGCTATATGAGTGATATGTACATTTTTTTTTTAAATGTGGATCTCACAGGTAAAATCATTAATTTTGACCTAATGTTGAAATCTGCTGAGATAAATTCACATATTGATTTTGGTTCCCTTATTATAGTCTTAAGCCCACTAGACCAGTTCTGTATCATCTTCCCATATGATAAGCATATTTTTCATTTCGTCATCTGTGTTTTATTTTAAAACAAGGGGAGAGCTTAGTGGCCACTGTAGAAGACACTCATCTACGTAAAGCTCACTGTATTCGCCTAATAAACACGCTTTGTCCCCTGCAGTTTATCTGCAGCAGTTCCACCCAACTATACTCTTATCCTGTCAGTTTT
>NW_011888782.1:22925840-22933755 GCF_000151845.1 Pteropus vampyrus | reverse complement strand
GATATGTACATTTTTTTTTTAAATGTGGATCTCACAGGTAAAATCATTAATTTTGACCTAATGTTGAAATCTGCTGAGATAAATTCACATATTGATTTTGGTTCCCTATTATAGTCTTAAGCCCACTAGACCAGTTCTGTATCATCTTCCCATATGATAAGCATATTTTTCATTTCGTCATCTGTGTTTTATTTTAAAACAAGGGGAGAGCTTAGTGGCCACTGTAGAAGACACTCATCTACGTAAAGCTCACTGTATTCGCCTAATAAACACGCTTTGTCCCCTGCAGTTTATCTGCAGCAGTTCCACCCAACTATACTCTTATCCTGTCAGTTTTTCACTGTCTTATCTACAGGACTGTTTTAGAGGACATTTGTCAAAGGTTCGGCAGAAATTCAGACACACACTCTGTGACATTCTCCTGACCACCTGCTCTAGCCTGTCATGCAGGGAAATGAGGAGGGCATATATTGCCCCACGGCAACTTTCATTTAAAATAGATCCCGTGACACTTTAACGAGCAATGTTTTTATGTATCTCCATGTAAGAGTGCATTCAATCTGAAATATACCAGGAGAAAAGATATGCTGTCTATTCCCAAATTGCCCTATATGTTCCTCTCCCAGGGAGACTGTGTCTGATGGTGGAGACACAGTTGCCCTTAGTGACAAGCCCAGTGCCAAGGGCTTGTCCACCCTGACTGACACAATATGTAGAGCTTTATTCAAATAGACACAGCCACTATTCAAGTAGACACACATGTGCCTACGCACATGTATGTATGCATGGACACACAGCCTTCTGCACGTTTTCTCTGCCTAGTACTCATAGAAAAATGACAATTTTTGAGCCACAGGTCTTACTAATCTACTCTGCATTACCCACAAGAAGGATAGAAATGATGGGGCAGATAATTTCCAACTCACTTTTAGATGGTTTTGAAATTCATTATATGACATGCCACAGATGATACTCAAAACGGTGGTAATGAAGGAGGGACTAGAGTCCTGGAGTGAGGGATGGAGGACGGAGGCAGTGTGACTCTGAGAAAATCCTCCTCCAGGACAGCTATGCAGTTTCATTGCTGCAATAGCTTCGGCTGGCAGTGCTTTGGAGTCCTTCCACTCCCTGGGCTGGGGTTTGGGAACATAATTGCCTTCCTGGAGGTGGCCAGGCTCAGACTTTTCATTGAGGAAAAGATCCTATGTTGCCTCATTTTTAGGGCAAACAGGATGGAAAACATAACCTCAAGTATCTATGATGTAATCTCCAAGGGAAAAGTTGCTTCAACTTTTTTTTACTATAAGTAGAAATTCCGTTTCCTTTTTTTCCTTTAGTGAGACTGATATATCAAAGGCTTCTGGCAAAGCTACAGCCAAGTAGATCTTCTCTAAAAATCCCACAGCCAGCTTTATTTGGCAGGTAGGATGGTGGTAGTGCTGCTGGTTCTGCCTCAGAAGAGAAAAGTAGAAGGAACAACAAATATTCCTTTAACTCCTGATGTTTTTTTTTTTTTTTAATTTCTTCTCTTCTTTTTCCTTAAGCTAATAAAGAAAACAAACAAAAGACATAGTGAGAAATGCAGAAGGGAAGAAATGATACAAAATGAGCGAATTGTTCCCCTTTTGCATCCTACAATGTTTCTTTACTTTGGGCAAGGCCCTATGCTAGGCACTTGGTGTCAATGGCAGGTGGGAATGGAGTGGATTATGAAAATGCACAAACCATGATTTCTGTCCATAGGAGTTTACAGTGTGATGAAGACAGTTTCCAGACAGCATGGATGCAATGAAGTGACTAGTGTTTCTCTTGAAAGCATTAAGTAGACCATCCTTATGAAAAAAGATTCCACTTTTTGTTTTTCATAGATCATACAAAGATACATTTACTTTTCACATGCAAGGATGATAAAGAATCTTGGATTCAAGGCTTCTGTTGCTTGGTTTAAGTTAAGTAGACCCACTCTAGGTAAACCTGTATTCCTGAGAGCTGCCCCTTCTCTTGGTACCTGGTGACCTCTTGCCCTGGGCAGGGCTATAGCCACCCCATCTCTTTTCTTGAGTTACTGCTAGAAGGTGGAAATTTTGCTCTTCAGACTATGAGTTCTTGGAGAAAAGTCTGGGTGTTCTGCTCCTTCAGGTATTATTTTGGGGGTAACATAGAGTATGCACCTGGTAAATGCTTATTAAATGCATGAAAGCTGCCCTTCATCTATTCTCATTTATTCATTCAACATACATTTATCAAGTACCTTCCCGTGCCAGACAGTACACATACAGAAATGACATATAGACAATTAGAATATAATATGATACCAAGGAAGTACATGGTGTGATGGGTACATACGCAGGGACATTCAGCCTAGCTGGGTGGGTCAGGGAAGGCTTCCTAGAGATTTGGAGAATTAGCACAGATAGCCAGATGAAGGCAGGGTGGGAAACAATGTTCCAAAGCATGGGAAGAGCCTGTGCAGTGGTCCAGAGGGGAAGAGCTGGTTTAGCGTGGAGGGTGAAGTCTGAACACATAATAGTAATCATAATTGTAAACACATATATAGTACTTAATGTGTGCCAGGTATTATTCTAAGCTCTTTACACTCATTAACTTATTTAAGTAGTTATCATCCTCATTTTACAGATAAGAAAATGAAGACACATGAGATTAAGTAATTTGACCAATTTCATGCAATTAATAAGTGGTAGAATTGGCATATAAAGTCTTGATAGTGATCAGGCATTTAAGCCTACACGTGGAGGGCGCACTGATTCCCTGGCACACTGTTGGGTGTGGATAGGCCCTAGTGGTAGCCATCTGTTTGAAGAATGTCTAGTAAAGGATGACAGGGCTTCTAGTGTATCCTAATTGTTGAGTCTGCCTTCGTCAAGCAGGATGATGAGACTTTCCCATGTCTCAGTGTATGGTTTTGTTGTGTCTTGTTCTTCTATGAGCAGAGGAGAGTGTCCCCAGGAGAATGGACTTGGGGCAGCAAAGAAGAGAGAAACCAAATTGCATTCTCTACTATGGATTTCCCTCCCTGAATGGGGAAGAGAAGGGAGAATGGTTTAAAGATCTCTACCAGATGTTGGACAACCTCTCCTGGTGCCGGGCCCCTGTGTGTGGTTGTCAGGCTACAGGTTGTAAGGGGTGGATATGGCAGGCAAATATTTTGGTTGATTGCCAAATCGGCCCCTAGAACATGGGCCTGAAAAGGGGTGAAGGTATTGGTTCTGCTTTCTCTCCTTTCAGTTTAGAAAGCAGTCATCCATCCCAAGTCGTCAGTGGCCTCCAAGGCTTGTGCGGTCCCTCCTGGTGACAGGTCATGGTCCCTGGGCTTTGTTCCCTGCCTTCCAAATTCCTATCCTTCCCCCCAAGGCTTCATTCACCATGACTGCTTTCTCTGAACCCCCGCAGGCAGACCGTGCATGGAGGGGTGTCCTCAGCAGCCTCCTCACTGCCTGCTGTCACTTGCTCTGGAAAAGCACAGGAACAGCACATTGGTGTTTGGAAAAATTAATGCTTTCAAGATGAGCTCTGCACAGCCTTAGCACGTCTGTGTCTCTTTCGCTCTCACCAGCTGAGAGAAAAGAAGCATTCTTAGACAATTACTCCCCAAGGGAGCCCAAGGACTGCTTTGTTTATTGAGTGTTTTTAGTTACAACACGTGAATTTCTGAGATTTTTTTTGGCTTTGGGTTCTTTTTCCTTTCTGTTTTTGGTTGCAGAGATAGGGAAGATGAATAAATTCCCAATTAACAGGGCACTTGGAAATTTCAAAATTGTGAAAGACACGTTCTTACCTGGGCACGATTGTTGGATTCTTGGGATAAGGAACGCAGTAAGATGTAACAGATGGAACCCAGGCTCAGGGCTAACCTCAGGCTTGCGTTGTACTCAGGTGTTCAGAGTCTTCTATTTGCAGGCTGTTTGAGGCCTCATCTCCACCTGTTGAGGGCTCCTGCCCCTTCCTTAGACTCTGCATGTCTTTGTCTTGTCTTCTGATAGACACAGCAGTTAAGGACACAGTAACAATCAGCTGTCACCATCCTTCACCCTCAGCCACCTCCCACCACCTTCAGCTCCCTCCAAACGAAAGCTCAACACTCTAAGTAGAGATGGTGGATTTGAAAGTATCAGTGTCAGTGAGTCAGAGCCCACTGTACAAGGGCAGAGATGGCAGACTTCACAGCCTACGTGCTGCGGCTCTTCCTGCTGTGTCCTGACAGACGTCACTAATTGACAGTGCCACTCCTTCCCCATCCATCCTGCCCGTGGCCTCAAAATATTTTTTCCCACAGTCTCAGAGATGATATTCATTAATGCAAAGGGAAAGATAGTAAGTTTATTTAACACAAAGCTCTGGACAATCACCGCCCTTTGTTAGAACGGAAACTTGGGCTGAAATGTAGTTGCCATCTCTGACCGAAGTCTTGCGGGCATTTAAGTGGCCCAGAGTTGGGTTTTACTGAATACTCAAGTTCACGGAGCACCCACATGATTCTTGTTGTTGTGGCGCAAAGTTGGGGGACGAGCTGCACCTGTCAGCCAGTGGACAGGTGCATAAGTCCGGGTTGTTGGTTATTATGACCTGTGGGTTTTCCGAAGACCATCTCACATTTCAGAGCCTGTGAGTGGGAGGAGGAGAGGGAACATGCTCTCCTGGCTCTGAGGGAGCACCCATATTCCGGGAAAGGTCTGAGCTGCTAATTCAGTCAGATTGAATATGTAAATGCTTTTAAAATTACCAGAGTAATGAATGCTTATGGTGAAAAATTATAACACTATAGAATTTTATAGAATGCAATTCTTTGATCAACTTCCTCTATCTCTCAGGGAAAACCACTGTCAAAGTTTTGGTGTATATTCTACTAGAACTACTGTTCTATGCACATCGAAGTACATAGTCATTTGTGTATGGGTGTATTTATATATCTGTATTTTCACAAAGTGGGATAATACAAATTATTTCAAATTATTTTGCAGATTGTTGCCTCTCACTCAACAATATATCATGGACATCCTTTTATGTGATTACATATAAAACTTGTCCTTTTTAATGATTTCTAAGTATAATAGATTATATCATAAGGGTATCATAATTTATCTTACTAATCTCTTATTGTTGGACATTTAGATTATCCCCAGTTTTGGGCTGTTACAGAATACACTGAAATGTGTATGTAAATGCAGTAGGTGAGAGTCTAAGAAGTAGAATTGCTGGGTTGAAGGCTAGGCACTCTAGAAATGTTAATAGGTATTACCAAATTGATTTCTAAAAATGTTATATCAATTTACTTTCCACCAGATTATATGTTTTTTCCCCCAATATGATAGGTAAAATGTGGCATGCTATTATTACTTTAATTTGTACTTTTCTGATTATTGTAAAGGTTAGCATCTTTAAAATTTTTTTATCAATTATTTGTACTTCCTCTTCTGTGAATTGTCTGTTCATATTCTTGACTCATTTTTACAGTGGATTGCTTAACATTTTCTAAATGTTTTTTTTTAGGAGATCTTTGTAGGTTAGAGATACTAAATCTTTGTATGATATATTGTTGCAATGTGGCAAATATTGGACTCTTAGATTATCTTTTAACATTGCTCATGTTTTTGCAATTTTATCTATTCTTTTTTTTTTCCCTATGGAGACTTAAAATACATGCTCTATAACTTGTAGATATAACTTATTCTCATTGTTCAAAAATCGATACAGTAAAAAGGTCTTTATAAGACCCTTATATGTCTGTCTACCCAGCCCTCTCTCCTCATAGGTAACCATCAGTGTTAGTTTCTTGTGAATCTTAACAGTATTTGTTTTGTAGGATAAGCAAATCTGAATTCATACCTATATTACTTCTTTCTTATCAAAAGCAAGTGAATACTAACTACATTGTTCTGTGCTTTGCATTTTTAATCCATCAGTATGTCTGGAATACCTTTGCTTATCAATTTACAGAAAGCTGCCTCATTCTTTTTTAACAGCTGCATAGTATTCCACTGTGCAGGTATACCATATGTAGTTCAGTGTGCTTCAGAATTTTTTGCTTATATATGCCCTAGAAGAATATTGAAAACTATATACCCCCTCACACATTTAAGTTGACATTAAACATTTCTTTTATTATAAGTTTCAATGGTTGTAAATAATATATTTTCTAGCATATTGAATATTGTATATGCAGACTTTACATATATTTTCTTCAAAATCTTGGAGCTGTAAATTTAATGAATCGGAAAAGACAGCTCGCGTTGTCAAAGCAAGCGGCCAAATCACACATATTTATTTCCCATTAAAGAAAGTCTGACTTCTTTTTAATTCAGGGAAGTATGTTAATTAGATAGCCTTCCCCAACTCCTGCACCTATGACAAACTTGTCTTCAAAATTCTAGTTCTATGATAGGTAGATAAATAGATATCTACCTATCTGAGACTAACTGTGCTTTTGTCTTCTAGATTAGATAGATATAATACTTTTCAAAACTTCTTTGGTGACTTTATCCAATCCTGTGGCTTTAACTGCCCTCCATTCACCAGTTGCATTTATCTGTTACACTGTGACAAACCACCACCAATCTTAGTGGCTTAGAACAACAGTTTATGATTCTGAGAGTTGACTAAGCAGTTCTTCTGTTTCATATGGTGTTTGCCAGGTGCTGGGATGGCTGGAAACTCCAAAATGGCCACACTCACATGGCTCGCAGTTGGTGTGGGTGGGGCTGGGACTTGCAGGGGTTCTCATTGTAGGTCCTTAGTGCTCCTTTGTGTGGTCTTTCCATGTGAACTTTCTATGTGGCTTGGGCTTCTCACAGCATGGCAGCTAAACTGCAGGAACAGTTTTATTTATTCTTGACTTCATCATCTTAAATGTCGTTTAAAAATTAGTGATACAGTCCTAAGGTCAAAATTAAAAGGACATACAGTGAAAAGTATTCCTTTCACTGCTATTGTCCAGCCTCTATTCCCCTTAGATGGTCTGTTTATCCTTCCAGAGAGTTAAAAAAAAAAAGCACATACAAGCCAACATGTTGAGCTTTGTGTTTTCCTTAGGAAAACCTTACTACCCTAAGATTATAAAAGTTTTTCTTGAAGTTTTATAGGTTTGTTTTGTTTTTTTTTTTCCACATGGATATCTTTAGGCTTTTTTGTGTGTATGCTGCGAGGCCAAAATCAATGGACTTTTAGGGCAGCCAAATCATTGGAGTTTCCCATCTCCTCAGTGCTGAGAGTCCTCCACATGGTTCATGTGGGCATAGTTAGAGGATTTTTCATAATTGAATCCCTAGGGAGGAAGCCAGATGAGTTGGGCAGGTAGAGAGGCTGGGAGATTTGGAGTCATGACTTGTCCCTAACTTAGGACTTCCTAAGGGTCACTTGGCTTATCCCCAGTGGCAGAGCTGATGCTGTTTTTTACTGGCTTATCTGTCTGCTTAGGTCCAGTGAATTGAGAATTTCAGCCTGGTGTGAGCTTGTTTTCTATTGAAGGGGGTGCACTAACTTTATTTATTAAGCACCTACTGTGTATCAGGTACAGTGCTTTGTATTTTATATATATCATTTTGTTTTTTCATTATGAAGGTTGTTCAAGTTTTATAAGATGAGCCTTATGTTCATCTAAAAGAAGAAACTGAGATTTAGGGACCTTAAGTGGTTTGTCTCCAGTCACTCAGTTAGCTAGGAAAAGATCTGGGATTTGAACCCAGCTGGTCTGATTCCAAAGCTCACACCCTTTCCCAACAGCTAGAAGGCTTCGAATAACAGTATACACAGATTATCAAGAGATTCTTTATAGAATTTATAGTCGGTTATTTTTAAGAACCATAAGCAGAATTCATTTGCTACAAATTAAAGCGATCATGGCAACTGATTCTTTTCTTTTTGAAATTAAGAGCTAAGAAGGAGAGAATTCAAATTGGTT
>NW_011888782.1:22903058-22925790 GCF_000151845.1 Pteropus vampyrus | reverse complement strand
TACTGGCTTATCTGTCTGCTTAGGTCCAGTGAATTGAGAATTTCAGCCTGGTGTGAGCTTGTTTTCTATTGAAGGGGGTGCACTAACTTTATTTATTAAGCACCTACTGTGTATCAGGTACAGTGCTTTGTATTTTATATATATCATTTTGTTTTTTCATTATGAAGGTTGTTCAAGTTTTATAAGATGAGCCTTATGTTCATCTAAAAGAAGAAACTGAGATTTAGGGACCTTAAGTGGTTTGTCTCCAGTCACTCAGTTAGCTAGGAAAAGATCTGGGATTTGAACCCAGCTGGTCTGATTCCAAAGCTCACACCCTTTCCCAAAAGCTAGAAGGCTTCGAATAACAGTATACACAGATTATCAAGAGATTCTTTATAGAATTTATAGTCGGTTATTTTTAAGAACCATAAGCAGAATTCATTTGCTACAAATTAAAGCGATCATGGCAACTGATTCTTTTCTTTTTGAAATTAAGAGCTAAGAAGGAGAGAATTCAAATTGGTTACTACGCAGCCTGGCATATGTGGAGGGGACATGAGGTGGGTCAGGGAATTTAGGTGAGTCAAATATTCTGATGTAATAGTGGGTTGCCCTATGGAACACGCACAGATTATACATTTTCCAAAAAAGGAAAAAAACCCCCAACAGAATATAGAAAAAATGTTCTAAATATAATGCTCATCAAATGTAGCATTTCTTTGATGGTACGGTGGGCTCATTTTGATCCTGTTGAACTTCACATTCATTATTATCAATCCAGTCACCATTACAGTGCCTGATTTTACTGGGCAGATGTGCCAGCGGGGAGGGCTATTTGGAAAAGTTCTCGGAGGAGATGGAGAGGGCGTGGGAAGAAGAGGGGAGAAGGGAGAGAATTCCCCATGATGGGCTCCTATGTGCTGGGTGAGGTACGAGGTTTCATCCATGGTGACTGACAACTTAAGTTTTCCTGATTCTTTGTTGGTGAACTGTGGGGATTGAGAGATGGCAGGAACAGTTAAGAGAAATCAAACCTCAGAGGGGTAAACCCCTGAGGCTGAGGGGTTCTCATGTCTTCGAGTCACACCACCTCCTTTGATAGCTAAAGAAATTGCCCTTGGTGGGAGGTAAGATGGCGGCGCCACCTTATTGTCTGTGAGGAAAGTGTGGGAGGCAATAATGAACTTTCTGGATTACCTGGGTCTCTTGGCTGAAGCTCTGAGTAGGAAATGGTCAGGCAGGAGAGCGAGTTAGGGAAGGTGGAAGAGGCACCAGCTCCTGTAAGTGGCCTTCATCGGATGGTCAGACAGGCAAATGCCAATGCAGGCTTAGGGAGGAGAGTTATGGACCCTCCTCCCTGGCCCCAACATCCACTCCCACTACTGCTTGTATTTAAGGCCTGGACTTCTACTCCCCTTCCTTTGGCTTAAGGCAATATCTTTTGCCAAAATGTAAATATTCCCTGAGGGCCAAAATATTAAGTTTTCATGAACACCTTAGAGGAGATGAGATTATTATAATACTTTTCATGGACCCAGGTTGAGTGGTGAGCTTTGAAAGACAGAGAAAGAGGGGAAGAGTCTCCCTCTTGGGGTATGGGGAGGGGTGTTGGGGTGACATGCTGTGATCAGCAATTCAGGGCAATATGGGGGTCGGGGAGGGATGTTTTCCCCATTTAACAATTTTGTTTAGAGCCCAGTGCAGTGAATGGTTGGTGTGTGAAGTCTTCATGAGCTGGCATTCCCTTAGCCAAGGGAGAGTTAAAGATCTCAGCATAGATCGGAGGTGAGCAAGGATGAAAGTGACACAAAAGCCAGGGCAAGGCAGGCTAATTAGCTTCCGTCTTTCCCACCTGCCGCCTGACCTGATATTTGAGGTGACATTTAAAGCCATTGTACAGATGTGCGTGGTGGAGCCACGGTGGAATGAACACTTTCTGGAGCCTGTGGAGAGATGAGGCTGATTTCTCAGCCTCCTGGCTGGCTGCTTCTCAGCCTCTCCTGTGGGGCCCTCTACTGGGCCTGGGGGGGAGGTGGGACCTCCCTTTACGTTTCAGGAGACTGGTCTAATTCAGGACTCCCCCTGCCCCTGCCCCGTTCCCCCCACCCGAGACTCAGGTTATGTGGGTGAGATGGGGTATACTGTAGCATTCAACCAAAGTAGTAAAATGATTTAAGTCAGTGCTGTGTGTAAGAAAGGAGAGCAGGGACAGAAGCAGATAGATCACCATTTCAAAACCATCTGGAGAGTTCGTTAAAAATGCAGGCCTCTGGGAGCGAGGCCTAGTTATCTGCATGGATAACCAACTCTCTAAGGTGATTCTGCTGCCCATTAAACTTTGAGAACCTCTGAGATAGAGATGAATGAGGTTAGCCTGGAAAAGGCCTCTTAGGAGAGGTAGACTTGAATTTCAGTATGATAGGTGATACTTATCTTAGGCACTGTCCTCAGGTGTAGACCTAAGGAGCCTGTTCACCTGGGGATACCAGGCTGTCATAGGAGAGACTGGCAGGTGTCCATCCTGTCCCATGGATGGCGTTATTGTGAATGTGTTGCCACAGGCTTCACTTCACCACTTGGGTGCTAATCGCCAGGGGGACAGAAGTGGTGTGGGAGGTGGCTGAGAATGGTGTCTGCTAGAGTGTTTGATTCATGTTGCAACTGAAGCACAGCTTGCAGGGCAAAATGGCAGCCTGGTGGAGCCCACTTCCTAGGGTGGGGTGCGGGGGAAAACATCATGTCTGCAGTCTTCACTCTGACATGTAGACACTAGCAACTGTGCTGCCTCCTTTGTGGCCTTTACTCATTGGATAGCCCCATGTGTCTGAGGAGCTGGCCAGTGCTGCTATGGGAGCAGTGGTCATTGTTGTCCTGGGAGATGAGTGGGAAAGAGCTGGGACTTGATTGGTTCTCTCCTCTCTCCATGCTGCTTGCCTTCTGCTCCATACACTTGTGCTGACTTTATCTGGTCGGGAACACAGTGTTTTCATGTTGGGGAGGGTGAAGAGAGGGAGAAAGAACAGTGCCAAGTTAAGGAGAAGGAACAGCGAAGAGAAGGGAACACATTTACGTGGTGTCATCGAATAACTGGTGATCATCCAGATGGGCATTGGGCCTCTGGAATGGACAGGCTGCTGCTGATGGCCAGGAGACCCTGCTTGTCCCTGGAGAACATGTCCCTGTAGCCAGCTGGGTGGGCTGGAGGAACCATGCCAATGGCAGTGCTTGCTTTAACTATGATGAAGGAAGGAGCCACTGCAGAAGCATTGTTTAAGACAAAACGACAATAACAACGAAAATCTAATAAAGCTCTTTCCTGGCCGATATCCTGTCCTTTCCAATTACACTGCAGCTAAATGGCAACTCTGACAGTCTCTTGGAACATTTTATTCAACTTCTGGAGGGATTGCATTTAAAGTAAGGCTTATGAGGCTCTGAGGAAGTTGGAGAAATGAGCAGTGGTGAGCTGTGGAGCTCACAGGAGCCCAGCTTGATGGGTTGAAGCTAGTCTTTAGTAAAATCTTGGGCCTGACCCAACAGGTATTCTTACGTTCTTAGGTTCGCAGTTTATGGAGGAAGTGCTTGTAGTCATACTATTCTTTAATATCTCTATTCTTTTTCTCTCTTTGAAAATGAGATGTTGTGGAATGTTTTGCCCTTGATTACCGGAAGGAAGGGGACAGGGCCCACTTCTTTCTCCAGGCCCAAGAATGGAGTAGTCCTATGAGCACCATGAGAGCACTCAATATAGTGTCCAGAAAGTCACTGGGACTTTCTGTCTCACAGTCAGACACTCTTCCTGTAGTCCCTCTCTGTCTAGCTCTTCTGCATGGTGAGAGCCATGGGCACACCCTTCCCATTTCAGATTTCTTCTAAGTTGTGTTAGAGAAAGCCGCTTTGGGCATCCTTATTTGGAGATGCTCTCCCTCAGCAGCCATAAGCTAGGAGCCAGAGAAAAAGATGAAAGGTTGTTAATAAGTAGCCACATGCAGGCTGTGTACTCAGCCTGTGCCCATGGCGTGTCAGCACTGCAGTGGAGATCTTGCCCTTCTGTGAGAGATGTCACAGTCCCTCAGAGAGCAAGCCAGAGTCCCGGAAACTCTCTTTGGGAGGAGACAGCACATATTTCTTTCTCAGCGCAGCCACCTATTAGGCATTTGACCACAAGCAAGTTATTTAACCTTGTCGAACATGGGTTCTGTAGACTGGGGAAAGTGATTCTCATCGTTCAGACCTTGCAGGGCTGTTAACAAGCCCAAAGTTGATGCGGGAGATGAAAGTACTTTGTGGGCTAAAAAGTACTGGCCACACCTGAATCATGGATGTTATTCATGCAGGAAGGGGAAGGCTGCGGGTCATCGCACTTCTGTCTGGAGAGAGAGGAGGAGGGGTTTGCATTCTTGTGTTAATTACATGCTGGAGTTTTGTCTATTTAAGGTTATAACAAAATAATACACAAATCCTGAGAGGTAGCTTTTGGACAGTGGTGTCTGTTCAGTCCCAATGCTGCCCTTTAAGAAGTGGCCATGATGCAGTCAGTGGTGGTGCTGGGGCAGGGCATGCCAGTGGAGACTATGGCTCTGCTCGTTTTCTCCCTCTCTCCTGGCTCCTGTCCCTGTCATGCCTCCTCCCCAGGTTAAGTTCTGTCAGAATCTACAGCCTGTCTTCTCTCGGAGGCCTAGGCCCCCAGGAAGAGGAGATGCTGAGAGAGGTCTGCTTCTGTCGTTGCCCAGTAGAGACCAGAAGGTCTGGGATGTGAACATTTCTAGTGGAATGGTGAAAAGATATTGCTGGCATGGTCTAGGCTGAAACAAAAGCTGTGATGAATGTGCACACGGCTGCTGAGTAGTTTTTAGGCTTGGAGTATGAGGTTGTCCCAGACCTGGGGTCCCCTTGGGTTTCCTTCTGTGAGCAGGGCTCCCAGTTATCAGGGCTCAGCCTCACCATGTGGGTGGGCAATTCATTGTGAAATGGGTCCCCAGCAGGGCAAGGACATGGTACCCTGTCATCCTCTATAAGCCTCAGGCAGTGCCCAGGGACTGAGGCACCATTCCTTCCTCAGCCATAAAAATGAAACCGTGTGTCTATGGGTACTTAGACTCACTTGCCTCTTCATTCATTAAGTTAGTAAATACTTGAGCACTTGCAAAGTTCAAGGACCTAATATGAGGACACAACAATGAGTATATAGCAGATCTTATTTTCATGGAGTTTATGGCCAAGTAAAGGAGCCGAGTCCTACATAAAGAAGAAAGTGAAATGCACTATGAAGCGGGAAAGACCAGGGAAGGCTGCTTGGATTCTGCAGCATTTGAGTTAGACATTAGAAAATTCAGGAGGATTTGGCCATGATGAAGTGGGGGAATGGGGCAGACATGCTATATTGGCAGGAAGAGCAGGAACAAGGGCATGGAGGTAGGAAGCCATGGGATATGTGGATGTGTGGAAACTAGAAACTGGCAAGAGGGAGAGGGGTTGGAGGGAGAGGGGGAATGGACACTCGAATGGACACTATCTGCCAGAAAGGCTATATCCTTCCTTTCCTTAGAGTCTTACAAGAGCTCTGTGAGGCAAATGCTGTTCTCTTCAGTTTATGGAGGAGGAAGCTGGGGCTTAGCAAGTTGAAGGAACTATTAAGTGGTATCAGGATTTGAACCTATGACTGTGTGACTCCAGAGCCTGTGCTGTCTCCATTATAATAGAAGATTCATGAAGGGACATAAGGAGAAATGGTCTGTGGCCTTTTTCTGATCACATGGGTCTAGCAGTCCTGGGCAGAGAGTGCCTGTGGTCCATGCAGAGCAAGGAAGTGAGGCTCTGGGTCTTCTGAGCTGACCTTTGGAGTCCAGGAGGGTTGAGCTCCTGGCTTCCTACCCCCATCCTATTAGGGGAGCCACTGGTCCCTGGCGTGGGAGGCAGGGGAAGCCAGGATGGCAGAAGATCCTGGAATGTAATTCAAGATTTGGCCTCGACTGTGGATTTTCATTCCCTCTTTGTGAAAGCCCCGCTGGCTCCCTTCCCCAGCTCTGACCTCCCCTTGGGCCCATGAAGGCTTGATCTGCACAAGGCGGCGGTGTTCTGCTCTTGTTCCTTTGTTGCTGTGAAACGGGCTCCCGGCACAGTCAGCCTCTGTGTGGGAGGACTGGTGGTTGTCTTCGCAGGCAGGCATTTGCTTAGAGCAGGCTGCGTGCAAGCCCAGCGTCAAGAAATTCCAGCCTCCTCTAGTCAGTGGCGGTGGGACTAGGCTCTGCTGAGGGGACTGGCTGTGAAGGATGAGTTCAGGGTGGGATGACGGACCGCTTCTGGGACCAGTGGTATCTCTGGTATCTCCGCTTGCTCCGGCTGCTGGATCGAGGTACTCCTGAGTGTGTGTGTGTGTGTGTGTGTGTGTAAGAGAGACAGGAAGATATACACTCACAGACACAGAAACAGAGATGCAAACAGAAAAAGACAGCAGAGAGGGGCACAGAGAGCAAAAAGGGAGAGAAGAGCGAATGAAACAGAGGTGAGTAGCCAACCTATGGAAAGTAAAAAAAGGCTGCTTTTCCGTGGACATTTGTGACCCAGCTAGGAATCAGGAGCACGGGGCCATTTGGGGAACATCTGTATATCAGGATCTCACTACCTGCTCAGTACTACAGTCAAAGACAAATTAAGCCCTGTCCTGCAGTGCTCTTGATAGAACACTCTGAGAGGCAGTGCAGTAAGGACACCGGCCCCTGCAGCAAGAAGCTGGGGCAAAGGGATGCAGGCTGACATCTCAGCTCTGCCGCTCACCAGTGCTGTGGCCCCAGGCTGATTTATGTGAACTTTCTGAGCTTGTTTTCCCATCCGTAAATGGGTGTGGTGAGGCCTATCTGGTAGGATTGTTGTGGAATTATTTAATTCATACCTGTAAAACACACAGCATAATGTCTGGTGCACAGTAGGTGCTTTGTGAATGTTCTTTTCCTCCTTCCACAGCTCTCAGCATTGTGGACAGCTCCTTTTGTGGATTATCTGTAGGTAGAACCAGTACAGAATTTACTGGTTAGTGGAAAGGGAAGTTTTATTCCTCAGGTTAATCTGACCTTTATATATTCAACCATCAAATATTGATGTGATTTAAATCTCCTGGTACTGTGACACAAATCCAAACATTACACTGTTAAGGAAAAGCCACTGGGAACTGGGTTGATTGATTTTTGAAAAATGTTTCTTGTTATTTTTAAAAGCTTTGGCTCCTTTAAGAGATTTGAGAATGAGATCAAACTCCTGATGGAAAAGATGGTGACGGGGAAGCCCAGCTACACACCCCAGTGTGTGTTTATCTACAATTGGGAACAGTCTTAGGTGTGCCAGGAGGTCAATACCAGGTGGAAGCAGAGAGCTGCGCAGAGCAGGTTAACCAGGGCTCTTATCAAAGAGAAATCAAAGATGGAGGAAACCAAACCAGCACATGTGAGAAGGAGTTTCTCACTAGCACTGAGAGGCAGGCCAGTGGGAGCCCAGACTTGAGATGAGATGAGAGTGTTAGGAAGAGAGCCAGAACTTACTGGTGGAGATCATAGACTAGAGGAAGGGAAAGGAGACCACAGGTGTGTATCTCATCTGTGTGATCTCAGGCAAGTTACTTAACCTCTCTGTGCCTTCTTTCCTTCATGCTAAAAGGAGATGATGATGATAACAGTAGCACCAATTCAGAGGGTTGTATAGGGGTTAAGTGAAATACTTAATCAGTGCCTAGCATGAAGAAAGTTCCCCTTAAATGTTAGTTTTCATTACCAAGACAGTTAATTCTTACTCTCCTACAGACATCTTAGGAAGGACAGAAACAGGTGGTATGTAATAACCAGGAGCTGAGAGAAGTCCAATTAAGAATTGTTAAGGCTTAAAGACAATTTATACTTGTGTGAATTAAAACAAGATTCATACTAACATATGATGTTATTTGTAAGAAACTAGATGTTAATGTGTAAGCTATGCTACTAATAATTGTTTTATTTTTTAAAAAATGCTTGAATCCATGAGTTGTAAACCTAAGTTACGTTTTGACTCCATTACTTTCTAAGTGTCCTTGAATAAATGATTTACCTTCAGTTTGTTAATCTGAAAAATGAGAATATTAATAACAATACCTATATTATAGAATTTTGGGGAAATTTTTTGTATTAATGCATGTAAAATGGTCAGGCATTTTTAGAAGTGTCAGGTTAATGAATTTATGGATCTGTGGATTAACCTGTCCCCTTGGATAGCAAAGTTGGTTGCCAGAGATGTGTGTTTTTCCATGCATGTTTTATTGTCATGTATGGCTATAATTGGAAAGTTTATGGTCTTTCATAAACAGTGTCTCTACAGTTTTTTTTTTTTTTTTTATGTGAGGTTTTAGACTAGCGGTTTCTGACTGCGTAGTGCAACTTATTGCCAGGCTTTTTGGGCGTTGGGTGTTGACTATGTTGCCCAGTTCTGGTTAATGGGTGTCACAGTATTACACATATATATGTGCGCACACACACATTCATTTTCAAGCAGAAATTTTGGATGTAGCAACTTCCTTTTAGAAACTAATGTTAGCTGACATTGTATAGACAATGGCATGCTCTAACGTGGCTTGATAGACTGAGCTAGCTCATGGGAGATGCTCAATAAATATTTGTTGAATGAGTGGATAAATGATGAACCTGTCCTGGGCAGTGAACAGAATTCTCTTAGATCTTCCTTTACTGTAACAGAATTTAGCCACTTTTGTTTGTTTTAGGATTTTGTTATTTCACCATGAGATGTCATGCCTCATGTCATCTTGAAAGTAACAGGCCTCAAGAAGGTAAGGAGAGAATAAAAAATAAGATGTGGGAAATGATTAGTTTAGCCCAGGAAACTGAAATAACTGACAAGCTGTGTGCCAGCCTGAGTCATTCTCTTGGCTGTGACTGGGGGATAAATGAATCTGTGATTTGACACACCTAGGAAAAAGGAGGAAACATTAGAACACATCATAGAGCGGAAATAAACTTTATAAAGAGATGACAGGATATGCTTGGTGATTGCAGACTAATCTTTTGTCTCCCTATCATTGTTATCAGTAAAGATTTAAAAAAATAAAAAGGTTTGTTTTCTTGGGCTGTACTTAACTATATGTAAGGATTTATATGATAATTAACTGCCGGCTTGCTCAGACATGACTATTTTGATGATTTATTTAATTAATAGCAGATGATATTTTTATGGTGTTTGTTACTGGGGGTCTGTTACTCTGCTGGTCGTGTTCTGTGCTTACAGACAATGACTAAGGAGATGGTTCCTACGGTAGGGACTGTCCATCGAAATAAAGGAGTACATACTGATATGAAACATGAGTGGTATATGAGAGAAGAGAAGTAGCATTGCTTTTTGTTGTTGAATTTTGGCGTATCCATGGAGATCTGACAAGTGAGATGGGGGTTTAGATTCCTTTGTTTACATGCATTGTTTTTTGGTAGTGAAAGGGGAAGCATCAGGCAGTGTTTCCCAGTGTGTGAGACCATGCCCCACACACTAGTAGTACATGATATGATTTTTAGGTTATTTACAGGTGTTGCTGGAGGTTCTCTTGCTGGTCACTGCCTGGCATTGTCTGACAGATACTCTATTCTGTTGAGTGTCTCCTTCTGCACTGTCTACCCCCATGTACCTACCCCATTCAATGCAGGCCCTCTTTAGCTCCACCCAACCCTCAGATCTCCCCTCACCCCACATCTAACCTCCCTTTTACCTTTCCACCAGCCTTACTTGGGCCTCACTCTGCCCCGCCTTCATCTCTGGTCCCAGATATGTGCCTTCTCCAGCCTCCCTGCTCCCTCAGCCCATTCTCACTGCCCTTAGGGCTCAAAAGGCACATCCCCATGCCACCTGAAACCCCATTCCCTGGCATTCCTCTATTATTCTCTAACCCACTGCCAAGCCTCCATCCTTTCTCAGCCCTGTGCCTGGGCCAACTTTGCCATAGGGATCCTGGGTTTTCTGCCCTGGGCTTCCTGCCCTGGGCCCGCCCTTTCCTAACTTCCCTGACTTCTAACTCTGAGTGCTTTTTTCCCCCTCAGGAGCCACTGTCTTTTCTTCTTTTGATTCTGCCTTTTTATGTCACCTTGTCATTACCCCTAGTCCATTAGTTTTTTTAAAAATAAATTTAAGTAAAAAAATGGAATTGATTTAAAACATTATCAAGGAAATAGCAGTAGGAGGTATATGGATATGGTGAAATGGTGACAGATGTATAAAAATGACTGATGTGTGGAAAACTTAAGTGATATGTTGAATTTACAGCATAGACTTAGGCTGCTAGTTTCTTGGTCCTTTGTCTATGTTCCTGTAGCTACACAAAGTGATTTGAATTCTGTACCAGAATCCAACTGGTTCTCATCCCTGGGTGTACATTAGAATCATCTGGGAGCTCTTAGAAAGCACAATGTTTAGTTCCTACCTTCCCCCATTGCCGCCCAGCCAATTAAATTAGAATCCCTGGACACTGGCATGTTTAAAGAGCTCTGCAGGTGATTCTAATGGCAGCCAGGGTTGAGAACTGTTCCTTGTCATCCTTTAATATGGGTCCTGGAGAGTAGAGGCAAAAATGATTCTTTGGCAAAATAAAATAAATGAGAAATTCAGTCACTATATGGGAATAGTAAATACATGAGTAAACAGAGGAATGTACTAAGGAAAAAAATTTAAAAGAACACATCCTTTGGATATAATTCATGCAACTATCTTTAGAAACTTCAACTATAACCATTTCTTATCACTACCTAACTTCCCTTTGTATTCCTGGGAAAAAATTTATTTGGGTCCTAAGATATTATCTGGCCCTAGCTTGCTTTGGGTTTGACACTCTGTTCTGGCTGCCTAGGGCCTTGGAGATTGAAATGGCAGTTTGTCGCTGCAGATGTCAAAAAACAAACAAAAAATACCATTCTTAGTTGCTTAGTATAACTCCAATAGGTGGACAGTGCCTGTATGAGCTAGAGTTAGAGAAAGAAGAATTCCTTCTCCCTTCTGGGTAGATGGGCGGTGAGGATGGTAACTTTCAAGCTTTCATGGTGTTGGGCTCTTCTTTAGCCAGGAAACTGCTCTTGTTTCTCACTAAAGTCCACCTCTCCCTGCATGACCATTCATTGTGCCTCAACCTTCAAATCTCCCAAACATTCTAATCCAAGGATCGACTCTGCCCAGGTGCAGTACAGGGTCGAGAGGCAGCTGACCCTCATGGCTGTGGCTCTAAGAACATCTTGATATTTGATCTCTTCCTTTCCATGCCTGCAGCCCTCTTCCCGGCCCCTGGTTTTTCATCACTGACAGGTGGCGTGTTTTTGGCTTGCTTGCTGCTCAGTTATCTGCCCAGCTCTGGCCTCTGACTGGGTCAGACTTGATGTCTCTGCTTAGTCCATCTTAGGCCAGTTCCTAGCCTGCCACAGACTACCAACCTGGATACCCACCTTGGTTTGGCTTGTTTTGCTCTTGTTAGCTGTTGCATATATGTGCCCAGCATGATGTGTGGCTTCTATGTGCCAGCCTTTATGGCTTGTTCCTCCCCTCCTATGGTTGGTGGGAAAAAGTAAAGGATATAGCATATGTATGAAAAGTGCATCAGGTGGCTCTCCCGTGCTGGAGAATTTTCTCATTAGAGGATGTTAGGTTGTAATCACCTTCCCATTTGAGCTCAATATTCATATAATACACAAAGAGGTTACTTTAACTTAGCTTTTAAAATCACAAATAGATGTCTCTTATAGTTATTTAATTGGCTTTTGGCACAAGGCTACTTTCCTAAAGGAACCAGGCCTCTTGTCTGGTAAACAGTTTGAACACAGCTTGAAACACCACTCCGGAACAATTCCCTGTTGCTCCACACCAGAACCTCCCCAGAAGCCTTCATATTTTCTGTGCTTCCATTGGAAATGCTTGAAGCCTCCCCTTCTTACAGTTAATCCACATCCTTCCCCTTCCAAACTTTGAAACCCCATGTTCTCCAGAAAAAGCTCCCCTGCTTAATCATACCTGGTTCTGTTCAGAAACACTTGGACACTTTGGTGCAAGGCTGGTTCCATGATTCACAGTGTGCTCCTGTGGGTAGTAATAGGACACACCTCATGCGGTTGTTGTGAGCCTTGAAGGAGTTAATATGTGTGGCTTGTGCCTGGAACAATAAGTATTCAGTAAGTGTGTGCTTCCCTCTCAGATTTCTCTCCTTTCTAGGAGCTTAGGTGCTTCTAGGGGGTCTTTTCCCTCCATTGAAAGTAAAGCAGCCCTGAGGGCTGGTTCTTGTTCTTTGTATTCTCATCTAGACATCTATTTTGAGGTTGAATTCTAATAGGAAACCCAATAAATAACTTTGGCTAACAGAGTATCTGAACTCTCCAGGGAACCAGGAGAAGGTACTGATTATCATGGAGTCGTTAAATAGGAAAAAGGGAACTGTAATGATTTTGACAATTCCAGTATCATATCCCCTTTGGCCCTCATTATGTCTCTCTGAAATAGGTTACTTTAGTTCCCATTTCACAAATAGGAAACAGGCTTGTAGAGGTTAAATATTGTTCTAAAGCCACAGAGCTGCTAGAAGAGTCAGGATCCAGGACTCCTGACGCCTATCTGGGATGAGTCCTCTCCTATACCTGCTGCCATACAGGTGGAGAGACCCCCATCCTTCTCTCTCCAGCATTCATGTTAAACTAGGGTATCTGCCCATCTCCCCTGTCAGCAGAGTAGAGTTTATCACTGGGATGTCTTGTCTGGGGTGTGAGATCACTAGACAAGATATCTAGGCCATGTCCTGGGGGAAGGACACTGATAGCTGCTCTGTGAGATCCTGGTGTGGTGTTTCCATCCAGTGGTGGAGGTTGCTGTGGTGTGAGAACTGAAATGCAGCACTTCCCTGGGTGTGGCATGGCGTCCCAGAGCCTCTTTCTGTTATAGCATATTCAGTGATTGCTTAGAGCCGAGGGGCAAGGGGGGCAGCTGTGTCCTTGGTTGGTCAGAAAGCCAACTGGATTCTCATTGAAAATGATGGATTTGCTCTTCACCTTGTGGATGGAGGTGGCTTGTTATTGAAGAAATTGTCAAGGTAATAAATAGTCTTAATATTAGTAGTAATAGTACCCACTAAGGGCCCAGTAATAGTATCCACTAGGGAAGAAGTAGGACTCCTTTCCTCAGGAGCTCTCAATTCAAACTCCTAAAAGGTCAAGAACTAGCAGTAACCTCTCTTAGTCTCTTTTGGCCCTTCTATCAAATGATGGATTACTTATAAGGATCCCTTGTAGTTCCATGGTTCTAAGTGGACAATACCTGCAAAATAATACATCTACAACATCTACAGTATATCTATGTGATCCTGCAACGTGTTATTTCATGTCGAATTGCTTAAAGAGTACTTTGAATTCACAAGAGGGAGAAATATTTGGGTTTGAATGAAGGAGGAAATGCTCACTTATTCAATAACTATCTTCTGAGGACCTACTCTACTATAAGCTATGTCTTATTCAACAATGCTGAAGAAGACAGTGTTCTTGTCTTCATGAAGCTTTAGAGTCTAGTGGGGGAAATAGACAATGACCAATAAATAACACGGTGGCAGGTAGAATAAAAAGGAGAGAGCTGAGTTCAGCTTTAGTAGTACTTGATGAGGATGGAAGTTGGAAAGTCCAGACTGTGGAGCATCTGTGTGGTAAGAGTTAAGTTAGGAGAGATGGGTTGGGGCCGCCTTGTGAAGATTCTTGCTAGCATGTCAGGCTAAAGGCAAATGGTGCCAGGGTAGTAGCATTCAATTAAAAAAATGTATTGAATAATTCCCACACCAGGCAGTAGATTAGGTGCTGGAAATACAAAGACGTATTACATGGTATAACATGACATAATTAAATGCCTAATTTCTTCATGCATTTGAAGTGTGTCTGCGTTTCTAGAGAGCAGTTAGGGTAGGAGGTGCATGATTTTGAGTCATCTGCTTAAAAGTGATAGTGAAATTGATATTAGCTCAGGGAAGACAGTATATGGGAAAATGTGACTAGTGTAGACTGATCTTAGAAAATATGGAATGAGGAGACAGAATCCCTAAGGGTAGGAGGAGAGCCAGGATACAATAAATTCATGGGAGTAGAAGAGAAGGGACAGTTAGAGGTCTCCATCTGTAGGGAGATGGGGCAACGTTGAGGGGTTTGGTGACAGAAGGCATTGGTGACTACTCAGCATTGTTTCAGCAGCTTCAATGAGAAGAAACCAGATTGAGATGGTAGGAGGTGGTGGGGATGAGGCAGCACCAAGCACATATTATTTGTTAGAGAAATATGTCAGAAGATGCAAGGTAAAAACAGAATGATGGTTGGTGGGACATTAGGGTCAAATGATAGTTTTGTTAAAGAAGGGAGGCCTGAATGTGTTTGAGGCTGGGGAGGGAGCCAGTGACAGAGAGAACTTTGAAAATGATGAGCAGAAATGGATTTATTAATCTATATAATAAATATTCATTGAGCACCAACAGTGTTCCAGGCACTGTGCTATTTTCTGAGGTTGCATCATGAATAAGACATGAAGTCTTCATGAAGTTTACAGTCCAATGAGGGAGGCAGACCATGCGCACATCAAGCAACAGTTGAATTTATAATAAGAGCTTGTGGTAAGTGCTGCAAAGTGTAGCAATGACCTGGAGGAGGTAGGGATGGGTTGAATAAAGAGTGCAGATGGAAGTGGTAGACCGGAGGAGGGAGAATGCATCCTCTGCTGGAAGGAAGGAAGAGGGGGTGCTTAGAGAGCTATTTTTAAGTAGAAAAAAGGAAAAATGAGGAAATGCAATTCATATGGCCTTGATATTCTTAAGCAAAAGAGTAGGCAATGTCATGGGCTGAGACTGGAGAGCTGAGATGGTTCAAGACTTAGCATAGGTCCTTACCTGCTTTATTCAAGCCTTTTACAACCCTGTGATGTAGGAGGTGTTATTCTCATTATGTAGGTGAGGTAACTGAGGGGACTCAGAGTACCCCCATAGACCCAAAACTAGCGGCAAGGTGGGTTGGTCTGTCACCTGGATACTCTGCCAGTCAGCAGCCCAGAAGGGACTGTTCATCAGTGGCGAACCGTGAGCCTGTCAGCGCAATCAAGAGATCAATTTCTCCTCCCTTCTCTCATACAAAGCCCTATGCTGGGCCCTGTGGGAAACCCTTGGATTGGAGATAACATCTGTGCCTGGACTGCGTTAAAAACTGATAAATCAAGCCATCAGCTTGTATTTTCTATTAAGCACACTGTCCTTGTGAGTGTTTGGATTTTTAAGGATTTGAATAGAGCAAGGGAAAAAGGGCATTCAGGGTGAGAGAAAATGCAGTGCAAACACTCCAGTGATTCAGAGGGTAAGTGTAATCAGAAGACTGGGCCTTTATCAGATAAAAAGTGAATTTACTGGTTCAAGAGATGGTGTTGGGTCAAACAAGATCAGTGGGGAGTAAGAAGTTTTTATTTTTCATTCCCTTTGCCTCTCTAACTGCACCCCCAGCAAAAGAAGAGACAGTTGGAAGAGACCTCTCATCTAAGAGATGGGGAAACAGCTCAAAGAGATGATTTCACTTTCTAAAGTCATTCAGTTAGTTATTGGCTGAACCTACATATTAAGCCAGGGCACAAAAACTCCTAGTTGAGGCTTCTGTCCATTACATTACATTCCCCTGTCGCTTCAACTCAGTTCTGCCCCTTTAACATGCTCAGCAGCTCTGATAAAGTATGTGGAAGGGTGGGCAGACTGGAGAATTCATGGGTTTGAAGGGTGTCTAGTTTGGGTTCAGCTTTTTAAGGCTCCAGGCAAAATTTCTAAGAAGCCCCAGCAGCAGGATTGTATTTCTTCCTCCCGCCCTTGTTATTATCGTGAAAAATAAGTTGAGTAGAGCTGGAAGTGACACCTCCTGGCTCTCCCGGTCTGTTGCAGAATCATACTCTAAAGAACCCAGCCCAGGGCAAAAGCAGAGATGTGTCTTCCTTATAAACCCAGGCTACAAGGAAGAATTGGCATGGGGCTTTTAATCTATGTTCAGGCCAAATGAATCCGTTAGATGGGATAATGAGCTCCATATTTTATAGACTATTTTAAGCCTGTCTCAAAATAAAGTACAGGGCTAGGGGTGGAGGAAGGACGTAAGTCTTGGAGACAAAATGCCATGGCTTACTCATCAGTGTTTTCATTTTAATGATCCCAAACCCAGTACAAGTCCCTCAGTGACACTGTAATGGAAACCACATTTTTTTTTCTGCTGAAAGTTTCAGGATGAACACAGCCAAATGCTTCAAGGCATAATTAAGGTTACAAACTCCCATCCCCAGTAATACACAGACCTTTCACCCCAGGGGGCTCAGCTAGAACTATGTGGTTGGAAAGCAGTTGCAATTATAGAGACATTTCTTCTGCCAATCTTTGGCCCACCACAGCTTCTTTTCTGGGCCTTGCCTCCCCATCCCTCCTCCCTCCCCTTCCCCTTAACCACTGCTTCATCCCTGGGAAGAAGTAAACCAACACACAAATAAATAAGAACCCTGGTGTCAACTCCTTCCCTGCCACGGGGTGAGAATTTCAGACAGATACTGCTGGGTCTGCAGGGGGCTGGACAGGGCTGGCAGAGGCAGCACATATGTAGCAGGACGGGTAACCAAGTGAGCCTGACCATCGATGTGGGGTACTGGGAGGGAGAGGTGCATGTGTCATCAGTAGGTATGGGAGGAGGTGGAGAATGTTCTGCACTTTACAGGCTGGAAAATCCACCTCATAGGAATGTCTTGAGGACCTAGAAGAACAAGGTGGCCCTGTCTCCTGTGTTTGGACATCATGGGCTGAGCTCTCTTGGTTTGCATCTCCTTTGCCTTGACAAGCTTTCTGAATCTGCGGAGATCAAAGTTAAGAAACTTGGCATGACCAGCTGGATTACATGGGCTTATTTTTTTCCTCCTGTGAACCACATCTTGAACACCTGGAATATATGATAGCGAGAACCCTTAGGGCATGTATATAGACTCATTCTCTGGTTACTTTTAGTCCAATCTTATCCTTGTAAGGAGAGCTCTAGTTAGCAAAATGAACAAAGGAAGGACTAAGATATTTGCTCCTGATTGTTTTGGCCCCATACTCTGCCCCTGATGATGGTGATTCTGGAATAGACCATGATGAGACCCAGCTAAGCACTCTGCTTGGCTCCTTAGAGATCATATCACTGCTTTATTTCTCTTCTTACTACCCCATCACCAAAGGGCAAATAATCATGTTTATAATATCACCTTTAGGAAGATGTATTGGTGAGTACATTCTTGATTCATCTATCTAACAAGTATTAAATACCTCCCTGAGCCTCAGCTTCCTCATTTGAAGGATTAGGATAATATCTGTGGTAGTTATAAGATCCATTCACCAAATATTTCCAGCTCTCCACCTTCCACGGAAAGATTGTACTTCCCTATGCCTCGATCATGTGACTTGCTTTGGCTGATGAAATGTGAGCAGAGTTAGGTATTTTTTTTCCAAATGGAGCTTTAAAAGCTGATATGCTATTTACTTCATTCTCCCACTGTTTGATCAGTTTTAGAAGTTGTGTTGCAATAAAGCCTCCATCAGCCTGGGACCCTAAGTGACTATGAGCATAGTAGCCCTCTGCTGAGCCATGTTGAATGTTCAGTATGAACAAGAAAACATTTTTTCTGTTAAGCTACTGAGATTTTGAAGTGGTTTGTAGTCATAGTCTACCAGGCTCGTATTGATTGAAATATACTACCTTATAAGGTAAGAGAATCACACAAAATTGAAATCTATATTCAGTACATGCCAAATAGTAGACATTCAATAAATGGTAGCTACTTTTTCCTATGAATATCATTTAGGATGCTTTTGGCTGAAGGTAACTGAAACCAAACCAAAAATGGTTTAAACAATAAATACTTATCCTCTTCTCTTCCTGCTTCTACTCTTGTTTCTCTTAACAAGAAGTTCAGAAGTTGGGTCATTAAATCAGAGGCTCAGTATTTCACCAGATTCTCTTATTTAGTCTGCTTGGGTTCATTAGATTTCTTCCATCTCGAAATTGTTGCATTTCATCAGTTTTGGAAAATTACCAGCCATTATTTCTGTTCTTTTTCTTTCCTCCTTTTGGGATATCAATTGATTAAAATTGAAGTTTCTTGAATTTGAATCAATTTTGGAATTGATTGAAGTTAAAATTTCTCACAATATATTCTATATTTCTTGTTACTTTTACATTTTAATAATTTTATCTCTTCATGATGCACTCTAGATAGTTTCCTCTGATTTATCTTCCAGTTTATTAATTCTCTATTCAGCTTTGTCTAATAAGCACTTAAATTTGTTTATGGACTTCTTAATTTCGATTATTATACTTTCAGTGCTAGTTATTTCCACTTAATTCTTTTTCAAATCACTTTTAAAAAGTTTACAGTTTAATACAAACTTTTAAGCTTGTCTTGTATTTCTTTGAATGTAATAAGCATTTTGCTTTATAGTCTCTGTTTGATAATTCTGATATCTGAAGTCTTTGTGCCTCTGTTTCTGTAGTCTGTTGTTTCTGATTATTCTTGCCCATGGTGTCTTTTTCCCTTGTGTTATCTTTGATTGTGTCCTGGTACTTATTTTTTAAAAAGATTTTATGAGACTAATTTGAAGTCTAGAATGGTAACTTTCTCCTGCGATGATCATTTTCTTTTGCTAGAGCCCTAGGGATTCTACCATTCATTTCTGCCTTAGCTTAGGCTGATTGCTTGAGTTTCCTTGGACCTAGATCACAGGCATCTATCTGTGTTTCAATTTTCCACCAGAGCTGTTTTGTTTCTATGTTACCTTTACCTTGAGGGTGAAGCTCGCCTTGCATAAGGAAGCCCAGCTTAGAATGGGGTATTATTTGTTAGACTCCCTTCCTTGGGCCATCCTTGTACTTTGATTTCTGCTTCCCTTGCCCACCCTGGCTGACAAAAAGCACAGGTTAGTTTTGCCACTGTTTCTTCCAGATTGGCAAATGCTCTAAGGGCAAAAGCTGCTATGTGTTTGGGGTCAACCTCTTTGGATTCTCACCTTCTCCTAGGTTTTGGCCTAGTACTTTTTTGTTATCTTCTTAGCTCTTTAATGCTTTTAAGAAGATTTAAAAAAATTGTCTTCAGTGGGAGGGTTGGTCCAAACTGCCCAGGCTGCCATTATAAGGAATGGAGAAAATAAGACCCCAATTCTTTGTATCCTCCATTCCTTATAGTTTCAAGATGGCTGCCACAACTTCATGTGTCACATGGAGAACAGACAACTGAGAGAGCCTGTTTTTCACGCATGTATTTATGTAGGTCTTTTTAAGATCAAGGAAACTTTTCCAAGATGTCCCTTGGGAGGCTTCTCCTCATGTCTCAAAGGACGTAATTTCACCACCAATTCCTAAACAAGTCACCGGAAAGGGGATTCAAATTCCATGATTGGTGTAACATAATTAACTTACCCTGTGGGTCCGAAAGGGTCTCTGCCTCTCCTGAAGCACAGAGATGTTTGATTTCTGAAAAAAAAGAAAAAAAAAAAACCCCTAGATTCTGTAAGCAAGGAAGAAGGGGTTAAATGGCTCTTGGGCAGGCAACTAATTCACTAACTCTATCATACTCTGTGCTCAGCTAGGATTAAGGACTAAGAAGTGTAGGCATGTTTCTTGCCCTTCTTGGGAATGTACATTCTCTAAACGATGCATAGAAATGTAGAGCTAAACCCTAATGGAAAGAGATTAGAGGTAACAAGGCCATGTTTTTTTTATTTTTATTATTTTTTTAAAGCGAATGAAATTTTTGATCTATCTATCTATCTATCTATCTATCTATCTATTTATTTATTTATTTATTATGATTATTTATGCCTACAGCACCTGGTCTTCCTAGGTGCTCTCCCATCCAAGTACTAACCAGGCCCAGGCCCAACCCTGCTTAGCTTCCAAGATCAGACACTGGGCTTGTTCAGTGTGGCATGGCTGTAGACCATGGATCGTGGCTCCACTGGGGTGTGAACCCAGGACCTTCTGCATGTAAAGCAGATGTGCTAACTGCTGTACTATGGGACCACGTCCAGGCCATGTTCCTTGAAAACTTACTTTGTAACTTAAAAACTACAAATTTGAGATAGTCTGTGATCAAAATTTTATACATTTACTTAATCAAAACTATTCAAAAATAAAATTCTGTAGTGGAAAGAATGACTTTATTGGAAATTTATTCACGAAATTTAATTATACTACAAGTTAGTTCTATAAACGCATATTGCATAAAAACTAATGTGTCTGATGGAGTCATATGGCTTCATTGGGTGAGCTAGGTCCTTGCATGTGTTCTTTGCATAAGTGGGCTGCGGAAGAAGGATCAAACTAAAAGTTTAAGAATGCTCACAGACCTCAGAAACAGGAGCATCACTTCCCCAGTAGGGCTGGAAGGCTGTCCTTGCTCTAATATACTTGTCCTCATTACCTAGGAGAAGAGTTGGAGGGCACAGAGGTGAGGTATGAGGGTACCAAAGATAGCCTTTCCCGAAGGCTTGCTTGCTCCCTGCCTGTGAGGAACTGGATAGGCTGCATGTCTTCTCTTTGGAACAAGAGGCCTCCAAAGAAGGGGCATTTATCCCCCTTGCCCTTAACTGGCTCCTCCACAGTTTCCATTTGAGGAGAGAAGGTTCAGTTCCTGAACAATGCCTTCCACAGGTTCACGATCCCTCTCCCTCCCTCTCATTTTCAAATACTATGTCTATGGCTTGACCTCATCTTAGAAGTTCCGTTGTCAGTCCATCACTTGCCACAGGTTGCTAGTTCTTAGAAGTTCCTCAAAGAAGATACTCGAAGAAGGTATGCCAAGCAGATTGAAGGTGTGCATGGGGTGATATTTTTGGCCATAGGGAGCTGAGTACAGGTGGTTTCAAGTAGGGTGAAAGTGAGTTGAAAGTACACCTACGTGTAGGTTCTGTCTCCTTTTATCACCTCCGTTCTATTTCATCCTTTAATTCTATCAGTTAAAGCTATTGATTTGTCAGACCAGTATCCTTTTAAAACCAAAGAAAACCCTAAAACTTAATAAAATTTGGAAGTATCAAGCCCAGTGGCCAGGCTTATTTTGCTGTTTGAATTGCTCTTTAGGCATGATGCTGAATGGCTCATGTGACAAGGTTTTGAAATAAAACTGGCCTGGTGTGGCTTACAACTCCATCACTCACTACTGGGCGTGCCACTTTCTCCGCTCTAGATCTCAGTGTCCTCATTTATAAGATGCTGACAATATCAGTATTTACATCTAGGGTTATTTATAGATTAAATGATATTGCACATGTTAAAACTTAATAAATGTTAGCTATTAATTCTTAATCCACGTTGCCTAAAATCTAACCTTTGGATGAGAAGAGGATGGCGGAATGGTCAAGAGGAGATCTGGGGCCTGAAAGCTTAGGCGGGTTTTGGAGGGGTGGGAGAAATAGAATATGTAGTGAGTGCTGTGTACTGGGGCTGAGAGAGGGCAATCAAGATTTGGGTGAGCAGGAGAGAATCAAAGACCAACCTGCATTTGCCTTGAAGTTTGTCCCAAGGCCCTGAGGGAAAGCTTTAGCCTCAGGCTGCCCTGTGTACCTCATTGTGACTGGGATGTGTTTCCTTCAGGGGTGGAGTCATCCATCCATAGCTCCTTATTTTAAGACCCTGCATCCTCTCCTTGAGACTATCTGCCATGTGGCTGAGCTGGGCTGTCTCCTGTTGTTTCAGTCCACCAGCTCAAAGTGCTCCCTGCCTCCCTGGAGTTCCTTCTCCATTAAATAGATTAAGGGCTTGGGTGACCCAGCCCAGAATAATGGACATACTAATTGGCAGGCATTAGAAGGCTTCAGCATTGATAAATCTTCAGACCCTCAGCAGTCTGCTGAAATCCATTCTTATCGACCACTTTGGGAGAGAAGGATCCAAGGGCAATGGTGAATGCCTGGCTGAGGAAGAGGGAGGGGCTGAGGCAGCAGTGTCCTCAGAGGTGCTGGAAGTATAGAGCCCTCCCTGGGTGGAAGCATTAAAAGGAGGAGGAAGACAGAAAAAGGGCTTCCCTCTTTAAACAGGAACGGTGGTTGTAACCAGCTCTTCTTCAGCACCTCAGAGGGATGAGGGACGAAGCATGAAGCAGCACTTCGGGAGAGAGGTTATGTCAGAGCAAAGGTGTGAAGTAGCTTCGGTATACACTGTGGCTACTGTGGGCATTTAGATGTGTCCTGGCCTTTTCATCAGAGAGGCAAACAGCCCTTTGGTCCCTGTTTGAATGGGGGGAAGGGGAAAATGGGTTTTGGAAAGACCAAATGTTTGTCTCCAGTCTACCCCATGGGTTTGTGTCTGAGCCTTGAGGAGAGAGGAGTGCTGTGCAGAAGTTGAAGAAATTGTCCTCATGAGGGCTCTGTGTGACATTTGGGGACAGGCGATGCTCATCTTGTGAACACAGAGTGGAGAAGAGGGACTAAGTATCCATCAGGGCTTGATCTGGGAGTAGTGAGAACTCCAGGGAACTCGGGCTGTTTGGCACTCGGAGTGTTGTGGTTTGAGAGCCCTGGAGCCAGTGCTCTGGGTCAGATGCTGGTGTCCTCACAGAGGGCACCTTAGGCATCCTCTAGCAGCAGTGGGCAGCCGGAGCAAGAGAGGAAGACATGGCAAGTATGACTGATGGATTGCTTGGTGGGCTCAGGGGAGATGTGAGCAGGGCTCCTGGACGCAACAGGATGAGCTTTTTC
>NW_011888782.1:22899373-22901623 GCF_000151845.1 Pteropus vampyrus | reverse complement strand
CTTCTGCTGGAGAAAGAACCATTGGTAATGGTTGTGCTGTAATTTCATGTTTTTTGGACATTGATCAAGTACTTCCCATGTGGCAGGAACTGTCCTAGGTGCTTATCTCAAACATCACAATAGTATTGTGCTGGTTTTATAGATGAGGAAACTGAGGTTCAAAGAAGTTATGTGACTTGCCCAAGTCATTCAGCTTTCATAGTAGTGAGTTAGGATTCTAACCTAGGTTTTCTTATTCTAAACCTCATGTTCTTTCTACTTCTGCATCTGGAAACTGTGATGAGAATACCTATACCCTAGTCACCTGGAGGCAGAGTCAGATTTTGGACCATTTAGTGACAACTTGGGGCTCCTCTGGCCACCAAGGTTTATTTGGCTATGACTTTAGGCCTCCTCTTGCTGTGAATCGGTTACCTCTGTCCCATTTGGCTTTCAAGTTAACATCTGCTCATTGCCAAATAGACCCCTGGAGATCTCTCTTGCTCTGTCTTCCAGTCCCCAGCCCCCTGCCGAATTGGGGAAGTGGCAGATGGAAGATCAATTGGCAGATGGAAGGATCAGATTTCAGACGTTGAAAGCTTCATTCTGATCTTCAGCAGCTTAGAGGGAGAGGAGGGGCTACTGATCAGTGTATTTTTCTGTGGACCTGCTTCCCTGAGCTGAGGCGGGGGTGGGGGTGGGGTCTTAACTGGTAATTTCTATTATGAAAAAGAAAAACAGTTGTGTTTTTTCCTTGAGCATGTGGGGAAAAAGAATCAGCAAATTATTTGATATTTAAATAACTAAAACATTTATTAAGAGTCATTTCTGAGTATAGGCAGAATTAGTATTATTTGAAAGGTACCAGGAAGTGCTCCCTGTCCAGAACCTCTCTGACCCTGGCAGTGTTTTGGTGCCCCAGATGGGATCATTCATTCTTTGAGGCCAACACCACTTAGCTAATCCTTTCATGAGTGTGAAAATAGAGCATGATGCTATTAATTTAAGATTCTTTGCCTCCGGAAGAAGTAGAGGCTGTGCGTGCGTGCGTGCGTGCGTGTGTGTGTGTCTGTGAGGTGGGTGGTGTAGAGTGAATGAAATGACTCAGATGTGGGAGACATTCTGGGATGGCTTCCTGGAGGAGAGAAGTACTTAACATGGTATAGAGGCACAGAGGATTATTCTTTGAGGAGCTGTAGATGGGAGCATTCACCAAGTTACTGAACATCAGTTTTCAGTTTCTGAGGTAATAGAATTAGCTTTAGTAGTACATGGTACAAAGCCATGTTAACTTATAAGCTTTTACAATTACTTTTTGAAAGCTCTTTTTGCTTTGGCATAGTAAATCTTTCTCACAGTGCCAAAGATTTAGAAATTTTAGAAATGACGTGTAATTGATGCAAAAAAATGAATCTCTTTGGGTTTCAAGCTGCCTCGGAAATCTACTCATTCTCCCCACTCCAAGCCTGTCCTGCTTCCTCTCAGTATCATCCAGGCAGCCTCTATGAGGGCGAGTAGGCACGGAGGGAGGCAGAGAAGAGTACCTTTCCTGAGGGTGACTGCCACACTTTCTGGGCCCAAGCAACATTTCATGGGGATGCAGGAGACACTTCCCTCTGTGCCAGGAGCCAGAATTCAGGGAGGCTGAGTCAGGACAGAGGGACCATAAATGGCGGAGGGCTCTGGCTGCTACTTGATGGGGCCTGTTCTGGAGGCCTAGGGAGTGGAAGTGGCTTTGACTACCACCTGGGAAGGAAACAGGGCACAAAGGAAGCTTTGGCAACTGAGAATTACACCATTTCTGTAGGAGAGGGGGTTTCTTGAGGAGACTTCGAAGATGTGTGTAAACATGAACAGTTTAAAAGTGCAACACATACATACATACAGAAACTCTCCACCCCTGCCATTGATCCTGGATACGACTAAGAGTTCCATACATCTATAATTGGGAGTCACGGAAACATCCAACATGTAAACAGGCAACATGTAAAACAGGCAACATGTAAAAAAGTTAGGCAGTGAGGCCCAATAGTCATGGGCTCTAATATAAGTAAACGAATTTTATTTCTCATATTTTTGTCATATTTTTATAATAACTATGTCTTAGTTGAGCATTTATTATATACCAGGTGTGTCCTAAACACTGGAAGAATATCTTTTTATTTAATTGTTACAATAACACTGGGAGGTAGCTATAATTCTTTCCAGTTTATAAAGCACCTCTGTCATCTCATTTGACTCTTCCAACAATATATATTTCCCCATTGTCTG
>NW_011888782.1:22893352-22899323 GCF_000151845.1 Pteropus vampyrus | reverse complement strand
CAAGAGCGTGTGCAGGGGATTGAGATAATGAGAGAAGAAAGCTGGACAGGTTGGCTGAGTGGGCTTTATGTTCTACCCTAGAGATTTAGGATTTTATTTAGTAGTTTATGGGCATCTATTGGGAGATCATGAGCCAAGAAAGTAAACTTGATCAATCCTTTCCTGTCCCTGGCTGAGGTCACTTGGTAGCACTGGTGTTAGGCAGGACTTCAGGGCATGATTTTTTTCAATATGTTCTCTTCCTGGCTTTCTCATGGGAGCAGTTGTAATTTTATTTTTACCCACATTTCTGTTTTAGGTGTGTGTCAGATTAGCAGCCCTATGCCTACAGTTGGAAGAGAGCTTCTGTTCAAAGTGCTGTGTGGGTGGAGTCCTTCCGTCCGAGCCCTGCTGCCCCTCCTGGGTGTTGACCTTGGCTGTAGAGGGCATGGCCCTTGATTTAAGGCTGTTTGCTTTCCCAGCTTTTTCAGCTCCTTCCGGGTGCTTTGGAATAACCCAGGTTCCTTCCTTCAAGGATTTTGAGCAAGGGGCAGCCTGTGATTTGGGTTTGAGCTAGGGGCAGCAACTAATAAACAAATGGTCAGTTATCTTGGGGATGTAGGCCTTTGCTTCAGCCAGTTTTACTTTCATTTCGTCATAAATATAGGCAGCTTCATAAATTTAAATTGGTTTCCAGAAACAGACCCTGGTTCTAGGACCATTTCTGAGCGTGCAAGGCAGGCTTGTCAGCAAAGATGGGGATGCATTCTTAAGATATATTTACCAGAAGGTGGTCTGTAAAGAGGCAAATCTGGTGGCTTAAACCTTCTGTATTCAAATGAAGGGTATGGTGTATATTATCTTCCAGTGACAGTGATGTTTCAAAATATCCTTATGGTGTTGTTAGCTTAGTTGGCCTGGACACTATATTCATGAAGGGAAGGCTGTGGCTCAGCTCTGAAGTTACCTCTGTGTTGGACAGATAACTTCTCTTTGGTTATGGTTAGAGACCACATCTTCCATCCTAGCTGGTAGTCTCACTTAGCTTTGTATTAGTTATGCAAGGACCAGCAAAAACAATATAGACAGAAAACAAAACTCTAGTGCTTCTGCTGGAGAAAGAACCATTGGTAATGGTTGTGCTGTAATTTCATGTTTTTTGGACATTGATCAAGTACTTCCCATGTGGCAGGAACTGTCCTAGGTGCTTATCTCAAACATCACAATAGTATTGTGCTGGTTTTATAGATGAGGAAACTGAGGTTCAAAGAAGTTATGTGACTTGCCCAAGTCATTCAGCTTTCATAGTAGTGAGTTAGGATTCTAACCTAGGTTTTCTTATTCTAAACCTCATGTTCTTTCTACTTCTGCATCTGGAAACTGTGATGAGAATACCTATACCCTAGTCACCTGGAGGCAGAGTCAGATTTTGGACCATTTAGTGACAACTTGGGGCTCCTCTGGCCACCAAGGTTTATTTGGCTATGACTTTAGGCCTCCTCTTGCTGTGAATCGGTTACCTCTGTCCCATTTGGCTTTCAAGTTAACATCTGCTCATTGCCAAATAGACCCCTGGAGATCTCTCTTGCTCTGTCTTCCAGTCCCCAGCCCCCTGCCGAATTGGGGAAGTGGCAGATGGAAGATCAATTGGCAGATGGAAGGATCAGATTTCAGACGTTGAAAGCTTCATTCTGATCTTCAGCAGCTTAGAGGGAGAGGAGGGGCTACTGATCAGTGTATTTTTCTGTGGACCTGCTTCCCTGAGCTGAGGCGGGGGTGGGGGTGGGGTCTTAACTGGTAATTTCTATTATGAAAAAGAAAAACAGTTGTGTTTTTTCCTTGAGCATGTGGGGAAAAAGAATCAGCAAATTATTTGATATTTAAATAACTAAAACATTTATTAAGAGTCATTTCTGAGTATAGGCAGAATTAGTATTATTTGAAAGGTACCAGGAAGTGCTCCCTGTCCAGAACCTCTCTGACCCTGGCAGTGTTTTGGTGCCCCAGATGGGATCATTCATTCTTTGAGGCCAACACCACTTAGCTAATCCTTTCATGAGTGTGAAAATAGAGCATGATGCTATTAATTTAAGATTCTTTGCCTCCGGAAGAAGTAGAGGCTGTGCGTGCGTGCGTGCGTGCGTGTGTGTGTGTCTGTGAGGTGGGTGGTGTAGAGTGAATGAAATGACTCAGATGTGGGAGACATTCTGGGATGGCTTCCTGGAGGAGAGAAGTACTTAACATGGTATAGAGGCACAGAGGATTATTCTTTGAGGAGCTGTAGATGGGAGCATTCACCAAGTTACTGAACATCAGTTTTCAGTTTCTGAGGTAATAGAATTAGCTTTAGTAGTACATGGTACAAAGCCATGTTAACTTATAAGCTTTTACAATTACTTTTTGAAAGCTCTTTTTGCTTTGGCATAGTAAATCTTTCTCACAGTGCCAAAGATTTAGAAATTTTAGAAATGACGTGTAATTAATGCAAAAAAATGAATCTCTTTGGGTTTCAAGCTGCCTCGGAAATCTACTCATTCTCCCCACTCCAAGCCTGTCCTGCTTCCTCTCAGTATCATCCAGGCAGCCTCTATGAGGGCGAGTAGGCACGGAGGGAGGCAGAGAAGAGTACCTTTCCTGAGGGTGACTGCCACACTTTCTGGGCCCAAGCAACATTTCATGGGGATGCAGGAGACACTTCCCTCTGTGCCAGGAGCCAGAATTCAGGGAGGCTGAGTCAGGACAGAGGGACCATAAATGGCGGAGGGCTCTGGCTGCTACTTGATGGGGCCTGTTCTGGAGGCCTAGGGAGTGGAAGTGGCTTTGACTACCACCTGGGAAGGAAACAGGGCACAAAGGAAGCTTTGGCAACTGAGAATTACACCATTTCTGTAGGAGAGGGGGTTTCTTGAGGAGACTTCGAAGATGTGTGTAAACATGAACAGTTTAAAAGTGCAACACATACATACATACAGAAACTCTCCACCCCTGCCATTGATCCTGGATACGACTAAGAGTTCCATACATCTATAATTGGGAGTCACGGAAACATCCAACATGTAAACAGGCAACATGTAAAACAGGCAACATGTAAAAAAGTTAGGCAGTGAGGCCCAATAGTCATGGGCTCTAATATAAGTAAACGAATTTTATTTCTCATATTTTTGTCATATTTTTATAATAAGTATGTCTTAGTTGAGCATTTATTATATACCAGGTGTGTCCTAAACACTGGAAGAATATCTTTTTATTTAATTGTTACAATAACACTGGGAGGTAGCTATAATTCTTTCCAGTTTATAAAGCACCTCTGTCATCTCATTTGACTCTTCCAACAATATATATTTCCCCATTGTCTGAATGGAAATGGCCAGAAGTAGTGACAATGGAACTTGAATTCCGAGAGCTCTTTATTGTAAATCCAGTCCCCTTTTCACCCTACCACAATCCCCAGCATTCTTCTCCCCCAATTCTGTTCTATAGAGACTGTCTCAGGGTTCTGTGTCTAGGAGAGGTATCCGAGCAAGGTAAGTTTTAAGACTATATATGATTGAGGAGCAAGAGATGGAGAGTGACTGGCAGGCCCTGGGAGATGTGGCAGAGACTGTAAGCCTGGCACAGGCTCCCCATGAAGAGGGAGCTGGAAAGGAAAAACTCCCACGTCAGAGAAGAATGAGGCTGTTCTCAACATCTTCACATCTGTGAAGGGACTGATGTTAAGAAGACTCACTGATGAATGGACAGAAGTTTTCAAACCCCAAAAGATATTAAAATAAATATTTAATTGGAACAAATTATGCTGCAAATCATTAAGACAAACATAAATCTCATGAATAAGGTTTCTCTTATTTCTCTGAATCTCAATGAAATATTTATTGAGGAAAATGAAATCAGCTCATTGCTTTGCATGACTAAATGCCATTGCTGGCTTCTAAGAGCAGCTTCTTCAGGATCCGTCTGGATCATAAAGATGAGGGAGGAGGCAGGAGTACTTTCAGGCTGACCCAGTACTTACCAGACTGTTCAGATCTGGTGAGACTGAGGCAAAGTCTAGCATTGTGTCTGGAATAAAAAGGGAATTTAAGTTATGGTCATTTAATGTTGATTTGGAAGGTCCTGGGTTACTTTCTAAATTGGATAATGGAAAGGATGGGCTTCAGGGTAAGTGCCTTGAATTTTCAGATAGCAAATCCTGAGATATACTATAAGAATGTCTAGAACATGACTCTCTGATTTGGGTTAAGGCCCTTGTAAGTGACACAGATGTCCTGATGCCATATCCAGTCTGCTGGGTGGGTATTCTCTGCCAGTGCTAATGATGTGTTCATCGGTAGTATAGGTGGTAGGACTCAGAGATGCCTGTAGGGGTTGGGAGAGCACCATCAGTTCACCTGACCTTCACTTCAGGTAGTAAAGATCCATCTCCCTTACAGAGGTCAGCTCCAGACACTGACTTCTTTAGCTGCAGCATCCCTAAGGGGGATGAGCAGAGCAGAGGTGGCACCAAACAGAGCAGAGATGGCAATTCCAGGAAATAGATTTCAAGAGATTGAACCAAACAATAAGTAAGTGTGGATACTTGGGGCAATGGAGGATACCCATGGTCTCTGCATTTCCTGGATTGATTTTGGCTGTAGCTGTACTGGCAGGGTAGGTGGCCCAGACTCCTGGGTTCATGAGTTTTTGGCAGGCAGATCCTGTGTGAGTCAAATGATGAATGTTTCCACGGGTGATCTTGCTGTCCAAAGTTAGGCTTGATGCTCCAATTTCATTTTGGTTTTCTTCTTGCAATGCACGAGTGCCTTATGTCAGTCTCATGGATGAAAGGTGACTTTATTCCTCCCTTACAAACACAGTGCTCTGGTCTGGGAGAAAGTTTAACCAGTATGTTGGGAGATAGTCGTTTACTTAGGACTGACTATATTGTGTTCCTCGGCCTTCATCTAAATCAAGAGTATGATTTACAAGATTGGCATGGAAGAACCCCCACCGCTAGCAGAATTACTGAATTCAACTAAGTATGTAGAAACGATTCCTGACTTAACTGTTGTTCGACATTTTTATAGTTTAGGGATGCCTTTGGAGCCCTGTTGATTTTTAGACTTTACGATGGTTAGAAAGCAATATGAACTCAGTAGAAAATATACTTCAAAATTTGAATTTTGATCTTTTCCCGGGCTAATGATACGTGGTATATATGCCCTTGTGATGCGGGCAGGCAGCAGCAGTGGCCCTGGCTTCCAGCCACATGGTACTCTGTAGTACACTGTGTCACCAGTGTCTTTTTGAATATTGTTTTTGTATTACATCGTGTCTATAAAATGCCCACCCATGTCTCACGCTTCTGGTGAGAAGAAGAGGAAAGCAAGTACTCTTGAGATGAAACTCAAGATAATTGCACAATAGTAGGCTAATGTAAGTGTTCTGAGCCTGTTTAAGGTCAGTTAGGCTAAGCTCTGATGTTCGGGGGGGTGGGTGTATTAAATGCATTTTTGATTTATAATATTTTAACTTAGTGGCTTTATCAGATGTAACACCATCATAAGTTTAGAAGCATCTGCACTGAGAATAAGACATGTACCCAGCACTGGGTTGGATGCTCTAGAAGATACAGAAATGTTAAAGAAATTCCTGTCTTTGGAGAAGCTTACAAGCTACACAGAAAAATTAAACATATATTTGTATAGATATATACATTTTTATATATTTCACATAATTAGCTAACTCTTCAGCATGTATTTACTCAGTACCTTTCCTTAGCAGACCACAAAAGAAATCAGAAATGCTTTTACCCTCAAGCCACTTAAAAAGACTTGTTCATAATTGTATTATAAAGTAAAGAGTAATATGAGTCCCAGGAAAATGCTCTCTGTGAAAGGCTGTATTTGATGCAGGGATATAAACACTACTATTAGTAGATCAAAGAATGGAGGCGCCAAAGATTTTGACTGTTTGTATTGTTCGGCGCCTACAACCTAGTACAGTGCCTGGTACA
>NW_011888782.1:22879831-22893302 GCF_000151845.1 Pteropus vampyrus | reverse complement strand
GATGGGCTTCAGGGTAAGTGCCTTGAATTTTCAGATAGCAAATCCTGAGATATACTATAAGAATGTCTAGAACATGACTCTCTGATTTGGGTTAAGGCCCTTGTAAGTGACACAGATGTCCTGATGCCATATCCAGTCTGCTGGGTGGGTATTCTCTGCCAGTGCTAATGATGTGTTCATCGGTAGTATAGGTGGTAGGACTCAGAGATGCCTGTAGGGGTTGGGAGAGCACCATCAGTTCACCTGACCTTCGCTTCAGGTAGTAAAGATCCATCTCCCTTACAGAGGTCAGCTCCAGACACTGACTTCTTTAGCTGCAGCATCCCTAAGGGGGATGAGCAGAGCAGAGGTGGCACCAAACAGAGCAGAGATGGCAATTCCAGGAAATAGATTTCAAGAGATTGAACCAAACAATAAGTAAGTGTGGATACTTGGGGCAATGGAGGATACCCATGGTCTCTGCATTTCCTGGATTGATTTTGGCTGTAGCTGTACTGGCAGGGTAGGTGGCCCAGACTCCTGGGTTCATGAGTTTTTGGCAGGCAGATCCTGTGTGAGTCAAATGATGAATGTTTCCACGGGTGATCTTGCTGTCCAAAGTTAGGCTTGATGCTCCAATTTCATTTTGGTTTTCTTCTTGCAATGCACGAGTGCCTTATGTCAGTCTCATGGATGAAAGGTGACTTTATTCCTCCCTTACAAACACAGTGCTCTGGTCTGGGAGAAAGTTTAACCAGTATGTTGGGAGATAGTCGTTTACTTAGGACTGACTATATTGTGTTCCTCGGCCTTCATCTAAATCAAGAGTATGATTTACAAGATTGGCATGGAAGAACCCCCACCGCTAGCAGAATTACTGAATTCAACTAAGTATGTAGAAACGATTCCTGACTTAACTGTTGTTCGACATTTTTATAGTTTAGGGATGCCTTTGGAGCCCTGTTGATTTTTAGACTTTACGATGGTTAGAAAGCAATATGAACTCAGTAGAAAATATACTTCAAAATTTGAATTTTGATCTTTTCCCGGGCTAATGATACGTGGTATATATGCCCTTGTGATGCGGGCAGGCAGCAGCAGTGGCCCTGGCTTCCAGCCACATGGTACTCTGTAGTACACTGTGTCACCAGTGTCTTTTTGAATATTGTTTTTGTATTACATCGTGTCTATAAAATGCCCACCCATGTCTCACGCTTCTGGTGAGAAGAAGAGGAAAGCAAGTACTCTTGAGATGAAACTCAAGATAATTGCACAATAGTAGGCTAATGTAAGTGTTCTGAGCCTGTTTAAGGTCAGTTAGGCTAAGCTCTGATGTTCGGGGGGGTGGGTGTATTAAATGCATTTTTGATTTATAATATTTTAACTTAGTGGCTTTATCAGATGTAACACCATCATAAGTTTAGAAGCATCTGCACTGAGAATAAGACATGTACCCAGCACTGGGTTGGATGCTCTAGAAGATACAGAAATGTTAAAGAAATTCCTGTCTTTGGAGAAGCTTACAAGCTACACAGAAAAATTAAACATATATTTGTATAGATATATACATTTTTATATATTTCACATAATTAGCTAACTCTTCAGCATGTATTTACTCAGTACCTTTCCTTAGCAGACCACAAAAGAAATCAGAAATGCTTTTACCCTCAAGCCACTTAAAAAGACTTGTTCATAATTGTATTATAAAGTAAAGAGTAATATGAGTCCCAGGAAAATGCTCTCTGTGAAAGGCTGTATTTGATGCAGGGATATAAACACTACTATTAGTAGATCAAAGAATGGAGGCGCCAAAGATTTTGACTGTTTGTATTGTTCGGCGCCTACAACCTAGTACAGTGCCTGGTACATGTATATTCAAATGTCGAATGAATGAATGAGTGAATGAATTTTGCTAGGCTGAAGTGATCAGAGAAAGTCTTGTGGAAGACATCCAGCTTGAGTTAGATATTTAAAACGTGATCGGGGAGGGTGTTTCCGGTTTTTCAGGGGAAGTTGCTGCCACCATCGTAGCACTCTGATATTGATTTCCCTTTCATGTTTATGAAATATTGCACAAGTCACTCATGTGCACTCAGCCATTTCTTACCTCCTTTATCAGACCATTAGGGAGGGGTTGACTCTGGGGCCTGTGGTACCTGGTTGTATGATAAAGTGCAAGAAATAGTGATTTATTTCTACTCGAAGCATTTTTATAGTTTAGGGATGCCTTTGGAGCCCTGTTGAAAGAGGCCGTGGATTGGAATTCTTCATACGGCCATTAATTATTGACTTCGCTTTGTTGTAAAACAATGGCACCGCTTCTAGGTGTCAGCTGTTGAAGATGCAGAGAGTATCACTGTAAGTGCTCCTAATCACAGGCGGACCTGTTAGCAGACACTCAGGGAAGAAGATAGGACACTGTCAGCAGGGGAGATGGGCAATTAGTGGCTTCAGATGTCATATAGCATCCTTCTCTCTTTGCTCTCCTGGGCGCTTTCTGTTGGGCAATCAGAGATTTTAGTTATGACTCTAAAAACAAGTCCTAGTGAGAGAATTCTGGGCGATTAGCTTGCCATATGGTGAGGTAAGTGGTGCCAGGGAGTTTGGCTGCAGTGGTTGTGATTGAAATTCTGCAGGTGGTGGTGGTAAATAGAAAGAGAAAAAATTCCTGGGGGTGATTTGCCGTCTGGGCAGTAGAGCTGGATGTACCAGTGTGGCCTGCAGTGCTAGAGGCTGTTTGGTGCCACCCCTGCTGCTGCTGTTTGGTCCTTCAGCAGATTCTGAGGGCTGGATCTGCTCTCCTGTCTCACATCTGGGAGTGAACGACGCCAGGCTGCAGGATCCTTCTCAGTGGGTGTCTCTATAATGATGTGCATGGAAGCTTGACTTCTGAGTAGATGTGGTAAAGCTGAGGAGAGGGTCTGTGTTTAGCACTATAGGGACAAAGGCGGGTATTCACTGACATTTAAATGAAATGTGTGCTGAGCCCACAGAGGGGGCACAATCCTAGCTTAGATGCTGGAGTATAAGAAAGAGACAGTCTCTGCATCACCAGCAATGGAAACAGGCTGTTTTTATAATTTCCAAATTGCTTTCATATGGGTTATTTCACTTGAAATCCACAACAGCTTTCTGAGAAAGGTAGGGCAGGGATATTATCACCCTTTTCCATATCAGGGAACTGAAGCTCAAATAAGTGAAGAGGTTTACCTAAGATTGCCTAACTAAGCAAGGAGAAGCCAAGTCTTGAATCTAGGACCTCAGATTGTGTACCTCTTGCTTTGTTCTGTTATTTCATGTTGTCAGTTCCTAATCATGAGGACAGACAAATAAATACACATGACATGACTTAAAGATGCTAATATTATGAAAAGGGAGATACAAGGTTAGAGATGGTGTAGTGAGTAAGCAAGGGTTCCAGGTGACCTTGAGCTGTCCTGCAAGGAAAGCAAGCCATGATTTCAGTGGGCAGAGGGCTGCATGTGGCGTTCCTGGAAATGCTGGCAGATATCATTATTCAGGCCCACTCTTCATTATTCTTGGGCATGTGGAGGAGTCTGGAGGGAGTCAAGGCCACTGAGGACTCCAAATAATTGAAATCAGAGGAGACACAAACACTTCTTTTTAACTTACAGCATGATGCTCCTTTCCTAGAAATGCTTTACACACACTGCCCGCAAACAGCAAAATGCCTTGGAATGAATTTCTTCCACTTCTTCTCCTTCATTCCCCTGTGGGCAGGGAAATACTTAGGAGGAGAGAAGAGGAGATGGCAAGAATCTGGATTTCCCACAATTTGGCCATCAGCTCCTCTGGTTGATTAGGACTAGGCGGTACTGATCCGATGTTTCCGCTCTGAGTAATGGTGGCTCCATGAGTTAGAGGCCCCATCTTGGTTTGGGTCCCAACTCAGTAAGACAGGTGTGGAGGAAAAGAAGATGAGTCTACCAGCTTGTACCGAAAAACTCAACAGCTTACCTAGTAACACTCTCCGCTCTGGGGTGCCCTTTAACAAACTCTCTTCTGCCTTCATGGTTTATTTTAGATGTTCACTACAGAAATGTTGAATGAAAGAGGATCATGGTTGGGGGGATTCCTGGCTTAGAATTAGAAGAAATTTCCTTGCTTTTGCCAGACCATAAATTAGTGATTCTTTCTTTCTCTTGCTCTCTTTTTAAAAATTAAGTCATGAGTGAGAATTTCCAAACTTGAAAAGACAGACATCAGAAGGCTTTTTCAGTGAGATCCCTTTAACTTTTACTCGATTATGTTTTAAAATAATCCAGTATCACCCAAGCTCTGTCACTGTTGGTGAGGTTTCTCTCTTTCAACCATTGATCTAATTCAAAGTCTGAGCAAACATTTGAGAGCCTTTCCTGCTCCCTACAAGGGCTCCATCTTAGGAGAGGTGGACAACGAGATTTGTCTGTGGTCTTTGGACATCGCCTGGTTACTCCTCCATGTTTTAAACTCAAGAAAATGGACAGGGATGCCATCACAACTTTTCTTTCTAAGTTGAGGATACAAAGCCAGATTCTTCTATGAAAAATAACACAAAATTGCATGCTTGCAAGAACTTTTCATGATGTAACACAGAATGTTAAGGCTATTCCTTTGCTATAACTTAATTTTCTGTGGAAATGGAATGGCCTAAGCCTGCTGTACTATGCTCTCTGAGTGACAGTTTCATCAAGTCCATATGTTCAGAGATGAAGAAAGTATTGTCACATGGCAAATGGCCAAGAAAATCTCTGACCCACTTCCGTAGGATTGTCTATGTGTGCCTGGCACACCACTCTTCAATTATTTCTAACGATTGTGAACAGATGGGCACAATACTCTTTAAGTCATAGAAAAGTAACTTGTATTTGGCCATTATTTAAGCAAAATGAAAGAAGGTACTGTTGTCCATCGGGCTCAGCTGTATTATAATGATTCATAAAATAATGACCCCTGGTTTGACAATGACAGCAGTCCAGGGTTTCCAGGATGGGCACTTTTATGGCAGCAGCTCAGAGACCACCATTAACAAGTTTCAAATTGGTTACAGATCTGTGGGCTAGACTTGCCTTGTTCTTGGTTTGTTTTTATTTCCAATTCTATGGCCTCTCCATATTGCACCAACTCATTAAATATCTGATAAGATTTTCCCATTTCAATTTGATCCAGGTTAGGATTGTCTTCCAATTTAGGAAGGTCTCAATGTACTTTAAGTAGATGGTTCTGGGAATAAAACATATGGACCCTAAAGTGTCCCTGACACAATTATACAGGGTGATTTTTCTAATCCTCTACTACTTAGTGAGTTTTTGGGTCCTATACTCCAAAACTTATTGTAGTAACTAGATTAACTTGCCATTCCATGTCACTTCCTTCCCAGTCCGACTCCAAATTCTCCTCTTCCAGGAAGTCTGCTTTGGTTGACACTATCTACTTTTGACCACAGAGTTCTTCTAGATTAGTAGAATCTTAGTTATAGATGAAATCTTAGATTCCATTGAGTTGAACTTCCACTTAAGGCAGAAATTGCCTCTGGATGATATCTCATTGGTGATGATCTATATCTTCAGTGGCCAGGTGCTTGTGACTCCACAAGACAACTCATTTTATTGTCGGATGGAGCTAACTGTTAGTAAATTATTTTATGTGATTGAAATCTGACTTTGTCTGATTTAGTCATGTTGATCTTAGTTCAGTTCTCTAGAGTAATATAGAGCTATATAATTTCATTATATCCTTCAGATAATTGAGGACAGCACTTACTGCTGCAGTCTGTTTGGCAGTGCTTTATACTTTTTGGTTGATCCTTGTGTCTCCTTAATTTTGTTTTCTTTCTCTTATGCTTCATATACTTTACTACTCTTATTCCACATTTTTATAGGCTAATCCTCTCCATGATTTTGTGTCCCTTAAAAATTTATGCCTTGGTATGTACAATATGTTTTAAATTACTCAATTATTTTCTTCATACCCTCCCTCAATATTTTTTTTTAAGTACTCTTCTGTTTGTGCAGGTCTGTGGTTAAGTGCTAGAAAGGCGGCAACGAATAAGACCAACTCCTTGCCCTCAAGAAACACTTACTGATATGTCACACTCTGACTTTTCTCAAATTGTTTATTATACCTGTAATCCAGTTTATCAATGGAATAAGATCAGTTAAAGAACATAGAAAACCAGAAGGCTGGAATGTTGAGACATAGATGCTTTCAACTACCACTATGTTTGTCTAACTAATGGCTGCCCCTTGCCCCTCTCTCCACTTGTACCTTTTCTGCATATTAAAAGATATTCGTCCTTGAAAAAGATGTGTTTCCTACAGAAATTATTTAGATAGCAAACACTAATGAGGATGGAAGCCCGAGATGAAATAAACTTGGGCTGAGGATGGAAGCCTCAGTCCAATTCCACTTTCCTGATCCAAAAGTAGTAAGTTTACTTCTGCCCCATCCAGAGGGAAGGTATTTCCCCTGAGCTGACAATATGGGGGAACAGAAAAACCAAACGAAAATTTAAACCAAGCGACAAAAAGTAGATGGTCCCTCAGCATGGAATAAGACTACAAATTCCTGGAAAACAAACAAACAAACAAACAAACAAACAAACAAACAAACTTGATTTGGGTCCTCAAAAGATGTCTGGAGAAGAAGTGAGCTTGGTGGAGGGCAGCATTGTGCTCCAAGAACTGTGTCTTCATGGGGGTGACTCTGGTATGGTGCTGAGGTATTCCTACATGCCGCTGCTCAGGCACTGTCTCTGCTTTCTTCTACTGGCCCTGAAGGGTTCTGGGAGCTAGAGTCACCTCATGTGTCTGACCCTCCGCTGCATATTCTCTGTCCTCTCCCCAGCGCTTGTCCTGTTTACATGGCTACACCTCTGCACAGGGATAGAAGCAGCTTTCCAATCCAGAAAAGCCCTGAAGTTATTCTCAGTCATTTGCATTTCACATCTAGAGAACCAATCCAGAAACTACGAATTGAGAAATTGAGGCTGTAGAATGCTGATAAGTAAAATTGTGCCATAGCCTCATTTACCCGCTTGTGTGAAGGTTTTTCGAAGAAAGTCAGGCTATTCTCAGGAGCAGTAGCCAAATCATGTCTCAGCATCACAGTGGTGTGGGAAGCTTATCTTGTCTATTAGCAGACTCTGAGGGTCCCTTGTTTCTTCCTACTCTTGTCCTTTGCTCTGCTAGGGGGGAGAGCACTTTCCACCATTGCTTCACTGCTCTGCCTTAAGTTTTAGCTATTTAAAGATGAGCTCAAGGCCTGTGTATTCTTTGCCTGCACATTCCAGCCCACAGTGACTCCTCTTTAGATTCAACCTTGCGTTTGGTGATCAATATGTCTTGTCTTGGGCACTGCCCTTGGTGGTAAAGTGTGAGATGGGAGCATGCTGTGCTTCAGTAACGTGGGCAATGGCACCAAGAGAGAGTAGCTGGGGAGAAGGAAGGTGGTAACAGACAGACATCAGGGAAGGTAGGGATAAGGTAGAACTTGACCTTGTCTAAGAGAAGGATATAGATCAAAATCATCACCTTCTACCATCAATTCACTCTATCACCAAGGCCCTATGGGCAGGGCTGTTCTCCTCTCTTCCATTTTCATTTCATTAAGACTTGCTTTCCTTTCTGAGGACAACACCGTCTTTAATGTTTGTTTTAACCTCATTTCATCTGTGAAAGAAGTTGGGTGAATTAAGTGAGAAAAGGAAGGCAGCTGACAACATTCCCTGTGATGTACCCTAGTTCCTTGCCCCCTCAAGAGAAGCCTTGTTGATTTTCCTTGTGACTTCCAGAATGTCTAGCTTAGCAACATAAAATATGCGCTTTATAAATGTGTTGATTGTTTGATAACTGAGTAACATTTGCCAAACCACATATAAACAAATGAAATGAGTAATAACTCATCTATTTATGGGGTAACCTTCATCATTCAACACATGAAATAGCCTTACAGCAGCAAAGAAGCCCAGTACAATGAATGAGACCAGGACTTCTTGGCTTATGATTGTGCGTAAAGTTTCTGATTGGACTATCTTCAATATTTCCTAGAACAGCAATTAGAGGGATGTGCTCTGGCCTGCTGATACTTCAGAGATGTCTCTACCTGTGAAGGAGGAGACACTGAAATTGCTAGATGTTTAGTATAGAGGCAGACATCTCTCTCTCCATCTCAGGATGGTCTTCAAGGGTTAGGTGGTTTACTCTGTTTAATAAGTGAGACCATTAGAATTTTTTTAAAAAGCTGCTTAAAGACTAAAATCAGTTATCTGGAAACCTACCCGGGGCACCTAGTTTCCCAGTGATACTTTAAAAAGAAACCTTTATCGATAATAATAAGTGTTGGTGAGAATGTGGAGCTCCTGGGACTCTTTGCTGGTGGGAGTGTATACTAGTGCTATCACTTTGAAAAAATTTTGGTTTATCTATTATGTATACCCCTGTGGTCCTACAACTCTGCATCTGGATATGCCCAGCACGCATGAGGATTTATCTTTATCAAAATACATTCAAGAATGTTGACGTCAGCTTTATTCATAACTGTCCAAACTGGAAACAGCCAAAATTTTTCTATCAGCAGTAGAATGGATAAATACATTGTTGTGTATTGATGTAATAGAATGTTATATACAGCAATGAAGAAGAGCACACTGTTGACATACTAACAGCATAGAGGAATCTTACAAACAAAATGTTAAGCAAAAGTAGCCAGATATAAAAGAACACATAATCTCTCATTTATATGAGGTTCAAGAACAAGCAAAACTCATTGTGTAAGTATAGGTCAGATAATGATTATTCTTTTATTTTTTTTTTAAAAGCATTTTATTTTATTTTATTTTCAGTTTAAAGTATAGTACATTGGTTAGACATTTATATAGTTTATGAAATTCTTGGCTGGAAGGGACCTTCTGGGTAGCTGTAAGTGTTTGATTTAGATGGTGGTTACATCAATGTATACATATGCAAAATTTTACTCGGCCCCTCCCTTAACAGTTGTATACTCTACTCTGTGTAAGTTACAAAAGAGAAATTTAAAAAAGAAAAATACAAAAGAAAAATTAAGTGCTACTCAAGTATGAGGCCGAGTAGTTTGCCCCAGACCCCTGTAACTTCTGTTTTTCTGCAGGTTAACAGACTCTTGTCCCTGAAGCTTCTTGTGAATTTTAGCTTCTTTCTCCTGCTCCCATCTTGCTCTGGGAAGAGCTCGGGTGTGGGGGTCAGGAGGCCTCTGCCAGAGTCTCTCAGTCCCACTTGCCAGCTGTTTACTTAATGGATGAGCTCATCGGGGAAGCCCATGAAAAAGGCATCTTAATACCTCCTCCACCTTTAACCCACAGGGTTTGCTGAACATCACATTAGGCACAACATGTCAAAGAATTTTGGAAAAAATCAAAAGGGCCACCCACATACCAAGAATATTATTATATTTGAACTAGATAAAATTGATAGCAGCTACTGATTTGAATCATGTAAGGTGCTGCTATCAAAGACCATGCTATAATTTTAAACAATCGGGCTGTGATTTATGAATCATTTCGCTGGTTGGCCTTGGGAGGTCAGTAGCACAGGAGGGTGAGTCGTGTGTAGGGAAATATGATGGATTGTAGAAGCAGCCACTGCCAGGAGGCCTGCAGGATTCAGGTGATTTACTGGGCAGCATCAGGGGTTCAGGATGATGGTTCTTTTCAAAGTGAAGCCCATGGACTAATGTGACCAAGTGACCAAGTGAACAATCCAGGTCTTAGACAGTCCAGGTCTAGTTCTGAATCTTCTGCCAAATCGTGTGTGACATGAGCAGTCAGTTCGCTTTCCTGGGCCTTAGCTTTCTCATCCATAAGATGGGGACCTAGATGATGTCGTAGGTCCCTCTCAGCTCTAATTTCCTATGCGTCTTTCCCATACAGCCAATTCACAACTATTTCTGTAAGTATAATATATTTTAAATCCTAAATTGGCTTCTTCTTTTATGTGGCTGTTTTCTGTCCTTCCTAGTCTTCATGTTCAGGAAACGCAAATTCATTTTTTAACAAATAGATCCTTCACAACTCTGCTGTGAAAAATCATGTTGTTTCCTAACAATTTCCATGACTCTGGATTCTCGATTATCCATCATTTTGATTATCCAGAATCTCTTTCCATCATTAGTGCAGATGACTGAGCACCACCCTAATGACACAGTCATCTCCCTGTCCCTCGGGGCTCCTTCTCTCCATTGCAGCCCCGGCCTGGCATGCCTTGCCAAGCAAAGCTGGACATTGGTAATGTTCTGTTTTGGGCCATGTTTTCCTAAGGATTGTGAGGGCAGCTCAAGCAGTGTTTTCAGAGCCCAGGGTCTGGCACCCGAGCCAGCGTGAATGCTGGTGCGAGGAGCAGAAATCCAGTGAAGAGCGAGCTGCCAGCACTGGGGAGGTGAGCACCAAGGTGCAGCATAGCACACTGTGAGCTTCTTGCCTGGCCTGAGCTTTTTAAGGCCGAATGAAAATGCAGAGCCAAGGAGAAAGTAGCTCATTCTCCTCTGGCCAGCCTGGGCAGATATCTTATTTCGCACATGGCTGGACTTGCGGAAGGGAGAGAGGAGGGGTGATGGGGCCAGGAGAGGATGACTATGCAGTGTCTGGGAGGGAACCAGGCCCTAGTACTACTGCTCGGAGATTTGGGGAAAAGTCCTGTGGCACCTTTATTTTTTCTGTTCTTCTAACGACCGTTTCTGTAGGGATTTTTGTTCCTGTCTCATGTTCTACCTTCTTCTGTGGGGGTTCTGTGGGTCAAGGGCAGGAAACTAGGCCAAATCTTGGCCTCTGAAGATACTCTTTCTCCCCTGGCATCCTCCACCTCTTTGGGGAATAGTCTTGGTTCCTGCTTCTGGGATACCTATACCCTTTTTTTCTGAAGTCAAATCCCTTTTTCTCTCTGTGTCTTCTCTGCCACTCCCTTATTTTATGTGGGAATTTGTCCCCTCATAGATGATGGCATGACTGACCACTTAACTGACCTCCACCAACTGAAGTGGTACTGCCTTTTAAGCAGGCCCCCTGAGGGGAACAAATGCCAGGATGCCACCATGTTCAAACCCTGTGGGATCTGCGTTCTGGGAACTGTTTTCCAATCTGGTGGTGCAGGTGGTTGTTTCATTTTTGTTTTTAACTTTAGCTATCCTTAATGGTGACAAAATTTTGTTCTTTGAATGCTAATTTGATTTTTAGAAACAACACAGCTTCATTTGGGGAAATCTAGGGAAGAGGGAACCAAATCTGGGCAAGCTGAGCGATGGTGTTTTTAGTATTAAAAAAAGAAAAGGCAAGGTTTGCCTGTGAAGTAATGACATAATTTGCTTGTTTATATTTTAAAAGTGATAGTGAGGGCTGTTTCTAAGAGGAGACGAAAAATGTTTTTGACATCTGCTGGGCTAAGCATAGAGCCCAAGGGGGCAGCTATAAGAACAGCCTCCATTTCTGTTTGGTGGGGGAGGCCATGGGGGTTGCCTGTGGGTCTGAGGCATTGTGGGAGCCCAGGGCACTCTCTGTAGGAGTGGGACTGCAGACCCACTCCTGCGCCTTGTGGGGAGGGAGGGTTGGATAAAATTGGGGCTATTGACAAGTCCCCTATAGACCTATTTTCAGATGTTGTTGGGGCGAGAGATTGAATAATGAAAGATTCTGCATTAGGGAGGATTGTCTGATGCCAAGAGAGCCCACCCTGAGCTGGTGGACCTGCCTGGATCCACAGGAAGGAAGAATTTGAGAGGGAGCAGGGATAGGACAATGTGTTCCTAATGTAATTCATTTGGCCTCAATCAAGTTGCTTGAAAGAGCTGGGATCTGGGCTGTGAGTGGCCCTTGGGGGACAGTCTGGTTCCCAAGGACCCAGGTTGTTTTTCAGGACAGTGATTGAAGGCATTGGGAATGTTGTGATGGCTGCTGAAAAGAACTCTAGCCCAAAGCTGTGAACAGCCAGAAGGTTTTACTTTGGCAGGGCGAGGTCCTTGGTGATGAATTGAGTTGGGGCATTGTAACACATTAGTCCAGCTGCTGAGCTCAGAGTCAGCAAGAGACCTAGTTTGGGGAAGGGAGGGGACTGATGCAGAATGAACATCTACTGTATACCAGGCATTTACATACGTCATCTTATGTAAGATAGACATTACGATCCCCATTTTACAGATTAGAAAACAGAGGCACAGAGAGTGAAGCCACTTCCTCTGATCTCCTCACTCCCTCTCCCTTCTCAGTTGCCTGCACACTCATGCAGCCTTTGCACTGAGTGCACTGCATTACAATTATTTACCTACTCCTAGAGATTTTAATGGAATTGGTCTGGGATGGGGCCAGGCTTTGCTGTTATTTTAAAAGCTCCCCAGATAACTTTAATGTGCAGCCAATACTGAGAACTGCTGGTCTAGATTGTAGCTTTTTTGGTTTTTGTGTATCCTCAGGGCTTAGATCAGTGGTCCTCAAATTTGAGTGTGCATAAGAATCACTTGAAGAGTTTCTCAAAACACAAGTTGCTAGTTCCACCCTCAGAGTTTCTGATTCAGCAGCTTTGGGGTCGGCTTGGGCATTTGTATTTCTAACAAGTTCTCTGGTGCTGCTGACACTGTTGGCGTCAGGACTACACTTGGAGAGCTCTTAGAACAAGAGTAGGTCCTCAGTAAGTGCTGATTGAATCAGGTACATCACCAAATTGCCCAAGGATTTGAACCCTAGCCTGTATGGTAGCAAAGCCCACCCTTTTATCATGACACTAGGCCAACTCTCAGGGAGTCTGGGAGACGAGTGCGGTGGGCCTGATGTCTACTTAACTTGGGGGAGGAGGGTAGAGTTTGTTGGTCTTTACAGTCTCCTCACAATCCCAGTTTCCTATCAAGAAACTTAGTAGCCATTGAAGGCCCAGAAATTCTGGGTAAAGGTTCAAGGCAGCTATGAAATCCTAGAGTTGTAACCCAGGATACAGACTCCTGGTGTAGGGTGTGACCTGGGAAAGGATGGTCATGGATGCACACGTCTCAGAGAGTTTGTTATAAATCTGGTGACACTGCTTTAAAGTTACACCTTGTTTGTGCTCCATAGGAAAGTCAGAAGACTCTAGTGATAGGAACATGGCTTAGTGATGTCAGAGGTTGGGGAGTGGGGTCCTGAGCCACCCTAGATGTGTAGGGAAGGGAAAGGGTTGGTGGGGCAGAGGGGCTGTTGAGAGTTTGGATAACTGGAAGGGATGTTTTAGGTCAGAGCAGGAGTGGAGTGTTAGGAGGGGAAGGAGAGAACTTTGATGGTGAGTATAGCAGGGGACATGTGGAGGTTCCATTTTCCTTCTGGAGGGATGTGCTTGAATACCTGGAGTCGCCCGTTTTGCTGAACAATGAATAATTTTTAAAAAGTCACCCTAAAACAAATCTTCACTTAAGTGCCTACTACGTGTACAACACCATTCTAAATGCTGCGTGGGGCATCCAAAAAATTAATGATAAAATGCAGAGTATGATGTGTCAAACGGTT
>NW_011888782.1:22877583-22879781 GCF_000151845.1 Pteropus vampyrus | reverse complement strand
ACTCTGGATTCTCGATTATCCATCATTTTGATTATCCAGAATCTCTTTCCATCATTAGTGCAGATGACTGAGCACCACCCTAATGACACAGTCATCTCCCTGTCCCTCGGGGCTCCTTCTCTCCATTGCAGCCCCGGCCTGGCATGCCTTGCCAAGCAAAGCTGGACATTGGTAATGTTCTGTTTTGGGCCATGTTTTCCTAAGGATTGTGAGGGCAGCTCAAGCAGTGTTTTCAGAGCCCAGGGTCTGGCACCCGAGCCAGCGTGAATGCTGGTGCGAGGAGCAGAAATCCAGTGAAGAGCGAGCTGCCAGCACTGGGGAGGTGAGCACCAAGGTGCAGCATAGCACACTGTGAGCTTCTTGCCTGGTCTGAGCTTTTTAAGGCCGAATGAAAATGCAGAGCCAAGGAGAAAGTAGCTCATTCTCCTCTGGCCAGCCTGGGCAGATATCTTATTTCGCACATGGCTGGACTTGCGGAAGGGAGAGAGGAGGGGTGATGGGGCCAGGAGAGGATGACTATGCAGTGTCTGGGAGGGAACCAGGCCCTAGTACTACTGCTCGGAGATTTGGGGAAAAGTCCTGTGGCACCTTTATTTTTTCTGTTCTTCTAACGACCGTTTCTGTAGGGATTTTTGTTCCTGTCTCATGTTCTACCTTCTTCTTTGGGGGTTCTGTGGGTCAGGGGCAGGAAACTAGGCCAAGTCTTGGCCTCTGAAGATACTCTTTCTCCCCTGGCATCCTCCACCTCTTTGGGGAATAGTCTTGGTTCCTGCTTCTGGGATACCTATACCCTTTTTTTCTGAAGTCAAATCCCTTTTTCTCTCTGTGTCTTCTCTGCCACTCCCTTATTTTATGTGGGAATTTGTCCCCTCATAGATGATGGCATGACTGACCACTTAACTGACCTCCACCAACTGAAGTGGTACTGCCTTTTAAGCAGGCCCCCTGAGGGGAACAAATGCCAGGATGCCACCATGTTCAAACCCTGTGGGATCTGCGTTCTGGGAACTGTTTTCCAATCTGGTGGTGCAGGTGGTTGTTTCATTTTTGTTTTTAACTTTAGCTATCCTTAATGGTGACAAAATTTTGTTCTTTGAATGCTAATTTGATTTTTAGAAACAACACAGCTTCATTTGGGGAAATCTAGGGAAGAGGGAACCAAATCTGGGCAAGCTGAGCGATGGTGTTTTTAGTATTAAAAAAAGAAAAGGCAAGGTTTGCCTGTGAAGTAATGACATAATTTGCTTGTTTATATTTTAAAAGTGATAGTGAGGGCTGTTTCTAAGAGGAGACGAAAAATGTTTTTGACATCTGCTGGGCTAAGCATAGAGCCCAAGGGGGCAGCTATAAGAACAGCCTCCATTTCTGTTTGGTGGGGGAGGCCATGGGGGTTGCCTGTGGGTCTGAGGCATTGTGGGAGCCCAGGGCACTCTCTGTAGGAGTGGGACTGCAGACCCACTCCTGCGCCTTGTGGGGAGGGAGGGTTGGATAAAATTGGGGCTATTGACAAGTCCCCTATAGACCTATTTTCAGATGTTGTTGGGGCGAGAGATTGAATAATGAAAGATTCTGCATTAGGGAGGATTGTCTGATGCCAAGAGAGCCCACCCTGAGCTGGTGGACCTGCCTGGATCCACAGGAAGGAAGAATTTGAGAGGGAGCAGGGATAGGACAATGTGTTCCTAATGTAATTCATTTGGCCTCAATCAAGTTGCTTGAAAGAGCTGGGATCTGGGCTGTGAGTGGCCCTTGGGGGACAGTCTGGTTCCCAAGGACCCAGGTTGTTTTTCAGGACAGTGATTGAAGGCATTGGGAATGTTGTGATGGCTGCTGAAAAGAACTCTAGCCCAAAGCTGTGAACAGCCAGAAGGTTTTACTTTGGCAGGGCGAGGTCCTTGGTGATGAATTGAGTTGGGGCATTGTAACACATTAGTCCAGCTGCTGAGCTCAGAGTCAGCAAGAGACCTAGTTTGGGGAAGGGAGGGGACTGATGCAGAATGAACATCTACTGTATACCAGGCATTTACATACGTCATCTTATGTAAGATAGACATTACGATCCCCATTTTACAGATTAGAAAACAGAGGCACAGAGAGTGAAGCCACTTCCTCTGATCTCCTCACTCCCTCTCCCTTCTCAGTTGCCTGCACACTCATGCAGCCTTTGCACTGAGTGCACTGCATTACAATTATTTACC